>NC_135664.1:40523721-40837783 GCF_964188315.1 Podarcis muralis
AGGAAAACAGCCTGTCTCCTGCTTAAAAGATAAATGACTAATCAACAGCATCCTTCATGCTCAGCTTCACACAGCTTTGTTTATCATGTATTATTTATTGGAGAGCTGAGATAGAATTCTGGAATGATTAACCTTTACATAGCAAATGGGGCTTTGTATATCTGCGCAAAATTAAATGGGTCCTTCAAAATGCCTGGTGAAAACCAATATGTTTCGTGGGGGAGGAGGGGGTAGAAAGAGGGGGCAGCCTAAAGCAGAGAAACCTCTTTGCAGATCATTGCTAATAGAAGTTCATTACTTCAAGTACTAATGAGCGCCAGTGCAAAAGAGCATTTTCTGGTGATATTTCTTTATGAACCTAATAAATGGACTAGAGTAGCTAAGTAAATGTAGGTTCTTTAAAAACACCACCACCCTGAACATTAAGATCACCTGGTTGGTCAAAATACAGTGAAACATCTGTACATCTCAGGTTTGCATGCTGCAGAAGCAAGCAGTGAACAAACCTTTTAACAAATTCTGCAAACTGCTTAAATTCTGCAAGCAGAAAACAGAATATGCTGAAGTTCTCCTCGCCATCATACAGTACTGGAAGCATGACATGGACCCCTTCTGGTTTCTGAACTAGAACAGACACTTATTGAAACATCTTGCATGTCAGGAGGTAGGGAAACTTTTTCATCCCAAGGGCTATGTTTCTTCCAGGGTAACTTTCTGTGAGCCACATACCAGCTCTGTTTAGAGCATGGGGTAAAAGTGGATGGAGCAATGGATTCTTTGTACAGTTGGATTTGTGCAGTTGGCTGCATTCCAAGCACACGTCAGAGGTTTCTACACCCATATATTCAGGCCTCTTCAGCTAAGCATGTAAGAGGTAGTATCACTGTTCAGGGACACTTCTCAACCAGGTAAAAGCACTCAAGGAGGGCACAGACTGGGCTGGAGAGGTCTTGGCATAGGGAAAGACCTGACAACCAGACAGATTACCCAGGTGGTCCACATTTGGCCCATGGGTTGGAGGTTGCCCACCCCTGTTATATACCAATGCCCAGGTTTCCAGATGGCGGATGAGAATAATGGCAGTGAAGGCTGGAAGAGGAAGACCAGTCAGGGTGACTAAACTAATTTGTAAGAGTTTCGATGAAAAGCAAGTTACGTTCCCTCATAAACTCCACCTGCTTTTCACCTCATAAAATTTGAGAAATATATTTAAAAGTAAAACATATGTGAAAATAAAATAAAAGTAATGAGTAAAACCTCACACACAAATAAATTCCTGGAGCCTGCTTCAAAAAGGAACAAAATAAAAACCCTTCCATTTAAATGCATGTGTTGGATTAAGACTTGCAAAGCAATCCTAAACCCCAACTGGCAGTACAGGGAAGAAGCAAAATGGTGGGAATACTTGTAGTTGTATCTCACTACTTGTCCAGGGAGTGTTAAAAACTACACCTAAGCTGATCATACAGATTTGAGCTTTCAGTTTTCCAGACACCAACCATTCAGAATTTCTAGCATCTTCGCCTTTGGATTTTGGCTTTGGAGCAATTACATGATGTAATCTGTTGATGATAGCTGGCCACAACTGGTCCAAAAACAATTTAAAATTAGAAGTTCAGGGAGATAATTATGAGGATAGCAACTGAAAGCTGATCTGGACAAAATTACACCTCCAACAAATAGGTTTTCACATTATTGTGATTATTCTAGAAGCAAACCCAGCATAAATACTTCTCTCTCAAATTGTTGTTTATGAGCAACACCATGTTTGCTAACTCTGTCTTTTGCTTTTCTTCATGGCAACATGTAAAGAGATTAAATGGTAAACCATCTAACTGTGATGGCTGCATGTGCTCTACTCCTTTCCTCAGTGAGGATGAAGTGGGAGTAAGGGAGAACCAGATCAAGTCTCCACACCATGAGGTTTTCTTCAAAGAGGATCAGTTCCCAAATTCAACTTTCCTGTTATCTTCAATAAATGAATAACTTGAATAGCCCACCCCCATGCCTTCCTTCATTCTTCTGAATTTCCTCTTGGGAGGGAATGTTCAGCTTCTCTTCTTCAAGCTTCATTTAAATCCTGGTGGTGGCAAACTGGCGAGGGTTGATGTTGCTCTCCAGCCATTGCCTTGGATGGATCAAAACCATTATATCATTCCTATCACGCATTACCCCTGACAACTGTAAAGGGGCCTTTGGTGACATTGGACAAAGCATATAATCTGTTACGTATTTGTTTTACATGCATCTCATATTTTGTCAAAGGATATGGAAGAAACAACAGGAACCTCAGCAACTAGGTGTATGGGGTATAGAAGTTCTAGGGAGAATGTGCCAAGTAGAAATGGGTCTACTTTTGCAGCATTTATACAGATAGTAACAAAGATACATTATGGTAATGGTTGGAATGTGCAAATAAGGGGGCTTTCGGGCATTATCACAAGGTCAGGCCTAAGCTGTATGAGTCAGGAAATTTCCACAGACGGTTGTGAGTGCTTCCAATGAAGGGACGATTCCTCCCTTTGAACTTTACTTTGGTGTCATAAAAAAGGGAAGTATCTCTGGCTCACTTGCACTTCCTCCTCCAGTGCATCTAAGAAGAAAGGGACTGTTTATTTCACAATTTAAAGAAATGTGGTTAAGGTTAACTTAAGTTACATGAAACATTTTGCACAGATTCTTGGTATCTTGTACTTTCCAAGTGGTATAGAAAGGAAGACCCCCAAGAAACTGCTTCTCTTTTTCCTGTATCAGAACAGTGCATCAATTTCCTGGCAAAACCAGTGTGGTACCACTCCGATTCCTCATTTTTCAGCTAAAGGTCTAACAAACTTCATAGCGCCTTGACCCAGTTTTCCTTTTACAGCCAGCAAAAGTCCCATCTAGCTAAGGAAATGAAGGAGATGGGGCTCCATTCCCCCCCGCCCCCTGTTCAGCCATTTCCACCCCTCCCCCAAAGCTCAGAAAAACCATATTTTTAAAAAATAAGTTGGATGGCTGTACAATGTCCCCAAGTGTACATGGCTTGTTGCACTACTATTCTGGCCAGTAATGATCTGGATAGATGGCTCTAACCATTTATTTAATTATGGCCTGTTTTCCCTTTTCTTGGAATCAACTCTATCACTTTAACCCTTCATTTTCTGAATAGGGTTGGCTTCATAACCTAACCCCCCCCCCTTTTTTGTCTCTCTCCTAAATTGCAGGGGAGGGAATCATAATAACAGTAATGGTGGGAGAAGACAGTATTTAACCATTCACCACCACCCCAATGGTCCCAATGAAAATCTCCCTCTCCAACATTTGCCCACTTGGTGACATCCAGATAGAAGTCTGGACAGAATGATTGGGTGCTGCTAAATTGTCCATGTCTGCAAGCACCCTGAGGCAGTTGACCATTAGCAGATTAAGCTGGCAGCAGATTCTCTGAGGAAAAGTAGTCATGTATCAGGAGAAAGCTATGAAGAGTTTAATTTACAAGAGAAATCTTTTACTTTGCAGTACAATGCATTTGTTTTTGTACATCTTCAGTCTCTGGGAGACAAGTGGGGTAACAATGTTCTAAATAAATATATAACCCCAGCATGACATGAATTTCAAATTAAAAGCATATCCTTTGTCTGTGTTGCTTTCCTGACAGAAATGTGCTTTCTACAATTTGCTCACTTCCACCAACACAACATTACAGAGAGAAAATTACAAGTTGAAAAGGATGGTGGGGGAGAATGCAGAAGTAGCATTGCTACTTCTGGGTAGATTTCTGCATTCCCCCACCCCAGCCTCCTCCTTTTCAACTTGCAATAGTCTTGCTACTTCTGCCTGAAAATGTTTCCTTTCTTCCATGAATGTGGCAGATATGAAGGCTGCCAGGGTGGGGGACAAACCCTATTTTGCCAGATGAAGTGGGCTGATTTTAGTTTAGCATACAGTGGTACCTCGGGTTACATACACTTCAGGTTACAGACTCCACTAACCCAGAAATAGTACCTCGGGTTAAGAACTTTGCTTCAGGATGAGAACAGAAATCGTGTTCCGGCAGCGCGACGGCAGCAGGAGGCCCCATTAGCTAAAGTGGTGCTTCAGGTTAAGAACAGTTTCAGGTTAAGTACGGAACTCCGGAACGAATTAAGTACGTAACCAGAGGTACCGCTGTACTTGACAACATCCTCTTCACTGTATCTCCTAGTCTTGGGCACAGGTTCACTTGAAAATTCTTTAATGGATGTACCGTATCTGGTTTGGGGGAATGCATACGTATAGAGTTTGGGACCAGGATAGCTGAAAGATCATCTCACTCATTATATACTCAGTTGATCATTGTGCTCTACAGGTGAGGGTTTCTTGTAGTTAACATCTTTTCTGAAGGCCTGTTCTGCACAAAGTAGGACTTTTAGTCCCGCACATTGTAGGACTTTTAGATGGGTGTCATTTTGTTGTCTTTTCAGCATCTACTGAAGCCCTTCCTCCCAGTCTGCATCTGTCTTGAAATTATTTTTTTAAGATTTTTTAAATTGTTTTATCTCTTGTTGCTTGCTGCCCTGAGCTCCTTTGGAAGGAAGGGTGGGATGTAAATTTAATAATTAATCAATAAATATATAGATGAAATATTGCAGTTTGCTGTGAAAATATTGCACAATACTAGTTTAACTGAGAATTCAGCTTCAAAAACATAACACAGAACAGATGTCATTTTAAAATGTTTATGTTAAAACTAAAGAGCAAATAACCGCCCTGGGCAAAATTCTGCTTTCCAGTGAACATCACATGATACAGGTTTTCTTTCCCTGTTATACACATGCTTAAGCTTCCCTTGGAATTTTGCCATTGTACAAAGAGTAGCTCATTACTGCAAGCAAATTTCCGCAGAGACTCTAAAAAAATCTCCCTTAGTGTGAACGAAGCTCAGTGTCCCAGAGGAGGCACATGAAACAGAAATGGGAAAGGATGATGTGAGGGCCGCAGACATTTTGCAGTGATGTGAAGCCAAGCTATAGCTTAGTTCAGGTTACTGCAGTAGCAGGAGAACCAGGGGAGGAAAGCAGAGGCTATGATCTAATCTCCAGGATCTTGCACACTCTCACAATCTTGCTAAGACATGCAAGACATGCCCTCCTGCCTATCAAAAGCTGACAGGATATCTCTAAACTTTATCAAAAACATGGTTCTTCCAAACCAGAAGAAACATGTCCTCCAACTCAAGAATGTGATTTCTTGCTACCACACACATATACCCTCCTCAAGCACTGGAAACAGAGTCAAATGGACTATTCCTTGATGTTTTCTGACATGCCAACCTAAAACTAATCAGGCAAAATAATTTTCTAGACCTCTGAGATATAAATTCATGTGCAGTGATGGTAAAAGGCTCTGATAATAAGTGTGCTATAAACAACCATGAAATTGGAGGTTAGCATTGTCTTCTTGTGATTCATGCAAGCTCCGCTAGAGCTTTTAAGCTCAGCCATCTGTACGGAAAATTGACCTGAAGCAGGTAAAATGAGATTACATTTATTCAAGAGCCCTAGCTGAATGATTCAATATGGGCACAACTCAGTCAAAAAGAAGCCCCGTTGGTTTCAAGTGGGATTGTGAAGCCTGTGCCTCAAGCTCTCCCACTGGCTAGATCAGGGCTATATTTGATATGGCCAGTCCTATTCCTGGATATTGTTACCCAGTAGGTGGTCTGATCTAGGATTCATTTTGTAAAATGTGTTAATTGTGCAATAAAAGCACTTTTTAAGCCAAAGCATTGCAAATATCCAAAGCAGCTAAAATGTATAACAGGTGAGCAGAACTTAAAATGCATAAACACTTAAAATGCACAAGACAACTAAAAACTGCTGTTTTCTATGTGCCTACACTGTAATAGTGGGATACACAGGTAGGACTCTCTGGAAAGGTGACTCCAAAGCTGGGCTGCCACCTCAATAAACACATTGGCCTGAGCCTATATAGAGCTTTCAATGTATGGTGTGAATGTGGTCTAAGTCTCTGAGTACCAGTTACTGGGGAGCAACAACTGGAAAGGGTTATTGCCTTCGTGTCTTGCTTGCTGTTGTTGGACAACAGTTCTTATCGTCCCTGAACAGGGCAGAGTCCAAGACTGGGGAGGGGGAGGGAATGCCCATTGGCACTGGTAGGCTGGAAGGCAGAGAGGCCAGCAGTAAGCAGAGGCAGAGATGATGACAGTTTGAGCAAGATGCAGTGAGAAACAGAGGCAACAAATTCTACTCTTGTCCCCATCTTTCCCCCTGCTGAGTTTTACAAGGGCAAAACTGAGTATAAGGAGGAGGAATCTGTAAGTAATAAAGCAGGAGGGCTTGGAAGAATAAAAATGGATGCTGATGGGGCACTGCCCCATTTCCCCTGATGGACCAGACTCCACTGGAGTTTAGAGGGTGCTAGACTGGCAAAAGCTGGTATAACCACATGTTGGGCTTCTTGGTTAGATGGTCCATGTTCCCTTATGGGGGCTTAGATACTCCTCTTGTGGGTTGGCTCCTGAGTTAATCAGATTACTAACTTCTGCTATGGCTTCTGAGGGAAAGGGAAGGGAAGGGAAGGGGACAGCCAACCAGGTCCCCTTTTTGTTTTTGGCAATTGCAATTTTGATTTTGTCAACTATCTTGCTGGTGTGATGTAACATCAGCGTTGGGGGAGGGGAGTGACCTCTGTGCAGACACTGAAATCGGTGGAAGTTCGGCTGAGTTCTCAAGGGAACCAAGAATTGCTCATAAGTGTGCTATTGTCGTCCGACACATCCTAGACATGATTGCTTACCCTTAGTCATTTACTGAGCAATGTCTGCAAACAGGAACAACTACCAAGTATTCATTTTTTCAGTTAGAGGTTTTCAGTTTAAATAGAGCTATTTTTCTCCTCAGTGGTACAGCTTCACCGAAGAGACGACTTATCTGAACATATGTAGCAGCCGATCTCTTGAGGAGTTCAATAACAAAACCACTTTTTTAAAAAAACAAAAGCAGAACCATCCTGCTCACCAGCCCCCACAGTCATGTGACTTCATAAACAAACACTACTAACTGAAAGACTACCAGCTGCTCTAGCTTGAAAAATATACAGTCATCTTCGACATATTGTAACACACACACACACACACACACACACACACACACACACACACACACAGCATGCATTATGAAAGGTGGTCAGTCCAGACCTGTGGTCCCCTACATAATGGAATCAGGATCCCATGCTAAACAAGAGCAAAGTCAAAAGCACAACAGTAGTATAAACAAATAGGAACATAACCATAACCAACAGCCACCCTAAAAGCTCCCTGGCAATTCCACAGCCAGAAGAACGCTAGCAGGTGACACACTGGTGCATGGGAGGCTCCAGTCGACACACAGTGATGGCAGAAGTGCAATAATGATGGTCAGAAATCCATCATCTTACAGCCTCCCTTGGACAACACACACCCTCAGCAATTCCTGTCAGAGGCTCCAGTTGCTCATTGGTGAAGAGCCTACATGTAAAACCTATAGGTACTATACCCTTATCGGCTCCCAATTTAGCTGGAGTCCTCTGCCATGGCTGGGGGGGTGGGATGTCCATTGGGAATGTGTTTACTTATGTCACCTATTTTGCAGATGTAACATTACATTACTGCTGGCAGAAGGCACCACCTCTGACCGAGGATAGGATTGTGATATAAACTGCAGCTCCTTGCCATGCTTCCATCCCAGACGTCTCATTTTTGCCATAGAAAGTTAAGAAGCTGCCTTATACTGCATTCATGCAGCTCAGCACTGTCTACACTGACTGGGGGGTGGGGTGGTGTACGACTCTCCAGGCTATCAAAAACAGACCCTTTTCTACTTGAGGTTGAACCTAGGGGTTGAATCTGCTCCACCACTGAGCCAGGTCTCATTCTCTTAAAAAAAAAAAAAAAATGGGGTGGAAAAGTATTGCAACTCAACATTAACTCAGTATTCCAGCAGAAAAGTTTCTGCCCGTGCAACATGGTTTATTGTAGTAATTCTATCCTCATGCTGCTGGTTTAGATCAGGAACAAAGCTTCCCTGGTGGCAAATAAATGAGCCATGGGAAAGCTACAGAAGAGAACATTTCACAAGTTTGTGTTAAAAAGAAAAACAGAGGAGAAATGTATATAACAAAAAAAAATATTAAAAGCTGCTTGAAAGGTGTGGAATATGTTGAACAATCTGCTTCCAGTCATCAGCTGAATGATAAACTCTTAGCAACAGAGCTTGTTTTGCTGAGATCACAGTTTCTTCCAATTTTTCCAAATGCAAAGTTTATATGAGCAGCTAATCTCCCTGCTGTTGCAAGGAGACATTTTCTTCTATGTTTTCATCTGAAATACTCTGGATTGTATCCAACTCAGGAGTCACTGAAATAAATGAACTTAAGTTAGCCGCGACCATTGGTTTTAGTGGGTTTACGCTGTGTGACTTAGTTGGGATCAACGCATTGGTGGGGAGGCATCTAACCAGTCCTGTGAGCAGCAGCCCTGAACAAACACTTCTGCTTGTGCAATGGGGCTTCCCTCCTCTCTCCTGCTGCACCCCAAAATTGGCTCTGGGGGTCAAGAGATCACCCAGAACAATATGCCTGAGGAGGAGAGGGGGCATTGTTCTGTCTGGCAAGCAAGAATGCATGCATGCACAGAAGGAACAATGGGAAGAGTGTGACATTAGGTTCCACCCATTGTTTCTAATTAGCCGTTCACATACACCTCCTTCTATTGGTGGTTACTGAAACCTCAAAAAGTTGACCAGCTTCTTCCATGGAATGAGTAGGATCCTAAGCACACTTATTCAGAAGCTGGTCTTAATAAGGATAATGGGGCCTTGCTCCTCACTAAGTGAGCATAGAATTGCAGCCTGAACCTGACCTGTTTCTTTATATCATTTACATCCTGCCTTATCAGTATCAATAGATAAAGCTTCAAAATACACTGAAAATGATAATATCAGGCATAATTAATCAACAAATTCAAAATTAGAAATGCAGTATCCAGTACAGTGGTACCTCGGGTTAAGAACTTAATTCGTTCCAGAGGTCCATTCTTAACCTGAGGTACCACTTTAGCTAATGGGGCCTCCCGCTGTCACTGCGCGATTTCTGTTTTCATCCTGAAGCAAAGTTCTTAACCCAAGGTACTATTTCTGGGTTAGCGGAGTCTGTAACCTGAAGCATCTGTAACCTGAGGTACCACTGTACTTAAACCTCCAGTATATAAACACCTATCAGTTCGAAAGCACTCTTAAGTGCAAGTAGATAAATAGGTACCGCTTTATAGCGGGAAGGTAAACGGCGTTTCCGTGTGCTGCGCTGGTGCTGGCTCGCCAGAGCAGCTTTGTCACACTGGCCACGTGACCCGGAAGTGTCTCCGGACAGCGCTGGCCCCCGGCCTCTTGAGTGAGATGGGCGCACAACCCTAGAGTCGGACACGACTGGCCCGTACGGGCAGGGGTACCTTTACCTTTACCTTATATAAACACTGATCATCACAGATTTCTGAAACGCCTCCAAAATAAGAGTTATATAAATTATTTCCAAAAATACAGCAGCACAGGTCATTGTAAGGCAGGTAATGGGCAGAAAGTTTTAGCAGCATACAAAGCATTGAAAATGGTTTCCTGCTAAGTCGACAGAGCATGAGACTCTTAATCTTGAGGTCATGGGATTGAGCCTCACATTGGGCAAAAGATTCATGCACTGCACGGGGGGTTGACTAGACGACCCTTGTGGTCCCGTCCAACTCTACAATTCTGTTCTTCTTCCTACATTTTATAGATTTGACTGTAAGGCACCTTAAACTGAACTCCCAAAAATGACCTTAATAAGCCTCAAACAGGCAATCTCTGAGAGATAAACTCAACATAAGCTATGAAGAAGGTAAGAAAATTACACCTTAAATTAGACCTGGAAGTGAACAGCCCGTGTTGCTGCTGCAGAATAAAGCTGAACATGCTCATACCTCCCTTCCTCCAGGATCATTCTGGGTCATGCAGAAAGCAATGCTGGTGGGATTGGAGGACATTTGGGAGAGCGACTGGCAATAATGTCAGTGGGCTGCAACATAAGCTACTTCAGGCCTGTATAACTCATTACCCATCAAGCCAAATTTGAAGCACCATCCATTGAACTGTAGCTTGACAATTCATTGATTTGTGAAGTCTCAGGCAAGTAGCAAATCTGAGAGATTTGCTGATCCACAGATTGCACATCATATACATGGTTGGAGTGCAGTGCTCACCTTTGTGGGTCACAAGTTGTGAATCACTGGAAGAAACAGCGCAAGCCTGTGCAGTTCATGACCCACAAAGCTGACTACCATCAACAGCCACGCATGATGTCACACCAAGGGCTTGGTAAATTTCCTGGCTTTGCTACCTGAGGCAAGAGACAAAATGGCACCTCCTTTCCTCATTCCAGCAGCCTGTCATCTGCATCTTACTTCAACACAGGTGAAGGAACAGCATTCTCTGTAGTACTTGGAGGCAGCAGGATAGCTATGGGGTCACAGAGATGGCACTCCATGCCACCTAGGATTTTCTCCCTGAGGTGGCCACCTCACTCTGTCTGATAGGACAGCCAATGCTGTACCCAACCAATACTTCACAAATATAACCCTCAGGGCAGGAGTGAGGGTCTTGAGACCCTGCAGATGTTGTTGATTCCAGTTCCCATCAGTCTCAGACAGCATGGACAAAGGTCAGGGGAGTTATATTCCAGCAACATTCTAGAGGGTTACATATCCCCCATCTCTGCCAGAGTTACCTTGCAATACTGGCAAATGTGTACTCTATGTTCTGAACAACGAAGGACATTTGATATGAGTTTCTAAGAAAAAGCCTGAGCTCAGTTCATAGCAGTTCTTAATTGTTCAGTGCTTAATCTAGTACCATCTTCTGAGAAATCATCTAAATTGCAATTAGTCATTAGGCAGATTCATCCTCTGGACAGCTACACAAGTGGGCTTTTGGTTTGCTAATCTTTAGCTGTTGCATTATCATTGTTTATGCCATTCTTTCAGGCAGTTTGCAGGAGATGGTAAAAGCAGAACTGACTCTTTTATACACACATATATATATATATATATATATATCAACATTTGTGGTAAGCAGTGAGACACAGCAGTGTCGCAAGCAAAACACAGTTGCTCAACTGCACCTGCTAGTGCAATTACTTTGACACAAAATGAGTCCTTCAACATTCTCTGTAGATAAAATCAACAAGAGCCTGTTAACCTGCTGTTCCAGCTGGTAACAAAATTTGTTACCTTTCTCTTGAGCTTACATAACATACTAGCAATGAATATTAACAGCAATAAAGCTTGTTTTTCCAATTACTGCCAAGCACAAATCAAGAATAGAAACAAAATAGCTTTGAAAAATGGGTAGTTCTTTACCATCAATGTACTGTTCTCTAGAGTTGGGAAAATGTTGAACCAAATATGAATACTTTATTCCTTTACCTTCCCCAGTTTTGAAAATGACTCGGTCTGAGAACTGCCTGTCTCTTCTGGGGCAAAATGTTTATGTATGTCATTAAATCAACAGCCCACAGCCTGTTCTCCAGGATATCCCTGTGACCAAAAGGTGGTACAATACATACAAGAACATACCCCATCTTATTTCATTTACACTTTGCTTAGAATAGTCATGCCTGATGGAAAAGTTACTGGGTTCAAACTTAAATGAGTAGTCCAGCCCAATATAAGATATAACTTGGCATACTGTTCTGTCAACAGAGAACCTTTTCCCCCACCCAAGCTTTCATTTCTTTTCCTAGTTATGTTTTGTGAAGAAGAAGAAATAAATTCAGTAGTCATGGCTGCATTTTGTTTTGTTTCTTTGACTTTGTTACTAGTCAATGTAAGGATAAAATGGAAAAGATGTGTCAATTAAGCTATCCTTTGGCCCTTGTTTCACTACATCCTTATCAGTAACTTTGCCCATCCCTACCACCCTCTGCTAACCCAAGGACTACTGTTATCTTAAAATTCTCCACCAAGAATTAAGCAAGTGTAACAGTATTTGCCCACATTCCTCCTCACCCCATTGAGGGACCCTCCCTCCCTCTGTTGTTTCCTCATTGTCTGTTTTAGATTATAAGATCTTTGGGGGCAGGGTTCTGTCCAGGTAACTCCTTAAGGCACTCTGCTTACTGTTATTAATAGTGCATATATGGTAACGTTGTTGGTATCCGTCTGTCTCAAGAGATAATGAAGTGCACATTTGGGGGTGAAGTCAAACTGGTACTGGTTAGCAGCACCAAAGTGACCTCCCTGGGGCAGAAGCCTAGGCAGTGTGTCTGAAGGTCCTAGGCTGCCCACACAACAAGACCTCCCTCTCAGCCTTGCTGATGTGGTCAAAAGGAAAGCAGAGCAATGCATTTGGCACCAGCTGGGCTGGACTATAAAAAAGGCTGATCGCCAAAGAATTGATGCTTTTGAATTTGGTGCTGGAGGAGACTCTTGAGAGTCCCATGGACTGCAAGAAGATCAAACCTATCCATTCTTAAGGAAATCAGCCCTGAGTGCTCACTGGAAGGACAGATCCTGAAGCTGAGGCTCCAATACTTTAGCCACCTCATGAGAAGAGAAGACTCCCTGGGAAAGACCCTGATGTTGGGAAAGATGGAGGGCACAAGGAGAAGGGGACGACAGAGGACGAGATGGTTGGACCGTGTTCTCGAAGCTACCAGCATGAGTCTGACCAAACTGTGGGAGGCAGTGGAAGACAGGAGTGCCTGGCATGCTCTGGTCCATGGGGTTACGAAGAGTCGGACACGACTAAACGACTAAACAACAACAAACAACAACAACGGGCTGCAGGTGGTGCTGGAAGGAGGCATACAAGGCGCCAACCAACCATCTTAGGGACTCCACTCCAGATTTGTGTATGGTTTACTCCTTAGCCTTTTCCTCTCCTGAATATATCCTGCAAGGCAGTGGAGGTTTAGGATCAGATATGTTAATAGTGATTATAATAATATTTTGTGTACAGACAATGGTTGTGCTTCTTTTTAACATAGAAACTACCACAATAGTGGTATATGAGTTTAAAGTGTTGATGCCACAGTATTTCCACTTGGGAGAGAGTTTTCCCACAAGTCAAAGTTAGGAATCTAGTATTCCTAAACTGAAATACATAAGGATTTAGTTACGGAGTTTCATAAAACTGGGCCCGCAATACAGAATGCATAGTTCCTGGAGGATGTGAATTGTGCATCTGAGCCATGACAGACCACTAACTCAGTGATTCGGGGGGGGGGGGTATAAGGGTTCAGACGGTCCCAGAGGAATTCTGGGCCCAAGTTGTTAAGGGCCTTGTACATTCATACAAGAACCTTGAACCTGGCTTTGTAGCGTATGGGCAGCTGGTGCAAGCTAACACAAGCCGTTATCAAATTGTAAATTCACAGTGGAGCTGGGAAGGTAGGAGCATGTTTTTCCACTTGTATCTTTTATGATAACAATCTTATGCACACTTACTTGGGCCCAGTTTTAACCCAGTGGAACTTACTTCTAAGACAACATGCATAAATTCAGGTTGCACAGCTGCAAACATACTTGCTTGGGAGCAAGATCATTTAAATTTTGCAAGACTCACTTCTAAATAGGTAGGGCAGGATTGTGCTGTGAGTGTTATTCATTTTCTTATGTCAGCTTTGTGGCTGCTGTAGAAGGCTGCATGGTTAACTGTATCAATGCTGACTAATCCTTTGCTAAGGCATCATTTAGAATGATGACAGTTATGTGGTAAAATGATGTTTTCATCACAGCTCAAGGTAATCATGAGACTGGCACCAGTCTGTGGTCAAAACCAAACATGATGTTAGTCACAGCACTCAACATGACCAAGCTTTTCTCTAATAATAATAATAATAATAATAATAATAATAATAATAATAATAATAATAATAATTTATTATTTATACCCCACCCATCTGGCTGAGTTTTCCCAGCCACTCTGGGCAACTCCCAATCAAGTGTTAAAAACAATACAGCATTAAATATTTAAAACTTCCCTAAACAGGGATGCCTTCAGATGTCTTTTAAAAATAAGATAGCTGCTTATTTCCTTGACATCTAATGGGAGGGTAGGCGCCACTACCAAGAAGGCCCTCTGTCTGGTTCCGTCTAACCTCACTTCTCGCAATGAGGGAACCGCCAGAAGGCCCCTATACAGTGGTACCTCGGGTAAGTCTGTTCTTAACCTGAAACAGTTCTTAACCTGAAGCACCACTTTAGCTAATGGGGCCTCCTGCTGCTGCCACTGCGCCACCAGAGCACGATTTCTGTTCTCATCCTGAAGTAAAGTTCTTAACCCGAGGTACTATTTCTGGGTTAGCGGAGTCTGTAACCTGAAGTGTCTGTAACCTGAAGTGTCTGTAACCCGAGGTACCACTGTAGTTCTGGGGGACAAAGCACAATCCACAGGGAACTTATGCTTTATACTAAGTCACCCCACTGGTCCATCTAGCTCACTCCTGGCTACACTCACTGGTAGTGGCTCTCCAGGGTTTCAGGCAGGGGTCTCTACCAGCTCTAAGGAGATGCTTGAGATTGCACTTGGGACCATCTGGATACAGTGCAGATGTTCTGCTTATGAACTGCGGCCCTTCCACTGGAGTTTCCCCACTGGAATCCCCATAGGGGAAATTATATTGTACTCTGGGTGAAAATATTCATTTAGCAGGGCAAAGAAACTCAAGATAATTATTTTCTGTTTCATAATCTTAGCCTTTTGGTGTAGTCTCCGACTCCCACATCATATTTCTCCATGGAAGTTGTAACATGAAGAATGAATAGATTTTAGTGGAGGGTTATAAGGGAAATCCATTACCAGTCAGCTACAATTTACAGCCAGGTTTCAAAGGAAAGCAAAAGCATAATCTGAGTGTGGGAAGTGCCAAGATAGAAAGACTTTTTAATTAAAACTAGAAACATTCACTGCATCCTAAGAATAGAAAATGTATTTCAAAGTATGTGTCAGAAACTCAGAGATGCAACAAATAGGTCATTCTTTTTCTAAAAAAAGAAAATACGAAGGCAACAGTTTACAATCACCAAAGAAAGGAATGTAAAGAAAACATAATACACAGATTTACCAAGAAGCAGTATCTCTCTCGGTGTGATATTAACAGCCAAAAATCCCTACCTACCAATAACATCCTCTATAAAGGGAGACCATAAAGGGAAAATAGAAAAAGAACCATCTTAACTGTCTGGGGCCTGCAATGGAAAATGCCTTAAGGGGTGCCAATTTGATAGCTTCACAGAAAGAGGAAATGACTTGTTCGTAGCCAAAATAACTGAAGACCCAACAATGCATTTAGAAAAACTAGCAAAGTCATTTTGTGTGAGAAGGAAAACAAAACTGGAAAGTACTTATGTTTTCCTTAAAAATACTGTTGTGTTGTTTTGTTTTTTGTTTTGTTTTGTTTTGGATACTCCCTCACACATTGGTTGACATCTTTATACTGGGTAGAAAGGCTGGACTGGAAAAATGTTGTTGGGAATATCTATCTGTGCTCCTGCCCGTAGTGCTATTTTCCAAGAAAATGTTGTGAGGCCTAGCCAAAGGAACCTGAATGGTGGCAAAGCGCATTACCATACAAAGATTTGGGGAGCTTCCATGTGAACTTGGTTTGGATTTGCATTTTCCTACTTCTATATATAGATACTGACTCAAAGAAGAGTGTCACCCGGTGCTAGCCCCCATATTTTTTTCATACAGAAACTGAACATTCAGAGGACAGACCCCACTACATTAGAAAAAGGTGGGAATTGTATTTCTAAGTGCACAAATTCATTAGCATCTAAACATGCATGTTGCAGTGGGTTGATGTCACTGCAAAGTTGCGTGAAAATCAAAAGGCAGTTCAAGCATCTCTTGAGAAAATTGTCAGTGCTCAGGGCCGTTTCACATTCCTGCTCAGAAGTCAGTTCCACCAAGAATAAATCTGAGCAATTTCCACACATGTGGATAGTATGATGTGACACTCCTACGTGAGATGTTTGCTGCTGTATTGGCTATAAAACGTTGTTATGATTGACACAAGAGAACTGAGCAAATTGTTAACACATGCAAGGCAGCTTTCGGAGCTGTTGTACATCCCTCCCCTTTCAACTTTTTTTGCTAAACTTTAGAAATAACTGTCTCTTGACAATTTTCCAAGCTACATAAAATGGTTGTAGAAAGAAAGACCCAGAATACTATTTCTAATGGCAGACCCCTTGAAAGTTGTCCAAGGTAGTATATAAAATTCCATTCTACAACCTCAGGATTAGACGACTTTGATGTATGTTCCTAGCATAGGTGAAACTGCTTGAGAGGCCATCCACACAACTCACCATTGTTCACTTTCCCAAGCAAATTGAGTGCACTTTTTCTCATGTAGGAAATACTTGATAACAACAAATTCTTAATAGGGGTGTTTATAATGGAACTGCAGAGATTCAGAGTAGAAACTAACTATTTATGCTGGGAAATATGATATAAGATCTTTATAAGATCAGAGCGTGTTGATTCAGTTGTAAGATTTGACCTCCAGATGGCTAAACTTAGATTACAGTTAACTAGAACAAATATTTCTATTATTTTCCCCCAGTAGCTGGATATGCCTTCAGTTTAAATAGTAAAATGTTTTCTTTCCCCACTTGAGAACAAAAAATTTTCTGAATTTAAGATCTGACACCACTTCTTTTGGCTTTAGGACCTATTTTAACAAACTTGTCCCAACATGTGTGCATTACTCATAGCATGATAAAACACCTGTGAACACACCAACACATGTAAACACACGTAAACCCACCAAAACAACCCACCAAAATAATGATTTTGGAGGGGAGG
Organism: Podarcis muralis; assembly: GCF_964188315.1. NCBI lineage: Eukaryota > Metazoa > Chordata > Lepidosauria > Squamata > Lacertidae > Podarcis > Podarcis muralis. The sequence continues at coordinate 40,540,578 of NC_135664.1, forward strand.
GAACTTAAAAGGTTGTATGAAGGTTTATTGGGAACTAAATAGAGCTGTCCCTGGTCAAAGAAGGCTAGGGTGACTTGCGGTGTTTAAAATTAGTTTCAGAAAACAACAAACCATCAACCAAGAAAACAGGGATAGTGGTTAAAACCAAGTATAAAAACATTATCTACTACATGCAACAAAAGCCTGCCAGAATAAAATGCTGAGTAAGTGAGTGAGTAAGGCAGGGGGTAAATGGCAAATCACAAGGCTAGAAAATTCATAAGGTAAATGTAGCTACTGAGAAGTCCTCCTCTCTAATTTACTTCAAACATGCTTCCACCCTAGGTGGGACATAGATAACCTCAGGAAGTGGGCAGCTTTTCTGGAAGGGACATAGAGTTGTGTGTCATCTGCACACAACACAATCTTAATCCCTGGATGATTTCTCAAAGAAGTTCTGGGTAACATGGGGGGGGGGTGGACAGAGACAATCTTCTGGACACTATAAGGAAGTACCCAAGGTGTGAAGAAGGGGTCCTTTAACATTATTTCTGGAACCTTCCTCAAGGAAGCACCAGAACCACCACAAAACAGTTCCTCCTACTCCCATCCCCATCAGTAAGTCCAGGATACCAGGTTCAATGGTACTGAACACTGCTGAAGTGTCTAGCGGAAACAACATGATCTCCCTGTCTATGAAGGTTGTCTACCCAATTTACCAAAGCTATCTCAATCCCCAAACTAGTCCTGAATCAAATAAAAAATGAGTCTAGATAGTCTATTTCATCCAAGAACCACTGGAGCTGAGATGCTACTACGTTCTCAAAAATATTGTTCAGGAAAAGCAATTTTGGAGCAGCTGGTAATGATCCAAGATAGTAGGCTCTAGAGAGGGCTTTTTTTACCGTGGTCTTACAACACTAGCTGGAATTTTTCTTGCTCTGGGGAATCATTCACCACTTTCCTTATCCACTCAACCAAGCATCCTCTGACTACTTTAATCAGCCCAAATGGGCAAGGATTAAGTGCACATGTGGTTGATCTCACATTACGAAAGATCTTATCTTCCTCAGGCTGTACAAATTGAATTGTATCCATCACAACCAGACAAATAGGTGCCAACAGTACACTCTCAGGATCAGCTATAACCATGGCATCAGAGTGGATGCGAGCAACTTTATCCACAAACTGTCTAGCGAAATTGTCCCAGCAGGCTGCTAAGACCTCATCTTCGATTTTCTCTAGTCCTTGATACAATATACCTCTTACTACTCAAGTCAGCTCAGCAGGACAAGTCTGTGCAGATGTAATAGTGATAATGGAGAAAATATTATTTGCTGCTGTAGTCACCACAGCATAGAGCTCATCCTGAGTCTTCCTCCATTACCAGTGAAAATAGTCATCCCTGAGACTGCATTGTCCCAAGTTCCCTGGGGTGGGGAACCTCAGGCTGGGGACTAAATGTGGCCCTCCAGAACTCTCTGCCTGGCCCTTGAAATTCTCTCCAGGCCACGTGCACACCCCACAAGCCCTCCTATGCACCTTCCTTGACTATTTTTATCTGGCTGGAATATGTTCTAGAACTCCAATAATGCTGCTTAATGTGTGTAGAAACATGTTGTCACACCCTTCAACCCAAGATCCCAGGGTGTGTTACAGCAATTAAAAACAGTTTAAAACAAAATTACAGAAATAAGGTGGGAGATATAAAATATATATACTTCTCAAGCCAGGGGAAAGACTAACCTACTGTACAGAACTAAAATTCCCAGTTGTTGCTCCACCTACCATGTGGCTCCCAGAAGGTTTCTCCAAGGAGAATGCAGCCCTCGAGCTGAAAAATGTTCCCTTCCCATCAGTTACATTTTACCCCTTGTCTGCAAAATTGAGCTCAGAATAACAGGTGCTCTGACTAGAAATTATTGATAATGATATCAATCAGTGTCTGGACAGTTGAACAATCCTGCCTAGAGGCCTTCAGATAACACTTCCTGAAAGTTTACATTTCCATCCTTTTGTGCACCTGGATCCAAAGCCCAAATTCTCTAAGGGGAAAGGAACAAGACTGAAATAAGCAATTTTAGACTGTTCCATTGGGTCTTTTGCAGCATTTTAATATTCAGGAAAACAGAAGTATTAGGTATGGAATGTGAGTCTCATGGTCTATGTCGTCAGGTGCAAAGAATGTTTTTGACCCAGTATCTCCTCCCCCAAGCTTCCTAACAGTTCTTCCTGGTTATTGGGGGCTCCTTAAAATACATCTTTCTTTGGCGTCATTTAGAAATGAAATCTAATGGTAACCAAATGGATATTTATACTTCTTTTTGTGTATAGCATCATCTAGAAAACAGGTTTTTATTAAATCAGGGCACAAGATGCCTAAATCAGTAGGTTGAGCCTGTTCACTTTCTGTTTTAAGGCTCAAATATAGTATCTGCTTCCCAAGCCACCTTTAAATTTTCCTGGCAGACAAAGTTTCAAGTGACACTTCACTCCCCAGACAGCCAATCAGATGTGACAGGAAGGTCATTAAAGAGCTTTAGTGAGACTGCTTTGTGGCAATGGCTGTTTCTCAAACTATTGTCAATGACTATTATAGTCACAGAGCTATGCGTACACCATACTTCTTTGTTTATTAAAAGCATTCATAGTCCACCCTTCAACCAACAGTCCCAGGGTAGAAACGAACAATAAAATCCACACACACATACGAAAGTCTCCAAAAAGGTACCTCTGTTTTCTCATTGAGAAAAATGAAAATATCACTAGCGGTGTTAAGTTATGGCTTCCTGACAGAGCCACTTGCCACAAGGTTGATGCTTAAAAAGCATTCTCATCATGGTGAATTTTGCAGTTGCTCTCTCACTCTCTCTCTCTCTCGGTTTACCACATCAATAGGCCTCATTAAGGCATGGACTAATCAAGGCCTGTGTAGGTGTGCTAGCTGGAGTCAGTACATTCAGGGGCATTCTGAGGCGGGGCAGTCCGCCCCGGGTGCCATTCCAAAGGAGGGGTGACAAATGATAAGCGGCACCTCCTGGAGCACTCACTGTGCACCTCTCAGGATGCGTGACATGCCCCCTAGGATGAGCGCTGCTCCAGGTATCGAAGCAGGTTGCTCCGCCTCTGAGTACAGTGAGCACCACTAGCACAATGGGATTTGGAAAACACTCAGAATGATGGCAGTGGGGAGGAGAGGAGAAATTGTTCTGTTGGGTTGTGCTGACAGAATCATTGGAAGAAAGTAGCATCCCAGCCTTTTAACTAGGGATGGGGAAGACATTTGAGTCATTTCTCATGTAAAGGAGAATTTGCCTAGCTCACATTCTCCAAAGCCATACAAGACACAAAACATAGCCATGGTCCAGACTTTGCAATCCTCTAAATTTCGTAGTGTAGTTTCCCAGCCAAATAATGTGAATAAAAGTCCATATTAAAATATTTAAAACTCTGAGTTGAGGAAGGGGCACCACCCATTTGCTGTCTGTCACAGAGCCTTTGCTTTCTTAATGGCTTGCCACCTTTCCTTTGTTCTCTTAATGGTCCACCACCCAGGTGATCTCCTGAACATGGGAAGCTGGGTCCAGCTCCCCAAGCCTTGATTAAATTCAAACACCTACTGGATCCAGGAATTTAGGCGAGTCTGGCACCCACAAACCTATAACAATATAGGATACACAAAGCATCTCAGCACAGTGACTGCAAACATTTACACCAATGAATTTACCTATGCTGCCAGCATAATATCTCTGAAACACTGGCATTAAGTTATGTTATGCCTGCTGGTGCAATGGTTTTATGTCCCACCATAAGCAATTACATGCTAGCACAGCAAATCTTGGGCTCAAGCTGTTAAATCTATCCTTAAACTACGGACTTTGATGTAATCCTATTGCTTACTTTCATTCAAAGGACTATGTTGAAATACCTTATACAAACTCTTATCGTTGAAACATTTATGCACTTAGAGAGCATAGTAACTTCCCATTTTATGGTAGAATGTTGCATGTTTTATGGGCAGCAACGCAAACTGAATTATCTTTGGCTGTAAAACTTGTAATATTTATTACGGTCAAAATAAAAATGGAAGGGCACTCAATTTTCCTCTAAAAATCCAGGATTGGGGAATACAACCCTTACAAATAAGTGAGCCTATTGCATCCCTGGCTCTGATCAGCAGAAGCCTTCACTGTTCTGAACCCCTGGCCTACCTGGCAGGAAGTCAGTATGCCAAGTCCATAGTTCAAGGTCCCAGAGTCAATCCACACAAGCAAAGTCCAAAAGTTCAAAGGCCAGGAATACAGTCCATCCAAGTAGCAAAGTCTGAACTCCAGCAGTCTGGAGTTAAACCCGAGGTCTAACAGCATCCAAGTCAAGATCCAGCAAAAGGGCAGTTGAGCCCACATAGCTTCCCTTTTGTACTTTGAAGGCTGATTGCAGCACCTGGCCTCGATGAGGCAAATGGCCCTCACCTGTTCTGCCTACTCCAGCTGAGAAATCATACCCCTTTTCCCAGAGTTAGAGAGCCCCACCTGGCCAGCAAGGGAGCTGGGCTGTCTGCCATTGCCTGCCTCAGCCTCCTAGAGTGTACTATCCATTGTTGCTTATGCCTCAGAGCTTGCCATGTTCATGGAGATAGGGGCCCCTCTGGCTCTGGTGAAGGGTCTTGCTACTCTGGTTCCTGTACACTGACCTCCTCCTCTGTCATCCTGTGAGCATTTCCTACACCAACCTGTCCTTCCCCATCCCCAGCTTGCCCCAGTTTGTCCCAGTCCTGGCTACACCCCTTGCCGGGATCCTATGCCTCCTTTTCCTCCTCCCTATTGTTTTGCCAGTTCATGACATTTACAGCACAAAGGTCTAAAAATGTGATCACCAGCCCATCTTCAAATGTTCCCTATTGAGGCAGAGAGGAAGTTATTTAATACATGCTTGGATTTTGCTTCTCATTCAGCTGGAAGTAGACAGTTTGAAATAATAGGGGAGAAAATTACTTAAATTTAATGCAATTTAGAAAAAGGTCACATTTCAGCTTCTTTTGTGTTTGAGGCATTTTATGTAAAAGTGTTTTAAATAAATCCTAAAGGCTAAAATTCCTGCAACTCTCACCTCTACTAGAGCACAACAAAGTACCAGTAAGAGTAGCGTTAATGGGTCTGAGTCTATAAGGTTTTCTAGAATTGTATATGCATGTATATTTGTAAACTGTGTTCATTGTACAGGTTGGCTCAACTGCTGTATAAATTGTACACTTTTAATGTGCAGATAATGCAATCTAGAATTCAAGCTCCATAGATTATACCCCCCCTTTTTTAAATTTGGTATAGTTTCAGCAAGGGTTGTATTTAAAACAACAACACAAAGCTGTCATAAGACAACATATTAATTCTAATAAAGGATAAAATGTTATCCACACAATGTAACAGTAACAATTTTAAAAGAAAGGGAGAACTAACTCCTGAGTTACTACCAAGTAGATAGATCTGATAACATCCACAAAAACTTTAAATCAGAGGAAATGGAAAAAAGATGTGATCGTCTGAAACAACAGGAATTATTATGAAATTGTCAGTGATCAATAAACACAAAGCAATCAAAATTTGGACAGCTTTATGATGTATGAATCTGGCATATCCCCATAAGCAATGAACTGGAACCAAATTCCCATAATTTTATTAATATATTTTAATGCGTGTACAGGCTGCTGAATTTTCCAAAAAAGCTCTAAAAAGTATACAATATTAAAACAACAATAATTTCAATAAACATACAACAGACAACCAATAAAACAGCAATATGAAAACACAAAAACAAATAACAGAGAAATTAAGGGGATCCAAATGCAGAAAACAATGTCTGGTCTTATGAATTGGGGAAAGCCTCAGGCAAAAGGAGAAGAGTTTACAAAACATCTGAAACAATTCTTGGTTGCTCTTTTATGTATGCAAGAGGGAAGAGTGTTCCACTGTATGGGGGAATTAGCAGAAAATCTAATGAATTCTAGAAGAAGTGTACCATGTTAAATGCTTCAAAAATGTGTGTGTGTGTGATAATCCAGGGGGTTGTGAGAGTAAATTCTATACAGTTTTCATGGATCACACCGCTGCTGCCCACATCATGAAATTTGGGGTAGTATTTCGGCACACAGTTCTTTCCCACCATGTTTGTGCAAACATCCACTAGAGTTAATGAAATTTAGCACAACATGGTGGTGTAGCTACTTAAGACTTGGTTCCTTCAACCAACCTTCCTATGAAAACAGTTTATAGTTTTTATAACCTACATGCTGTATGACCTGTTTTTTGTATTTCTGTTTCATTGACGTGTTCTGCTTGATTTTATTTGCTATGCTGTTTTGGTTTCAACTGCAATTCTGCACACCGCATATATATATATTCTATATGAGCTTGCAGTATCAAAGTGAAGTACCTGTTATTATTAATATAATAATGTGCAGAGTAAAAACCTCCTGCATTCTAGGTAAGGACAGCTGACATCTGTGAAGAAAGAGAGGAAATTCACAAGGCCTTGAATGTTTTGAACAAGCCATAGTTTTAAAGCCTGCCTAACTTTTTAATATATAAATTACTGCTCTGCCTTACTTATTCTTGGAAAGTGAAGACAGTAAACCATGGTGAATCCACTTTCCCACTGCCTCTACCACCCCACCTCCATTCAGCACCAAAATAAAACCCCACCTACATCAGCCTGTCCAAAAGCTGCGTGGCAACCAGCCTCTTTTCTTTGCCCTCTCCTTGAGACTGACACTGCCTTGGTGCTGAATAGTCTAATGGGAAGAGTTCAGTGCCAGGTCTGCACTTTCCCAGCCATTAGCCAGCTGCCACTGCATTTCATTATTTTGAAAGGGGGCTGGGTGGGGAGAGTTCTGCATCAAAGCCATTTCCAAACAATGGGGTGGGGTGGAAGTAACCCGGCCAGGACAACACTCTAAAATGTGTGCGTGTGCGTGTGAGTGAGTCTGTCCCTCGTGTGTGTGTGTGTGTGTGTGTGTGTGTGTGTGTGTGTGTGTGTACGTACACAGTGCCATCTGGAATCCGAAGCCACAAAGACCAGGCAGACCAGCAGGAGGGAGAAAGCCCTTACACACCCTGCTTTGTTTACTGGTGTAACAGTTAATCCTGATAAACAAGACGACCTTGGAACAAGTGCCTGTTATCATTGCATACCCATTGTTTTACGTTAAGCAGAACTGCAGCAAACGGGGGACGGGGGACAAAGGTAGAAGGCGGGACCTCCTATGGAAACAAAGGAGGCAGACCACGAAGAACAGCCTTTGATTGGCTTCTCTGCTTGGCTAAGACAGAAAGAAGACACTCCGCCTTCCCCCCCTCCCACTTCAGTTTTTTAAAAAACCCCTCTCTAAAGCTGCCTGCAAAGCAGCCTAGGTACTTGGCATGACAATGCCTAGAGCTACTATTCGTCTGTTTCACTTGGCTGGGTTCCTTGTCTGATCCACAGCTCAGTAGTTCAAAATCATTCTCATTCTCTCTCTCTCTCTCTCTCTCTCTCTCTCTCTCTCCATCCTATTCACTGCTTGTGGCACGCAATCATAAAGATAACGTGGGCTAATCTGTTAGGAGGCTTACCGAACCTGGTAGAACTCGCCACACATGGGAACTCGCCACATATATGGAATTTTGTATAGATACTGCACTGAAACCGAAAGAGAAGCTTACAGTTACGATTTTTGTATGTCTGTTTGTTTGCTTTAAATGGCTCTAGCCTTACGGTTGAAAATATGCAATGTATGTAGAAGGATTTTTGTAGTTCCTTTTAAGAGCTGCTACCGCCATAACCTTATTGATGGACATAAGAAGAGCCCGCTGAATCAGGCCAGGGACCCATCTCGTCCAGCATCTTGTTCTCACAGTGGCCAGCCAGATGCCTACAGGAAACCCACAACCAGTAGCCAAGTGCGAGAGCACACTCTCCACTGTGGTTTTCAGGAATTGGTATTCAGAAACATTACTGCTGCCAGCCATGGAGGCACAGCATAGCCTTATCTTCCATGTATTTGTGCAATCCTCTCTGAAAGCCATTAAAGTTGGTGGACATGACTTCCTCCGGTGAGAGTGAGTTCCACAGTTACTTTTCCACTGGGTAAAGAAATACTTTATTTTATCTGCCCCGAATCTTCCAACATTGGGCTTCATTGAATGTCCATGAGTTCTAGTGTTATGAGAAGGGAGAAAAACTTTTCTCTATCTACTTTCTCCATGCCATGCATCGTTTTATAAACTTCTATCATGTCACCTCTTATTCAGCTTTTCTCTGAACTAAAAAACACCCCCAACACTGCAGTTTTTCCTCATAAGGGCGTCTCTGTGCCCTTGAGCATTTTTGTTACCCTCTTCTGGACCTTTCCCAACCCCACAACATCCCTCCCAGCTGCCATAGCCTCTGGGTTCACTTTTTGGTACTAGCGGTTTATTGCTACATTTCATACTTTGGTACAACAATGCATTTTTTGCTGGGGAAAATGCTTCTTAGTTCAACAAAAAATCAGATTGTGAGTTTGAAATAAAGCTATATTTTAAATAACAACGTAGTACTGAAATGGCAGCTCTTGGACATTATCTCAGCAATCTGTTTAACAACAGTGTGAAATAAGCCAGCATTATTATTCAGTAGAAGGAAAGAAGAGTCTACAACAAAGAAAGATTGAAGTGCTATGTTTAAGTAATCAATGTTTGTCATTGTAGTTATACTGCTTTCATCGTATTAATATATAACCACAAACACTTTATGCACGTTTTCCATCTGTATTGGTTACAATTATTCTTTCATTGTTCTTTTTAAATGTTATGATATACAAAGGTAGTACATGCAGCTTTCAGAATTCCCAAACAAAATTGCATACAAATAATTTTATCTGTAGAATTCCCTGAAGGAGGACCTGAGAGGTCTGAAATGCATTAGGCATTTTCTTCTACCCCTTAGCTTCCTGTCCCCTTCTGCAATATGGAGGTAAGAGTACTGGTGGTGTCCTGCCTAAAAAATTATAGCTGAGCTGAAATGAGATGTGGGTGAGGGATTCCTTTGACTCATAGCTCTTCATTATTACATTCCATCAGCCCCAAATACATAGATTTTCATATATACTTATACTGTCACTTCAGATAGTTTGAGATGGGAAAGTGCAGATGGGAAGAACTTCACATCCAGGAAATTCTGCAAAGCAGAATGGGGGTGGGTGGGGGGGGGGAGATGTATGAGCTGACTCCACATTGAGTATCCATAGAGCACGGATGGGGAACCTGTGCTCCTCCAGACATTGTTGCGCTCCAACTTCCATAATCCTCAACCATTGGTCATGCTGGTTGAGGCTGATGGTAGTCCAAAGACATCTGAAGAGCCATAGGTTCACCAGATAATAATAATAATAATAATAATAATAATAATAATAATAATAATAAATATACCTGTGATAAAGGGACGCGGGTGGCGCTGTGGGTTAAACCACAGAGCCTAGGACTTGCCGATCAGAAGGTCGGCGGTTCGAATCCCTGCGATGGTGTGAGCTCCCGTTGCTCGGTCCCTGCTCCTGCCAACCTAGCAGTTCGAAAGCACGTCAAAGTGCAAGTAGATAAATAGGTACCACTCCAGCGGGAAGGTAAACGGCGTTTCCGTGTGCTGCTCTGGTTTCGCCAGAAGTGGCTTAGCCATACTGGCCACATGACCTGGAAGCTGTACGCCAGCTCCCTCGGCCAATAAAGTGAGATGAGCGCCGCAACCCCAGAGTCGGTCACGACTGGACCTAATGGTCAGGGGTCCCTTTACCTTTACCTGCGATAAAGGGATGCCCCTTCTCACTTTACCCTGGAAATGTGGGAAAGGAGTGGAAGTCACTCGGACTTCTTGTTGCACTATTCCCACATCACATGAATTGGTAAGTATTCCATTTCATTTATGCACTCAAGAGAACTGGTAGTGGCATTTTGCTTGTACATATGTGTTGTATTGTGGCTAGAAAGCACAGGTCCTAGTGGTTTTCCTCTTGTCCGGCCACTTTCCGAGGCAAAACCTACTCTTTAGTGCTAAATCAGAGCAAATGTAAATCTGTGAAAAACCTGACTGACGTACAGTATGCTCTGATTCAGCATTAAATAGCAGGCTTTCCCAGGGGGAAGCAGCAGCACAAGCAGAAATCTGGATTAGCCCTTAGATGCACACTGCAGCATCATTAGCCCTTTGGATTTGTCCCTGTGACGACTCCTCTTTTGTATTTCCTAGATGTAGTGGAGCCCTGAAGCTCAAAAGTGCCTTCTCCTTGTAACCTAACAGCTGGATTTCTTTTGCAAATGAATTTGGGAAGAAGAAGAAGAAGAAGAAGAAGAAGAAGAAGAAGAAGAAGAAGAAGAAGAAGAAGAAGAAGAAGAAGAAACAACCTTTGGCAGTCAACATTTAAAAATAAATCAAACTAGCCTCAAAACAATAGTCATTTCCTGCTATTTTGTAAAGAGCTGTGGGAAACGGACAGGAAAATGCAGCAAAAATAAGACATTTTCTACTAAAAGGATAAAGAGAATAGACTTGTTTAGAGCCAAACTGTATGACTGGATGTCCCCAAAGGTTTGTTTTTACTTTGAAGCCACTGTAGAGTGGCTTCTGTATTTGATTGGAGGAGGAGCTCAGGGGGAGGGAAGGGTTGCCCTTTCTATTGTGCTATTTTCTTGAACCAAATTCCATTTGCAGCTATGCTTAGCCCCCTAGGATGGCTTACCTATAGGCAATGAAAGAGAACTGCTTTGGCATCAAAAGCAGTACACTATTATGCCACTTTGCATATAATCCATTAAAATGAAATAAGAGTAAAGGCTATAAACTTTTCCTACATGCCTCCAAGTGTCTTATTCTGCTTTATGTATGTACAAAGGATAACTGCTTGCGGTAATAATACTTCCATTTCCTGGAATATGACAGGGGATTTATGCCGGGGACTGGCCATCTCAACAGCCAATTCTGGAACACAGCCTCATAAGCTGCACAGAACTAGGTTTTACCAGAAATGCCTACCTAGCTGAGAGACTTCCTCTTCAGTGGTATTGATAGACTACCAGTAATATGTCTCTGGGCAAATGCAGCATGAGCTTTTGCCTGGGCAATGGAACAAGGTACTTGTGGGAACAAGGTACAGGGATTTCAGTTCATCCTGCTCTTGTTCTCTCATGTTCCACCTTCTTCCATTGTCCATCCCTTATGTCCAAGCCTCTCTGCCCTGACTCTTCAATCATGACCAATCCAGAATGATTCTTCCTTAAGTTCTTTTGCTAACTCCTGTGTGGCTTTGGGTCCCTTTTCTTCTTGCTACAACCTTTTTTCTATTATTAATGTCCGAACCCTATCTTTAATAAGATCAGCCTCAAAATGCAGTATTCATTTGAACAACAGGGTTTAACCTGTTATAACTAAAGAAAAAATTATCAAGAACATGATCTGTATGATGATGTGTTACACACACACACACACACACTTACATAGTAAAGGGAGCCCTGACCATTAGGTCAAGTCGTGACCGACTTTGGGGTTGCGGCACCCATCTCGCTATATTGGCCGAGGGAGCCGGCGTACAGCTTCCAGGTCATGTGGCCAGCATGACTAAGCTGCTTCTGGCGAACCAGAGCAGCACATGGAAACGCTATTTACCTTCCCACAGGAGCGGTACCTATTTATCTTCTTACACTTTGACGTGCTTTCGAACTGCTAGGTTGGCAGGAGCAGGGACTGAGCAACGGGAGCTTACCCCATCGCAGGGATTTGAACCACTGACCTTCTGATCGGCAAGTCCTAGGCTCTGTGGTTTAACCCACATCACCACCCACGTCCCTTTTGTTTATTTGTTTGTTTTGAGAGTGCAGTTCCATATGGAGGGATTTCCCTGGTTCACCTACAAGTGCAATATGATGTATGCATAAAAATTTCCATCAAGAGGAACAGTCTTATCAACTTTCTCTAATGCTTTTCTTAAACCACAATTTGACCAGGAAAATAAATGTTGTTCTAACCTCTCATGGACATCAATAAATTACAGCTGGTATGTGCAAAATGTAGGGATGCGGGTGGCGCTGTGGGTAAAACCTCAGTGCCTAGGACTTGCTGATTGTAAGGTCGGCGGTTCAAATCCCCGCAGCGGGGAGAGCTCCCGTCGTTCGGTCCCAGCTCCTGCCCACCTAGCAGTTTGAAAGCACCCTTAAGTGCAAGTAGATAAATAGGTACCGCTTTATAGTGGGAAGGTAAATGGCGTTTCCGTGTGCAGCGCTGGTGCTGGCTCGCCAGCTGCAGCTTCGTCACGCTAGCCACGTGACCCGGAAGTGTCTTCAGACAGCGCTGGCTCCCAGCCTCTTAAGCGAGATGAGCGCGCAACCCTAGAGTCGGACACGACTGGCCCGTATGGGCAGGGGTACCTTTACCTTTACCTTTTATGTGCAAAATGTGCCTGTTGGTTTCAGAACTGTTGCAAAGGTTAGGAACTATGTGTTGATGGTGCTGGTGGCGTATTTTCCACAGAGAAGTTACAAGAGAGAGAGAACTGGTAAAAATCTGTTGAGTTAGCCAGCAATTAGAAATGAGCCAAAAATCCAATCACACTTTTTCTCCCCATTAGTCATTAGTAATAAAATTCAGATTAAAAACTGATCTTGGACATGTCTAGGCTGATGTCTGCCTAGCGCTATTATGAGGAGGTACCTGCAGACTGTGCGCAGAATCCACTCCCACCAATTAAATCACAGATCTGGACTTTGCACAGAAAAAAAGAAATTGCAGAAGGGCAGGTCTCAGAAACAATGAAGCAAACAAGGGGAAATAAAACAGAGTAAGTCTTCTTATTCCCTAGTCTCTTAATCATTAATAAACTTAACCATTCCAGATTGCATCCTTCTGAAAGTGTCATTCCTAGAACTGAGCATAATGCTCAGGATGTGGTCTGAATAGTGCAGAATAAAGTGGAACTATTACTTCTCATGAACTTGGAAACTCTGGTTCTGTTAATGCAGCTTGGAATGGCATTTGCCCTTTTTTGCAGCAGCGCTACACTGCTGGCTTGGGATAAACTGCAGTTCCAAGATCCTTCTCATGTGTTTCACTGTGAAGCCCATCCTGCCCCCCACCCTGGACCTGTTTGTTTGGTTTGGGGCTGGGGGCAGGACTATTCACAGAGCATTTAGACATTACTGTGCCCAATGATCAAAATGTCTGCCCTTGTATAAGGCACTAAAGCAGCTCCCTATATTCCTATCTAATATTTTCTCTCCCTTTAATTTAAACTGAGTTTTACAAAATTCAAGAACAAAGTTGTGCAAATGCATATGTGCCCTTGGAAATCAAAATGGTGCGTGACAGAGAGAGCAAAGGAAAATATTGTCTCCGTGTATTGTTTCAGGGGGAGTGATGTAAAAAAACACACCAAACTTTCAGGTCTGATTGTTTTCCAGCTCACTAGATGCCACTGCAAATTCCTAACCTTTGTAGAAAAAGCACCAAGCGTGTTAAAGTCAAGGTCAGTGTTAAAACAACACTTTTAATGTTAGCAGTTAATGAGTAAAGACATAGAGCTGTGATACCACAATACAAGGAAACCAAAATGAAATGAAAGGATGTGAATTCTTTGACAAACACTCTACACACCACACCGATTTCCTCAAGCCATTTTAGTTTTATGTATATAGAAATTAGGACAAGAGTTCACAGAGTATTGTTTTCTGAGCCAAACCTTCTGTTTAGAGGCTCAAGCACCCATTCCAACCTAGTGGGGGGAAAATCCTCCTTCATAGTAATTTGCCTACTGCCATATTTTGCGTTTTATTAAAAAGCTATGAACTAATAATAATAATAGTTTCCATATATTACATTATTATTATTATTTATTATCTTCTTGGGTCCTTTAACATACACACATACACACTTTTAAAACCTTAGCCATACCCAAATGGTGTGTTTTTTAGAAGTTGATTCCACTGCTTCCAATCCCACCAGGCCAAAGGTTTCAGGAGGACTCCACCCCGCAGCAGAAATATTTAAGTATTTCTCAGGGACACTCTTCCCCTTCAGGCTTCCACTTTGGTGTCCAAACGGCATTGGCACAAAGAGTTATCATTCCGATTTGGCCTTATGGGCTGGCATTCCCCTTCCCCTTCATAGGGAATCATGTAGCACAGGGAGACCGCACACCACTTCCCATCAGACTGTGAAGCTTTAATATGACAGATTTTTTTTCAAGGTAGAAAAGCAGATGAATTCCTACCACCACCACCTCCATTTTCGTTTGAACTGTCTGGCTTAAAGGACAAGTATTTGGGCATAATGTAATAATAGGTTATGATAATAGATGTCACTCTTATGAACGGATTCAGAATTATAGGATGCAAAGAGGAATTCCTGGTGACTGCCCAGCGTCCTCTCTACCATATGTATTCTGAAGACAGCTGAAGTACTTAGTAAACTTCAGGTTTTGTATTTAAACCAGAAGCTTCTCTAAATCAGCTGAACTACCTAATCGACTTAGTCTGCATTCCAGGAGAGTGGACGTCAAATGCCCAAGTGGTTCCATACTGTCTGGAGCTGGAGCATGGTGTGATATGATGTGAAGCCAGGACCTGCTGAAGCCTGTCCAATCATTCCAGTATTGTCTCTTACTTAACAGGGTCCTTCTCTCCCAGCACCGCAAGCAGCCTCAGTCTCTGCTCACTACTGATATGCAGTGGTACCTCGCAAGACGAATGCCTCGCAAGACAAAAAACTCGCTAGACGAAAGGGTTTTTTGTTTTTTGAGCTGCTTCGCAAGACGATTTTCCCTATGGGCTTGCTTCGCAAGACGGAAACGTCTTGCAAGTTTGTTTCCTTTTTCTTAACACTGTTAATACAGTTGCGACTTGACTTCGAGGAGCAACTCATAGAACGCGGTGTGGTAGCCTTTTTTGAGTTTTTTAAAGACTTTGGTGATTTTTGAAACTTTTCCAAAACTTTCCCGACACCGTGCTTCGCAAGACGAAAAAAATCGCAAGGCGACAAAACTCGCGGAACGAATTAATTTCGTCTTGCGAGGCAACACTGTGTTTTTGTTTCTATTTTCTCAGCATTTGAGGATTTTATATCTACTGGGTTTTCTTTTAACTTTCAGGATCTGGCTCTGTTGGGTAGTAAATGGCAGGATGCAACCTCTTCTTACACTATGAATCTCCCAAATGTGATATCACAATTAACAACCGAAATAACAAGAAGGTCAACATCTTATGTGGCTATTCTGTACACCAAGAGTGGATAACCTTAGTCCCAGGGGCCTAAGGCAGCCCTCCAGACCTTTCTATTTGGCCCTCAGTGCTCTGTCCAGACCACATCACACCCCAACTACCCAGATTATATCCCACACTGGTCCTGCTCCAGTGTTTCATTATTTTTGCTTGGTTGGAAGATATCATTGAACTATGATAATGCTTCTATCTTGCCTGGATGGACAGATACTCATGTAGAAACCTCTCGCTTCTGCATGGCTGGAGTGCAGCTTGCTGTGAAAATATCAGAGCCACATCTGTTTCCTCACCCACCACTGACATGTGGTTCCTGAAGATTGCCCACAAGGGAACACAGCCCTCAGTGCCCAATCCCTGAGTTTCATACACACATGAAAGTCAAGCCCAAGTGCCTTTCAGTAGCATCTCTTTTAAGCTGGTCTTTGTGGCTCAAACATAAGTCAGGAAAGCATGAGACATCACAGTGAATGTTTAATTTGACGTTATTTGGCTATGGGGATAAGAGGGAGGTTCTTTTTGGCTGAGGCATGCTATAAATCTAAAGCACATCCATTAGTTGCCCATGACCTTAGCACAATGTGTTGCATGTTGTTGTTATGGTTGTGTCACTTGGGGCACCAAGGAGGACATCTAAGGGCATGTGTGTGCCCACAGACACCACACTGACAACTGCTTAAGTAGGGAATGCACACCTCAAATTCAGCTTGATTGATCTCACGTATTGCTTGCAACTAAGGTTGCAATCCTATACTCAGGGAATAAGACCCATTAAACACAATGGTGTAGACATGTATAGGTTTGCACTGTAAATATCCTCATGGCCCCTTAGGGACTAAAAGATGAACTGTAGCATGATCTTTCATAAGCAAAAACCCACTTCCAACAGACGCATGAAGCTCACCTCCAATGCCTTTGCTTTGGAAGTTCATGCCACAACAAATGTCTTAAGGCAAGGCTCTCCAGATGTTGATGTCAGCCTCAGCTAGCATGGCTAATAGTTGGGGACTGTTATGTACTGAGCTGGATCCTAGAACAATAGGATCCAGAATGCAGCAGTCTGATTGGTCCGCAGGAGCCACCCAATCCAGCTCCAGGTGGAAGTGAATCAGAGACCTGATTGGCCTGCAGGAGCAGCCAATCAGGCTCCTGGATGAAGTGAATCAACAATCCTTATTGGCCTGCAGGAGCAGCCAATCAGGCTCCTGGATGAAGTGAATCAACACCCTGATTGCCTGCAGGAGCAGTCAATCAGGCTCCTGGATGAAGTGAATCAGCAACCTGATTGGCCTGCAGGAGCAGCCAATCAGGCTTCTGAAGGAAGTGAATCCGCAAACTGATTGGCCTGCAGGAGCAGCCCAGAATTAGCCAATCATGCGGGGCCCATTGTGTAAATAATGTATATATAGCTAGACTTTTTGGGGAAAGTTTCATTCATTGCTACTACAAGTTGAATAAAGAGCATGAAATTCACACTTGACTACAGGTATATTTCAGGGACAGTGGAACTGTCATCCAGCAACATTTGAAGGGTAGAGGGTTCCTCACCTTTGCTTTAAGATGTCACAGAATTTGTTGGGGGGGGGTTGCCACAACACACTAACAGTTCTACTCTTTTGGAACAACAACAGCTGGCACTGAATTGATTCAGCAACAAAGAACATGGGGAAAACAGCATGGCAATCATCAGTTTCACATATTTGGCACTTCCTTGTGGTAGATTCCAAGCCGGTGCCACATTAGACATGTCTTATATCCAGAGAAGAGAAGAAGGTTTGTTATGATATGGAGGGAATGTTCAAAAGCCTAAAGGGGAAAAGGTTAAGAAAGTTTCTACTCAAAAACATGCCCCCCCCCCCATTTATCCCTTGTGCAATACTCCCACTCCATTCTTTTTTAAAACAAAAAATCTGGCTTGATGTGCCATCTGACACAAAATAGCAAGTATAAACTTTCCAGAGAACTAAAATAAATCAAATGGTTCAAAAGGCAGAAGCAAGCCTCAAACTGCTGCTAAATATTTTCCCCACTTAAGTAATTAAATACAATATTTTAAGCTGCTTCAGATTTCCTTCCTGTAAGAAAGATGGGACAGGAATATTTCAAATGAATATAAATAAATGCATAAATTTTTTATGGCATGGATGGTGCACTTAATGTGGTAAGCTACTCCGTGGACTTGGGTTTTGCTGGTGGGGCAGCTGAAAGCGGGAACAGCCTCAACACAGCTTTTGTTCTATACTGTGTACTTTAGCATTTCAGTCAATTTCGTCAGTGTGAACAGTCTTTGCAAGCCTTTGTTTCTGAAATCACTTCACATTTGCGTCCCCTTCCTGTTTCCTTTGTTGTTGTTCCAAGATTTCCCTCTCCTCTTTTTCCTACTTGTGCTTGAACCTCTCTTTAGCAATACTTTTTGCCTCCATAGGACAGCCTGTCTCATGATTTTGCAGACTGCAATTTTAAACCCTTTCACATTAAATTGCCTATGATTTAAAGCTCTTTGGTGCACAATATTAGAGGATTTTTAAAAAAATTAAATTCTTCGCATATATAAAATCAGCTACCGGTCTTCTTGTTAACATATGAACAACTCAGGTTACAAGAAAGATCACATGTGCCTGTATAGATCCATAAAATCACTTAGATAATCTGGGGGGGGGGGGGGAGATTCCTTATAGCACCACAACCTACTGAGTATCATTGGCCATTTTGCCCCTGTACTGTGGAATGTCTTTTCTGTGCCGTTAGTGAAGCAGCACCCATCAGTTACTTCAGACGTCTTTCAAAAACTTGTTTCTTTGCCTGAGCTTTCCCTGACCCAGAAGATTGGACTTTGTTTTACATGTCTGAATCTTCTGGATTTGCTTCCCTCCCCCTTTTATATGGGCTTTGGGTGTGACTGTGTGCTTTACTGCTTTTACGTTGTGTTTTAATGAAATATTGTTTGCTTTTTTAAAACTGGATGCCACTTATGAGATTTTTGAAATTTTGTGCAGTTTATAAATGCTTTAAAATAAAACAAACCCTTCCATCTAGACAAACAAGAAGCAGAACCACATTTCAAGGCCACATTCTGGTTAACAAAAGCATGCAAGGAAGGATGGTGAAGGGAGTGGTTTGTAGGGTTGCCATATTTCAAAAAGTATAAACCAGGGCATCCCAAAATTGACTTGCCTAAGATCCAGGAAATTATCCCCAGATGTCTAATCTGGTAATGTCCAGGAAAATCCAGAACGTATGGCAGCCCTAGGTTTGAGAGAGGGGGCGTGGTCTGTGGAGACTCCCAAGGGCTGGATAGAGGGGCTTAGAGGATCACATTCAGCCCTTGTGACTGATACATGCTCATTATTTGCAATAATCCTAAATGAGCCTTGTAAGTGGCAACATGTGATACATATGTCATGCTGCACAATACTTTCTGCCACGTTGTTTGTGAGTGCACATTTATATGAAAGTGCACTGAGATCAACAAGCCTCCGGTTCCACTAAAGAGAATTATCATCCAAGGAGCCAGTAAGAGCTGAAACCTGAACAACCACAGGGAAATAGGAAACTGGCTTCTGCAAGGTCAAATAATTTAACCCGTTTTGTATGCCCTGAGTGACAGAATCTCTCCAGTATTCTGCAGCCTTTTAACTGGACAGGCCAGGGATAAATTTAGGACTTTTCATATGTGAAACATGAACTTTGTACCCCCTAGCTATGGTCCCTCTCCATTCAGTGTATTTGAGTCCGCTTACAAAACAAATATCCAGATTTCCCATCCCAAGAGCAAATAAGGACATGCAAGTGGCAGTGTTTTACCAGAGACACATGCAAAAAATAGGGACAGTTTGAGAATATGAGCCACTAATCAGCATGGGCTCTCAAATTTTAGACCAAGGCTGGGGAAGCTGTGGCCTTCCAGATTATGCTGGATTCCTGCTCCCATCACCCTTGACTACTTGCCAGGCTGTCTGGGGCTAATGGGAGTCGGAGTTCAACAACATCTGGAGGGCTACAAGTTCCCCATACCTGTTTTAGAGGGATGGCTTGGAGGATTGCAGCTTGTTACTGCAGTCCTACAATGGGACTATTCTGTTAGTTTTGAATGACATCTAAAATGTGCAGCACCTCTTCCTTGAAAAAATGGGCACAGGAACCAAATTCTTGTGCCATTTATTCTCTGCAGTACAAACGTCATTTAATGTACTTGGTGCCAGCACATTTGCTGCCATGTGTTCCCTCACTGCATTAAAAATGGTATGCCCGAATGTTTGCTCAGCTCTGTTGTGCAAGAAGCTCTTCAAACATTTGCTCAAGATCTGTGTGGCTTTTGTCACGTGCGCAGTCGCCTTCAGACAAAAGACACAAAAGACAAGGAGGGCTTTATGCTCACTGTGCTAATGCTGCATGCACAGATTTTTCCCTCTTTTGCAAAGGGTCACAAGGCAAATTCATGCCTCAACTTGAAACAGAGGGCACAGAAACAACTAAAACAGAGGAAGCAGAACATCTTCCTTATGTGGGAGACTTAAGAATTTGGATCTTTGGGGCTTAGGTGTTTTGTTGTTGTTGTTGTTTTTAATGATCAAGCAGAGAAATGATAGAAATAGTAGAACACCTGCTTTGCATGCAGAAGGTTCCAGCTTCAACCCCCAGCATCTCCAGATAGGGATTGGAGAGATTCCTGCATGAAACTCTGGAGAGATGCTGCCAGTCCGTGTAGACAGTACTGAGCTAGATGGACCATTAGACTGACTCAGTATAAGGCAGTTCTGTACTAATCTGCATGATTAGTGTAGAGTCCATTTCTTAAGTCTTTTGGCCTGTAGGCTCAGGGTGGGCAAACATTCATTCAATGCATTATCAAGCCCACAGTATTTTGATGGCCACTGGCATGCACAGCTTTTACCCCGTTTC
The DNA here is from genome assembly GCF_964188315.1 of Podarcis muralis. Lineage (NCBI taxonomy): Eukaryota > Metazoa > Chordata > Lepidosauria > Squamata > Lacertidae > Podarcis > Podarcis muralis. Next base: position 40,560,725 of record NC_135664.1, read on the forward strand.
CCTTTTTTAAAAAAAGAAAATGAACTTTCAGGGCTGGTAAAAGCTCACCATGAAATAGGTTTCCTGGCTTGAATTAAAATCCATGTCAGAAATGAATTATTGGATCCTTCCAGCAATCCTTGCCAGTCCTTACAGTTCTCCAAATTCGTCCACACTAGTCTCCGTTCCTCGAAACATTCCCCACCTTCCTCTTTTCTTACTTTTCAAGTGGTGGCAGGAGCAGCAGCAGCAGCACTCAAAGAGGGGGCTGGAAATGGCAATGGCGAGGACTTAATGCAAGTGCCTTTGAGTCTAACTGCAAGGACCCACAATGAATGCTCACAAAAACGTAACCTTTTTCATGCTGAATGATGAGATGCTGGCACCAGGCTACATTCAGGTAGGCTGGTTTTGGATTGAGATACACTTGAAAATCATTGTGGACCTAGAATAGAGTGCAGAACTTAGACCCCCCCCCTCACCCCAAATATAGATTTAGATCCCTCTCCATAACTTCCCACTGTGGCCTTTAACAAGCATTCATCAGTTTCTAGTTTGCAAAATGTCAGTAATGGCAACCTAACTCAAGGTTTTGTTTGGAAGGACAAATAATTGAAAATACTTAGGACACACAGTATGATAGAAATAAAAGAAGCAATTAAAAAAAAATTTAAATGTTGAAACTGACATTTTTAGGTTGCATATGCAGGATGTGTCTATTAAAATCACATGGCCGTGGTCCATTTTGAGAATTTAGGAGCAGCTTGTTCAGTTTTTGAAGCCATTCCTCATAAGCTCCATTCAACGATGCCACCTGGGAGATGGAGCACTAAGTGATTGGGTCAGGCTGTCTTGCTGCTCAAACTCATGAAATGCAGTAGCCATTAAAAGCTATTAAAAGCTATTTTTAAATTCACACAAATCTCGCTAAGACAAATTGCCAAAAAATTCTCTGAACGCTCACTTACTAATACCCATTAAGATTTCCAAAACACAACAGAATAATAAGCCTTTTGTGCAGAACAACAAGATGCCCACAACAAATACTCTAGCCTCAAGAATAATGTAATTTAGGAGAAGAGGATTAATGTTCCCTTTTGTTTTAATATGCTATTTGGCTCCTTAGGCACAAAGTCCATTTATTTACCATTGTATAGGATGACACACTTTTCATCACTTTTTCATTGCTGGGACATTAACTCATTTCGAACAAAGAATTAATATTGAAATCCTGTGCCAACCTAGAAGCATTGAGTTCAATGGGACTAATTCCTAGGTAAGAATATATAGGATTGGCAGCCTTAATTATCCTGCCAACCCTCAAAACGAAAACCATAAAGCCCAGAGGCAACATAAGCAACAAGTTAAATGCTCCCTTTCCAACAATGTTGCAAATGCTTAGATCTGAGTCTCACATGCTCTCACCACCCAATGGCTTTACTTAATATCACCCAGCTGGATGTGGGAACTGAGGCCACTGGTGCTTGAAGTTGTTGGGCAATAAACAAATTCCAAAGACCTTCCTTATTCTGTCTATGCTTTCATTTTTATAAAAGCATGTCAAGGACAAACTCAAACAGGCTGGGCTACCTCCATTGAAGCAGCAGTTTTATCACCTCAGCAGAAATGTGGACTGTATGCCTCAAGGAGTGAGCATCTTAGTGCTCTGTGTCAAAGGGTCTTCAAGCAATTTGCATGACTATTTTTGACAAGATGCCATGTGATAAGAGTGTGATAAGACAGGGGTTGACAATGGATTTTGGCCCAGTGGACACATTTGGAATTTTGAGGAAGTGCCCTGGGTGACAATCACAAAATGGCTGCCATGAGGGCGGGGACAACATAAAATGACTGCCGCATCTAAAACAGCAAAAAATGCAGGGCCACAAAATGGTGTGGGCACGCTCCCCCATCAGTCATCCCCCTCCCATGGAAGAATGCTTGCTCACGAAAAGCTCTTTGTACCCCTCCTCTGTTCAGAATTGAAGGAAGAGCAGTCAGTGAAATGTGTGCATGTTTAAGGAGGCATATTCAGTGTGGAAGAGGCTGAGCCAGTGTAAACAAGAACCAAGAAAGAGACAGAAATAGTATCTCATACTTGCTGAGGTGTAATGGGAGGTACTGGCAGCCACACTGGTACCCATGATGAGTATTGCATTAACTTTAAGATTCACACACTCCCTGCTTCCCTTTCCTTCAGTACAGTCACAAGGAGCAGTGTGGAAGCTTTTAATTCCAATTTTGCTTAACAAAAGCTTGTCATGTCCTCTGCAACTAGCAAACAAACTGTGGTTAATCTTAACTATAGTTATTTTCAAGCAAGTCAACCTCAAACCATATTTTATGAAGCTGATTTATTTAAATCAGTCATAATTAAGTTTAAGTTGGTTTAAATTAGCCATAGGTAACATTATCTACAGTTGTAGATCAGGACAGCATATATCATATCCATATTATACATTTAAAGCACTCTTATACCACCTTAACATTCATGGCTTGTCTTCTCCCACCCAATCTTGGGAACTGTAGTTTGTTGAAGGTCCTGGGAATTACAGTTCTGGTAAGCAGTGGTAAGAGCAACCTCCAGATATGATCATTCACAGTAACTGACAATTTAAATGGCCCTAGTGTTTAAGTGACCACAGAGAATGGAGATGTAGACCTTTTAAGACTACTCACAACTCTACATTTTTATGTAGTGCTTTCTAAATCAGTGGTTGATCTGACTTTCATGCTTCTAACACCAGGTTTACTTCCCGGCACCCCCAGTTTAAAATCTCATGTAGCAGGGCTAAGGCAAGCCTTGCCAGAGCCTGCATTGTGGTAGATTCGAGTGGCCATAGATGCAATTCAATATGGCAGCTCCTTATATCCTTGAGAAAGTCATACTGCCATCTTGGAGGTAGGATTACTTCTAGGATGGCCATATGGCCTATGTTACTAAGGACAGGACTCTATCTGAATGGCTGCCTGGTTCAAATTCCTAACATGGGAGACTAGCAGGGGCCTTGAACTTGCTTATCAACAACTAGCATCTGAATAGCAAACTGAACAGGCACTCAGGTCGTCCATTCACATCTTCTCCATGATGCCCAAATGTTGTGTATTTCTATTTAAGTTATAGTGATTATTTCTAAATTTGAATCTGAGCAAATGCTATGCAAAATGTAGCTTTCTTTTGGCCATACATTAAGGGGCCAGCCTAATTAGTTTTGGCATTTTTTTCTTTTGCAAACTTATTCTCCTCTACTATCCATCTAAAGAAAAAATTTCACCCATGAACTGGAAAAGCAGCAATAAGAGGCACTTCAGAGGGATTAAATTCAATACATTTTTTTAAAAAGAGTGTTTTGTGTCTAATGAACCATATTAATATGTTATCTGTTGCTGTTTAATGCCTGCATGTTGGATCAAGCAAATAAAACAGCATTTGTGAAGTACCATGAGAAACTGAGATTGATTTGAGACAGGCCAGGAAAGGAAACCATTGCCTCTGATCTCAACACTGAAATAGCTCTGTGAAAAAGCAACGAGAAGGCACAAGAAGGAAATGTAACAGTCACTCCTAGTTCATAAGCAGGCTTGGTAGCTTAATTATTGTGCAACTGCAACTGAAATCAGATACAAAGCCCAAAAAAACAAGCTGAAAAAAGCGAACTGAGCAGCTCTTGTGAAAGTCCAGCACAGACCAGAGCAAACAAACACACCAAGGCTGGAACTGGCTAGCGAGAGGTCAATCAGATCACATGTATGATAAACACAAGAGAAAAGGCCCGTATAATTTGGTTGGCATCACTAAATGGAAAACAGTCTTAAGAGGCACTTGCTGCAGGAAATGTTTTGCCTTATTCCAGCTTGTGGCTTATTCCACAGCAACAGGATCTCAACCCAGTTAACTGTAGATGGATCGAGATATCATAGCAGCCCTGTTTAATACAGACACTGTGAGTATGGGGACAAGGTTAGTTTGCTCCCACATCTCTTAAGAGAGAATCAAGCTGCACAAAGAACCCAGGGGAATATTAAAACATATATTGACTGTTCACACAAGTGTCTACATCTGAAATTTCAGTATTGCTGTAGTTTCAATAAGATGATGCATCCAGCCATTTTTGCACTATCTCCAGGTTCTTGTGGGGTCCTTGCAACTGAGATGATCATTCTGCTTTCCCCATTTTGCCCAAAAGCACGTAAACATGATGATGACAATGGCAATGCACTTAATAATGTACTAAGTGTTTTCCATTTTCAATGCTTAATCAAATCCAGTCTCAAAACATCTAAAATTAGGAGGAGAAACTTCCACAGCTAAAGCAAGCTTACTTCCAAGTAGCACCTCTTTTTTTACATTTGTTAAATATTTGCTTGTAAAAAACAACAAAATTCTTTCTAATATTGTGTGTACGGGAAACCCCCAGCCCTTATACGGTATGTGCACTCACTGATCAGTTGGCAAGGGAAACTCATGGTAGAGTCCTGACAAATGTCTGACCCCACCCAGGAAAAGTCTTAATAGTTGCATCAAAAAAGTTTCACCACGTGTGTGAAATGAGTGAGGCTAACTAGCACTGTCACAACTGCGCATCTTCAGTAAGACTTGCATAATAATAATAATAATTTATTATTTGTACCCTGCCCATCTGGCTGGGTTTCCCCAACCACTCTGGGCGGCTTCCAACAAAGATTAAAAATACATTAAAAAGTCACACATTAAAAAATTGCATCTGTATTGCATCTGTTAAAATGATGGCATTGAGTACACAATATGTGTCATTATATAGAATTGTATATTCATTAAAAAAATAATGCTCGTCTCTGCTTCCCTTGAGTTATTAATTAGTTTGTAGCGCTCTAAGCATCTGTTTTGAAAGTTTTGAATTTAATAGCAGCCCAAGCTAGAAACAGTAATGCATATATATTTACAACATACAGCTTTCTTCCATTTCCTTCCTTCATATGGGCTTTTTGAATAATTAATAAATAAATAAGTGCTCACCTGCACCTGTAGTCCCCAAACAGAGAATCTGGCACCAAGATGGAGCCCCTTCCTTGTACAACTGCCACGACTCATTTACTGATGGCTGAATTAACTGCCAAGATTGGTAGCTCTGTGGGGAACAGCTAAAATCTGTTGCTTAGCACAGTTTACATGGGTTAAACTGGAACATGAAGTTATAAATGTTTGTGTTTCTCAGCTTTTCAGATCCCACAGAAAGCTGCAGTTTAGTACTCTGACATCATTTGGGGAGATGTAAAATAAAGGTCAGTGGGGAAAACTTATATTCAGGGCAGGCTCCAGGGTTTTGGGGGGGGGGGCTTTGGGAAACATAACATCTAGTGGGCCGCCTCCTCCATCTGTGGAACTTGCTTGGCTACCCTTTTCTTTTCTTTTAAATAGCTGTCCAACTTAAGGCCAACTTAAAGAACCATAAGAAAGAGCAGCTAGGACCTTGAACTTGCCCATTAACTATATATACTGTAGCTCTATTTAAATTGTAATAATTATTTCTAAATGTGACATATGAAACATACAAAAACTGTCTGCTAATTGTCCTTTGAGGGAGGGGAATATTATGGCTTATTCCAAGTTTCTGAGTTTTTAAGGCGAGGGAGAACTTTGCAGAGTAGCCCTGTGTCACTTGAATTCTGAAACCCAAGGCAGCTGCCCATACTGCTATTTGTTGAGGCCAGCCTAGAAATTACTGAATGTTTATTGGAAAAAGGGGCAGCTTTGCAGGACAACTGTGATACCAGTTGTCCCAAGAAACAGGGATGGATAAGGGCAGAAGACATGGCTAAACAAAAAGTGGCAATTATAAAGGCAACATGGGACTCCTGAGAGTCCCATGGACTTCAAGAAGATCAAACCTATCTTCTTAAGGAAATCAGCCCTGAGTGCTCACTGGAAGGACAGATCCTGAAACTGAGGCTCCAATACTTTGGGCCACCTCATGAGAAGAGAAGACTCCCTGGAAAAGACCCTGATGTTGGGAAAGACTGAGGGTACAAGGAGAAGGGGATGACAGAGAACAAGATGGTTGGACAGTTTTCTCGAAGCTACCAACATGAGTTTGACCAAACTGAGGGAGGCAGTGGAAGCCAGGAGTGCCTGGAGTGCTCTGGTCCATGGGGTCACAAAGAGTCGGACATGACTAAACGACTAAACAACAACATAAAGGTAACAAATATTAGCCATATTATGCAACTGTATTTTTACTTTATCTTTTTAAAACAGAAACATTTTGATAGTTGTCTTTGAGGTTTAGTTTTGTAAAATAATAATAATAATAACAACTTGAAATTTCACCAGAGCACTTACTGTTTTTCCTCTTCCACATAGATCAAATGTGATTTGCACCCTTCCCCTTTTAAATAGAATGTTTACCTCCAAAGGGAGCTGAGGAAACAGCTGCATGACAAGAGAGAGACAGTTAATGATGTGAGGGAGCAGACTCTAGTTGGACTTTCATAAGCATTTGTTTTCATTAACACCTATTAAATTCCAGGCACCAACTGACATCTGGGATGACTGTTGCCTTTAATAAAAAAAAAAATAAAAAAAGTTTAAGCTGTAGGAAGAGTTCCACAAACATATTACAAAGACTGACAAGCCTTCTAAAATATTCCTGAAAGACCTGTGTAGATAAAAAGAATTTGAAGGCGTTAATCTGTAATAAAAGACTCTTTTGAAGAAAATAATCAGTGTAGTATCCTTGAAAAAACGTTTGAGACCACAGATCCATGGACATTGGCACTGATTCTTCCATTCCTCAAGGTTGTGTCCAACGCTTGTCCCAGCACAGTAGACCCATTGAAAATAATGGACACAACCCTTTTAGGTCCGTTAATTTGAATGGGTCTACTCTGACTAGGACAAATGTTGGATACAACTCTCAATTTCCAGTTTAGGCACTTGAGACCCATAAATACCTGAGAGCCAGCAGTATTTGTGATTAGCTTTCACAGAATTAGAGGAAACCCCCAAGTTTGCAGCACCTTGATCTGTAGTTCTTGAACCTCCTCTTACAAATCAGATCAATCTCCGTGGGCAATGCATGGCTACTTGGACTAGTGCTACTGTACTGAACATTTATGGGGCCTTTTTAGATGAGGAAGATTGAGCAATCGGGGGGGCTGGAGATTGCTGGAGAAATGTTTACTGGGAAGAAAAATGCATGCATTGCTTTTGGGGACCGTGTAACCATCCTGGTAAGCTCACAACCCTGCAATGACAGAAACTGTAAAAAGATCTTCAAACACTATGAGTATGAGGCAGAAAAACAAACTCCAGCAGAGGAAGACCACTTTTGAGAAACTGGAAGACAGACTTCGGCACAGCACTAACTTGGACTGTGAAGCACCTCAATGGCTCGTGCTTTCTTGAGCCCATCTGCCTATGCCAGTACCATAACGAAGCCTCCATGCCCTTGATGCTTTCCATTTCTGAATTGTTCTTTCTGTTTCTAAACTTACATGTTGCTTGTTCCTTAGACAGAACTACTAACACACATTCTTGCTCTCTCAAGGCAGCTTGTAACAAATCATAGCAACAGCAAATATCAAACTACAAAGAAATAAACTGGCAGCAGCTAGCAGAATAAAGCAGCAGTAATCAATAACACAAGGGGGACTAGCCACTATTTCAATCAGCAGAAAACCAGGAAATATAAAGATTAGCTGAATCCAAAAGAGCCTTCTTAAAGCCAGGTTGCTGCCTGATTCATGAAAACACCCAAAATTGGGGCTAGTGGGCCTCCCTGTAAATGTGAATCCTTAAGGCTGCTGCCACTGCAAGACAACATCATTGGCCCCAGACTGTGGAAGCACATGGAGAAGGATCTCAGATTTTGTACCTAGAGAGCACAGAGGAGGCCATCCTTAAGGTACCCAAGGCCCAAGGTGATTAGATATTTAAAGGTAAGACCTAGCACCTTAAACTGAGCGGGGAACCAGTGCAGATTGACTGAGGAGTATTAGTCTGGTATTGGTCAATCAATTCCTATCAGCAATCTGGTGGTGATATTTCTGCTTCAGTTGAAGCTTCCAAACCCTTTAAATACAGCCCCATGGACCCAGAACACATTGCAATAGTAGTTTCCCAGGCCCTGCTACCAAGTCTAGTCTAGGTATATTTAACTTAAAGCCAATATGGTATAGTGCTAGAATGTTGGACTAATATCTGGGACACCAGGGATCAAATACTCACTCAGCCATGAAGCTCACTGAGTAACTTTGAGCCAATCACCATCTCTCAGTCCAACCTGCCTTAAAAAGGTGGTTGTAAGGATGAAATAGGGAGAGAAACGTGGATGCCACCTTAAGCTTCTTGTAGAAAGGTGTGATACAACTATACCAGGCATCCCCAACCTTCGGCCCTCCAGATGTTTTGGACTACAGTTCCCATCATCCCTGACCACTGGTCCTCTTAGCTAGGGATCATGGGAGTTGTAGGCCAAAACATTTGGAGGGCTGCAGGTTGGGGATGCCTGAACTATACTAATAAAATAAACTTAATATTCTTTTCTCCTATTGATCCCGCTTCAGCTTCCATCCTATGCCTCTGTGGTTTCCTATCTCAAATTATAGACTGTAAGGTCCTCAGGGTAGGAGCCTGGGATTTTATACTCTTTAAAGTGCCATGCATGGTATCTTAAGAAGTGACTCCTTGCACAGGAACCTTCCATTCCCCTTCAACTGAGTTCCTGCTCTGTATCCCCCCCTTATGAACTGAGGTATATTGAGCTGATATGTTTGGCAGGGCCTTCTTGGTGGTAGAGCCAAGCTATGGAGCTCCTTAACCCAGGAATGTTTGTTACTTCTCCCCTGCCCATCTTCAGATGCTTGCCTATAACACTGCCATTGCAGCATGAATTCAAGTTACATGGCAACTGAATTGTCCTATGAGCTATCACTTTATGATTGTTTGTTTTTATTGCTTGGCACTGCTATTTTGTATTCTTATCTTGAAGTACCTTATTACTGATTTGTTGTTAGCTACTTTCTGTTATGGGTGGGAAGACAGAATAAAAGCATTTTAACAAACATATTTAATTATCTGAGTTTGTGGTAAAACTATTTCCATGACCAGTCAGAAAGGCCAAATGCAAACCAAGTTAAAATACAATGTGGTACAAATGCCAATTTTATTACCAACTTGTCAAGAACCTGTGAAGGATTGTGATAGAAGTTGTAAATACATCGGAGTCCAAACCTCCGCTGAGCCACAAACTCACACCGAATCATATTCTGTTCTGTTGCCATTATGCAAACTGGGAAATAACAGTTGCCTATTTCCCAGGATGAATTGGATGAACGTAAAGTATTATCTATAGTAAGTACAGTATAAATAATTGCTTTGATTCAATATTATAAGAATGAAAACAAAGCATCATAAGAATAAAACAATCCAGATTCTAGTTTACGTCAAACAAGCTGAGACGACAGGTCAAATGCTGACATTTGAGAGGAAAAGGTGTTAAGAAAGGCCATGACCCAAACAGAAAGCCAAATACCTGTAAAAGGGTACACAAACAAGTTGAAGGATTAGAGGTCAAGTGGATGATTACTAGAAGACAGAAGTTTCTTTCACTGTGAACAAGCACACACAATGTCCCAGCCTTATACTGCTGCTGAAGTTCACCTTTTATAAAATGCCCTGCTGTTCACTTGCTGAGGCCTAATTCAAACACTGGCAAATGAATACCTAATGCATGTGTGATGGTTGCGCATACACTGTACCTAAACTCATATGTCTTGCTGATTCTGCAAAGTCAAAAATCTAATGCCTGGGAAGTGGTATAATGTCACAGATACACTATTCCTACTTGCATTCAGAGTTCCACAGGAAGAGGACAATTATTTTTTAGAGACATCCATGCACCCAAAAGAGAGCCATGATTAACAAGAACCCAAGAAGCTACTGCACTGAAATAAGCTGCTTAAAACTTCAACATCTTCCTTAAACTTATTTTTGTCTAGATATTATATTTGACTAATGATATGAGAAGCCAGATACAATACAGCTGATATGCTTTACCAGCAGTAGAGCATGCCTCAGACAGTTCTTGGGACTGTGCCCACTAGACATAAACCATTCGAAACCATTCATAATAACACCCGCTCCCCGACAGGGAAGAGCTACATCAGGAACAAGGGGAGGGGGAAGAAAGATTGACATTGGGATCTGCTGTCCCGATGAATCCTGCCACGTGAGGCAGTCACCTCACCTTGCCTCATCGGTGGGCCGGCCTTGAATAAAGCTCTACATCAAGATCTGCTGCCCCTGTGGATCCTGCCGCCTGACGCAGTCACCTTATGGGTGGGCTGGGCCTGAGGAAGATAGTAGCATTGGAACTAAAATGTGTTAAGATACAATGGGCACAATCCAAAGGCAAATTAAAGGTAAAGGTAAAAGGACCCCTAACCATTAGGTCCAGTCCTGACCGACTCTGGGGTTGCGGTGCTCATCTCGCTTTATTGGGCGAGGGAGCCGGCATACAGCTTCCGGTGCATGTGGCCAGCATGACTAAGCTGCTTCTGGCAAACCAGAGCAGTGCACGGAAACGCTGTTCACCTTCCCGCTGGAGTGGTACCTGTTTATCTACTTGCACTTTGACATGCTTTCGAACTGCTAGGTTGGCAGGAGCTGGAACCGAACAACGGGAGCTCACCCCATTGCGGGGATTCGAACCGCCGACCTTCTGATCGGCAAGTCCTAGGCTCTGTGGTTTAACCCACAGCGCCACTCGCGTCCCTAAAGGCAAATTAGCTTTGTCCTAAATTTAAGAGCATTCCATGCTGACATTTTTCAACTGTATGTTTTGAGCAGATGGGTCTGCCTGAACAGAGGTCTAGCAATGGATAACTGCTTATATGTGTGCAGCTGCAGCTTGCTTTCTGTTTCCATATCTAACAAAGCTAAACAGTATCTGACCTTATTGGTTGTAAAAGTCACCTTGCACCCAAGCGCCCCCAGATCCCGTGTATACAGTGTGGTTGCTACATTACTAATTAGGGTATAAATCCAATGTTTGTATCTGTATTGGACTTTAAATTGTTTTTATGTGTGTTTTTATTGTTGACATTTCAATTGTCAAATCGCTTTGGGATGTTTTACGGGAATCGATTCATAAAATAAATAATATTTTAAAGCTGCTAGTTTAATATCCTGCTTCTCACACGACCTTGCTACCACCCTGGAATGTAGGTATAACAAACAAAAAACAAAAAACCTTCTGTCACAAGTTTAAACATTAATAAATCACAGTTTCTTATTGCTTTTGGTCTGGCTATTTATCCCTACAATCTATTTTTGTAAATCACAAACTCTTAACTGTACACTTAACATACTTTAAACTTTTCCATAGCGTCCTATGAGAGTGACACAAAGTGGAAATTTGATTAGTTTCAAGAAACCATGGCAAAGAGAGAATTCACCTAGAACCCAGCTGTATGCTTGTCCATTTCACTGATTTTGCAAGTCTTGCCCTTCTGCCTTGATGCTTTTATGCAGCATCACATTTGTGGGAGTGGAAAAGTCATAATTAGCAGTCAGGAAACACTGTACTTTCTTCAGAGTTCCTATTAATTCCTCATTACAAACTCTTGTAGTCCTGATAAGTTATTTATGCCGCATCAATAACATTGCCAGTTCATTAGAGGCCAAGTTTTATACACCAAAGAACCTGCAACTATGAACTGCAGCAATGATGAGTGAACAAAAGTCCTACAAAGCAAACAAACTGTGGACTGCAGACCTGGGGAAATGGTCGATGTACAGTTGTTCCTGCTGCGTCCAGAAAGGCCAACAACTATTTTTTTGAAATGAACTAGTCACTACACGGTGACTTCGTTCCTCAGGATTCACATTCACAATTGCATGAATATGGAGGAGCTAATCTCCCAGTGACTTCTGTATAAAATACATAAAAAAGGAATAATAGTTCACACACCACAGATTTGAGAGGTATTATTAAGATAAAATATTATTTTGTGTGCTGTCTAGAGGGCATTTATAAAAACTCTAAATGCTTATTATTCAGGATTAATTCAGCCTGGATAAAGAGCAACTGCTGGATCAGTTTCCAGAGATTACAAATCAAGATACATATTCCACGCTATCAAATGAATTCTCAATCACTTACAGTGACTACTTGTCCTTCAGCATGCGTTGAGCCTAATTTTCTGCCTGGAAATGTGTGGCAAGCTGTTTGGCCATAAAGTGGGGGGGGGGGGGAGGAAGAAAAACTCCCTCGAGACCAAAATCAGAGTAGGCTGAGCTGAACAGAGAAAGAGACTTTCACTAGAACCCTAAAATTTAGGGCTTGGATCAAAAGAAAACATTAAAGTGGGCCGGGTATTTCAAAGGCTGATAAACTAAAGCGAGTGTTTTGTAAACGAAACTCAAAAAAATGCCTTTTGCTTTCAAACCATTTCTAAGCCCAACTCTCGTTTGAAGAGGTGAGTCACCATTTTGAGCACTGGCATCAGAAACAGCAGGCCTCTTAGTTACCTCAACTGCCTGGAAGTCTCAATTGGCAAGAGATGTATTACACATCCAAACACAGAGATGCTAAAACTGACTTGTTTCTGGCAGTTACCTGTGTTTATGAGAAAGGATAGGCTATTACTGAAGTTTTAGCTGTGAAAAAAAACCATAACCACAGCTTTTAGCTGAGAGTGGCTAAGGAAGGTCACCTCCCTTCATAATGGACATTTCAGAAGTGTCATAATTTGTCCTCTAGCCCTGCACAAAGTCTGGTAAGACTGTGTCATCTAACATTCTGTGGTCTAAATATCCACTGCTACCTCACAAGGACATATTTAATATCATTTTCCAAAAAGATGTTAGGTAGGGTAAGCGTTCTAATGCTTTAAGGCAAGTGGAGAACCTACAAAACTTATCATTTCTGAACATTGCACAGGCTGGATGAAGCAGATAGCAGTTGAATTTTATTCTTTTTCTTTACCTGTGGAATTTTTATTGATATTGAAAAACAATAAAATTTGATATCTCGCTATCTATATCATTGGGTTCTAACAACATATGGAAGACGCCCAATTCTGCTTTAAAGGCTACCACTTAGAAACTAAATACTGATCCATTGACTGAATAAGTCTTTAAAAAAACAAATATTGTCTCTTATGTTCATGAGGCAGCAAAACAAGCAACTGTCTCACCTAGAGTGAGCTGGAGCAGCAATGGCCTCAAAAGCATAACAGGATGCTTTATTTACTCTGCCAAAAACATGTGCAGTTCAATCCTGTACACGTCTGCACAGAATATAATGCAACTCACTCCCAGGTTAAGTGTGTATAGGATTGCACCCTTAAACTGACTCTGAAGTCAAACAAGAAGTAGGGGGTAGATCGTCACTGAATTTTGAACACAGATTGTTATTAGGACTGCCATGTTTGGTTAGCCAATTGATCAAAGGGTTTTTATTTGATTTGAAAACAAGGTCCAATTTATCAGCCACATATTTATTTTTTACTATAAGCAGATATATAAAAACTACAGTTGGTGTCACCTTATAACACTCTCCTATGTGAGAAAATCGGTACCTCTAAGGCTAGGCCTGCTCCCATCACCTAGAAATAAAGTATGACTTTTCCTTTAGAACTATTGTATTTGTATGAAGATTTATGTATATATAGTCATCTGGCTAAGTAAAACATATGCCAGCTGTGGCTTATGGGAGTAGTAGCCTAACAACACCTGGAGGGCTCCATGTTACCTATCCCTGCACAACTTCATTTCACAATTTCCCTCAGCTCTGAAGTCGCTGGGTCACCTTGTGTTAATAAGCTTCCTCTAAAAATGAATTTCTGCATCTGAGAGAAGTTAACAGCAGTCTACTACTCAGTGTTCCTGCGAGAAGGATCAATTTAAGACTGCACTGCAACAAACTTTGCAGGTTAGAATTATACTATTCTGCTAATGTTTGGTCCAAAAGTCAGTTTTATAGTGATGGCACTACTCTTCAGCATAACAGATGAGCTTTTCCTGTGGTTGACTAGGTTCTGTGCAACTATACACCACATAGTTTGACAGTCTCAAAAGCTGTTTGTTTTAAATGCAAATGCCTTGTTACTGGTTTTTTAAAATGCTGCTAGTAAGATCTGTAGTCAAGAGGAATATTTACTCAAGCTGTGAGAGACAAAGTGAGGGTCAGCTCTACAAGTTATGCAAAAGCTCTTAACAAGGGTCATGAACAAAGTCACCCAAGCCTTAAAAGGATTCAAAATGTTAGCCATCACACAGGGCCTGCTCCAAATTCAGTATCACAAATAAGCCTCCTGCAGCAGGTGTAGCAGCCACTGTGTACAAGCAGCCAACCTGACAAAAGACGAGACTTATATTGCTTCCATGACTGCCAGAACGGACGTCATGAAGGCAACCAAATGCTTCAGGTTCCAAAGCTTGGTTAAAAAGCAAAGAGAAAAGCATAAGCATGCTAGATCAAGCAGAGCTGCATCTGCAAGTCTTTCGTGCGCAAAAAAAGGAAGCTGCAAAACAAAATAGTATTTCAGTCACAGGAAACCACTGTCAATGTACTTTCAATTACTACTTTTTTTCCAAAAGGGGTTATGTGTTCTGCTTAAGTGCAACCACATATTTGCAATCTTTCAAGCTGTTTCGAATAAGTAAGGTTTCAGAGCAAGCATTGGCTCACCGAAGATGCAAACTGTTTACATAAAGCAGCTGTCTTCAGTGTTATCAGAAAAGCACCTTTTCCCCCTAGCAGCTGACCTACTTAGCAACTAAAACCCATGCACAAATTAAAAAAGGGTTGCCAAGACAAATGCCAACATTTAAAAAAAAAATGTAAAAAAAAATATTGATAATAATTACACTTCAAGACAAGCACATAGGAAGCTGGACCTATGAAGGCCCAAAGGCTCAAGTATGTGACAGTGTTCATTCCCTATACGAAAAGTCCGTAACGCTCTAGCCCAATTTTACTATGACCTTCAGGTAAAGTGAAATTAATTTATTAATTGCTTAGGAAAGAGTGGCACTCACTGTTGCCTACAATTAAAATCAGTAGAGCTTTATAGAAATAATACACTACTGGAAAGGACCAGGCTGTGTGGGCATTTTAAAGCTAATGAAAAGTTGTGTGCGAGATCATGGAAATGTAGCTCTTTCAAGCTCATGTCATAATTCAGCTTCTACAGGTGCTTAGGAACTTGCTTTCCAGCGTAGCTTGGCCATGGATAATTGGCATTCATGTAGTGCTTAAGTGAACAATAACCCTCAGCCAAGAAGCTGAAGTGCATCATCTCTACGGATGGCTATGGCATTTCCTCAATACTTAGAATGGGTTCAGGAACACGTGGCCCTTCAGATGTTGCTAGACTGGACTTCCCATCAGCCACAGCCAGCATGACCAATAATCAGGACGATGGGAACTTTAGTCCAGCGACGTATGGAGGGCAACACATTCTCCACCACTTAGAAACTGAAGGAAAGTTGAGGAAAGCAAGTTACACATGTATCAAATGATGAGCTGTGGGAGTTCAGACCACCCTTCAGCGTTTGATTTTTAAATTTTTTTTGAGAGGGTGGATAATTTCAGAAGCTAGGACTATGCCTATTGCTTACAGAATCCAAGCTAATAGATTTCCTAATGTAAACAACCTTGGACTTCCCACAGTGTTATGATCAATATTGTTAGGGTACGTCTGAAACAGGAACAGAACCTCTGGTCCTCCAGATGATGTAACTCCTATCATCATCTACAAGCATTATCAGTGGTAGTACAACATCTGGAGAGACAGATTTGCCCCCATCCCTCATCTAAGTCATAAAGTAACAATTTGGTATGGAGATAATCCAAGATTACTAGCCCTAAAATGGGACATTTTTTAGATTTAGCAGGCACATCATACAACATGAACCTCCCACAATAGGAAATACTTTAGCAGTGTGCCAAGCCATATAGGATGGACGCAGATGGATGAGACAGGTACTGAAACCAGCCATGGACTAGGGGAAGGGCCATTTGCATCAGCAGCCAGGAAAAGGATATAAACTTGCAGGATACAAGCTCTATTTACAAGTTTATAAATTCAGACTTTCGGCCCAGTTCTACACATTTACTTGGAAGTCCTGCTTACCTCCAAGCAAAGTGCCTAAGATGTCTGCCTTAGTGTCATCAGGCCAGCACCAGAACACCTGCTATCATTGGGAAAGAAAAACATACACATACATACCTTTTGCTGGATCCCATCTCACTGAACTCTAAGAGAATCTTGTGTTTGAAGAAAAGCAAAAGGCAATCAACCTTTCTGTTGAGTGGTTAACCTGCTCCTAAGGGCTGTGTGACATTGATCCTAGTAAATACCAATTGAGCTGGGCATCCGTCAAGTTGGAAATGAGGTTTATTTTTATTTTTTCTTGTTTTAATGGTTTGCTAGCTCCTCGTTCATCAGAAAACCATGTAAACATTGATCCGCTGGATTTATTCACTGCTCGTTTGTTGGTTGTTCTGCATGTCTGTTGGTTGTTCTGCATGTTTTCCTCATATTTAGGAATAATTGGACCCTTGCATTATTTCCACGTTATGGCCCATTTTTAAAGGTGTTAAAAGTGATACATTAATGTATGGTCTGGGCTCCTCAAACATTTATACCCAATGATCCTCTTCTTCCATCCAAAACTTTTATCAAGCTCTCCCCTAGCTCAAGTGCTCCCATCCTTTACAAAAGTCCACTAGGACTAAAAATAATTTAAACTGATCCTATGCAAGCACGACAAGAGATTAAATTAAAATGCCAAGATAGGAAACAATTTATTATAGAGAGAAGAAAAGTTTCTCATCCAAAATATAGAAATCTGTACAACTTTGCCACAATCAATATACATGAACTGTACAAATTTACACCAGTTCATAATTTACCAAAAAAAAAGAAAAAAAGATGACTAACAAAGTTCACAAAATAGATGGTGGTTTGTGGAAAAGACTTTTACCCAATTAAGTACAAGGAAATTACAAACCAGACCTCCACTTTCTAAAAATAAGAGGTTTACTCAGTCTTAGAAAACTACAAGCTAGCAAATGTACAGATAGCTGGCTGGTAAAACACACCACAGTTCAGACAGTGTCTTTATATGGTCTCTCTCAAGCCTGTTGGCATAGCAGATCCTGCTCTCTTGCTACTTTGAAGGCCAATATACAGAGATCTGACCATTTCCCCCAGTTCATGCTCACCAAGTGTGACTTATGTACAGTTTATACAGATTGTTAAGTGCTAGGTAAAAGTCTTGTCAGATAAAATTTCCAGTACTACCATGTTCATAACAAGTCTTGTTACTGAGCTGCCAAAAATGTTAACAATTTTTTTCCCTAAAAATGTCAATAGTGCAAATTTACTCTGCAACATTTACTGCAGAGAATAAATTTTATAGCTATAGCTTTAGGCTGAAAACTGATGTTTTTTCAAAAAAAAAATGGAAAAAAATTAAGCAAGACATCTGGGAGAAAACTGCAGCCTTCCTTGGACAACTTCACACCTTAGGAAATAAAGCAATCATCTTTACTCACAGGCTATTTAAATCACTGAAAGGTACTGTCGAAACTATGGCACTGCCACTATAAAATAAAAGTTTACCATTCTATCTTGTGCCAGGTCTTCACAGGTGTGACATGGTTTAAATTCCATAATCCATCCCCAGAGGAGCCCACCCAAAGTAAAAACCAAATTTTATCCATCCATTATAAGATGATCCATCCATAGGCTATTATCTTAACCTGATACAGTCATCATATTGTAGCTCTTGGAGGGACTGGTTCTGCCCAAGAGGAGTTCTTCCTTACAGCTTATTCTGCTGTCTACCATTTGCATGCTGGTGCTGTTTTGGCTAGCTCCTGCTGGTGTGGCTTCATACAGCACACAGATTGAGCCATCCTCTCCGATGCGATAGGATACCTCGTAAGGGTCGACCCAGAGAGTGAGTTCACTTGGAAGAAGCCGGAACAGTTCTTGACCGCTGAGTCCAATTCGTTGTGCTGCCTGCCCAATCAAGGGATCCATTTTATGGTTGATCCGGATGCAGCGATAGCCCGATCCTTTGCACGGCTTTTCAGGGAACCAGTGGTGTTTATAGTGTTCTACAGAACAAAATGAAAAGCAACAAAAGATCATACTTTGCTCTTCAGATAACCAATGTGTGTAGTCGTGTTATTGCGCTTGAAAATGGTAGCTTAGAACAAGAGCACCGGGGGGGGGGGGGGGGAGAGAGAGAGAGAGAGAGAGAGAGAGAGAAATACGACATAGATGCAAAAATGTAGAATAATATTCGATGGCCTGGAAAGTAATGGCAGGCTCAACAGAAACCAAGTATTTTGCTCATTGCAGCTAAAGGCACATTTAACAGCCTATGAATGTATAAAATCAGTACTGAATGATACCCTCCACAAATGGGGGTGAGAAAAACATGTAATTGGGCACACAGACACCTCAAAGTAGGGCAATAAAACCAGTTTGGGGGTCGGGGGGGGAGAATCTTGAGTATATATCCAAAGGCCTCTTTTCACAGTTTCATTATGTGTAGTTTGTAATGCAGTAATATTTCCCCAAATCTTTTTTCAGATGTGCCATACACATCTGAAATAAGCACAAAATCTATTTCCTGATGTGTGCAACATTTCACAGAGACTTGTGCAACCTTCTCCATAAGCAAATAAGAATATGCACATATGAAATTCTAACGAGTGAAGTGGAACCTTGCCTGCAGTGCTAAACAAAGAGGTGCTCTAAGTACTGTGTCACACCGCCTATGTTTGGCTATAAGTTTTCCAGAATTCTGGATTCCTAACAATTGGGATAGGCAAGTTATGCATATTTCTTTTTTAGAATTGGTTTGCTATCTCTTGAGTCTATTATTACTGAAACACACTGGGTGACTGATTTTTGAAAAAAATGAACTTTTTGACATTTCCCTCAATAATCTTAATGTTTTGCTCAAATTTGGACTCATCCTTATATGTTTACATGTATGGATTAGGTATTTACTCTCAGCGGGACAACATTTGCTCTTACATTAGAACAGGAATCTTGTTACACTAGGTTAAACTGCTTTAACTAAAATCTTCCAATGCTACCCATCATTTTATTTATCTATTATTTCCAGAACTGTGCTTAGGAGCCTTTCCAAGTATGCAACTCAGAGTAAGATGCATTTAATCCAATAAGATGGTCAGATGGTCGTTTTCTTTAGAAGGGCTGTTTCTTCCTCCGAACCATTTTTACTGTTTAGAAACAGTGGGGTTATTTATTTTTAAAAAAAATATATGCAAAAGAATAATAGCCAAGTCCAATGTAGGTTGTTTTATTGTTATGATAAATGTACTTCAAGGAGCATCTTGGACCCAGCCTTATAATGTACACACAGAACCTAACCACATCATACTGAATTACTACATTACAATCTCCTTGCTGGCATTTCTTTGTCTTAGTACAATGAAGGGAAAGCACACTAAGACAAAGCGAAAAGAAAATGAGGGGCAGCTGTGTGTTGTGGGATAAGCAGCAGCAGGAATTAGCATGGCATTATGCCCCTGCAGCAGCCACCAAAGGGAGAGAAGGGAAAAGGGCTACCACTACAGCTTGGAGAACAGCTGAGGTAGAAAAGGGACACTAGCAGCACAATCCCACACATGTTTACGTAGAAACAAGTCCTCTTTCTGTTCATTGGGTCTTGCTTCCATGTAAATGTGTGTTTGCAGCGAAGAACTCCCCCAAATGAGCAGGAAAGGGTAAACGGTACTATTCACTACCACAGCCTTGCCACAGAGATGAAGTGTTGACAAAAACCCCTTCCCTAAGAAACCAGGAAGAAAAATAAATAGGATTCTAAGTCTCCAAATGTGAAAAGATTAAGGCTACAGCAACCCCCCCTGGACTCCAAATGAGGGGCACAGAACACACAAAGAGCTGATAGGACCACCCTCTGACCCAGCGCAGACCAGAATAGGAAACCGATTCCTCCTGCAAAGGAGCTTTTCCTTCCGAAAGAGACAAACGCGCAGCTTATGGCCGCTTGTGTCTGTCCCCAAAAGCAAAAGGATGCAGATGAGCGGGATAAACAAACCTTCACGCGTTTATACTAACAGCTGTGCAAAGTAACTCCTATGTACCCAATTAGTTCAATAACTACCGAACCTCAACCCAAATCACCTTCATGTGGATTCGAATCATCATCTAAAACAAATAACCACTGTGGTGGGCGGGGAATAGCGCCGCCCCGCCTTTATTTCCATAACTGCGTAAAAGTGCGATTGGTGTCTGGGTTTTGTGTGTGTGTGTGTGTGTGTGTGTGTGTGTGTGGCCGGGGGTGGGGGGAGGAGAACTAATCTGCATGACGTGAACTTGAGTACAAACACTGAAGAAGGAACAGAGGAAGGCAGGGAAGGAAGGGACTTTCCAGGCACGCAGCTGAACATACATGGGGGAAACGTGCCACCCCCGCGCCCCTCTGGACGGGACAGCACGAAGGAACCGTTACTGCGATAGTACTATAAAACAACGCACTACAATCTCGTGAATCCCGAATTTTGAAAGCGCGTGGGGGGCGGGGGGAGGGAGAGAGCCATTTTCTGGTCTTATGCGAAATGCATCTCTTTCTGCGGCACATTTTACAGGAGGTCATTAACTCCAGAACACCCTTCCCACCACCACCACAGAAAGAAAGTATGCAGTCGAGGAAGCGATCCCCGCTCCTCCAAATGGTGCGATGGAAAGAGAAACCTGGAGAGGGCGGATGAGGCAGCATTAGAAAAGCGGGGAGATAAGGAGGAGGCGGGTGGCGGAGAAGAGATAAATACTTAAAATCGTTCCCTTCCCACCCCCCTCTGCTGCCCCCCCCCCGCCGCCCCATACCTGCCAACAGCTCCTGCAGGCTCTGGCTGAACGTCTGCAGCTGCCGCTCGTTCATCAGCCCCTTGGTGCGCAGGAACTTGGAGATGAAGCCCACGGCCGCGGCGATTTCGCGTATCATGCTGGCCCGGGTGTAAAGGGCAGGATGCATGGAGGCGGCAAGGGGTAGCCAGCTCCGGGCGTTGAGTAGAAGGGGGCACGGTGGGCGCACAAGGGGCCGCCTCAAAGGGGGATGGGAAGCGGAGGAGGAGGAGGCGAGAGAGCAGGCGAGAAAGAAGCGGGTTAGAAGGGGGACGGAGCGATCGAGTTCAAGGGACTTTTAAGTTAGCAGGCCCCCCTGCTCAGCCGCCTCCCTGTGACGTAGGCTGGCGGCCGCGGCGGCTGCACTAGCAGGCACTTCCAGCATCTCCTTCTACGAGGCACGAAGGAAGTGGCTGTGCGTGCGCCGCCTTTTATAACCACGTCCGGGCGGCAATGGCGGCTGAGAACCCGCCGCGGCCAATCCGGGGATCGCACCATTGTGACGTCGCGTTCGGAGCGGAGGGGCGCGGGGGAGGAGTGATGTCACCCGGTTGTAAACAAATAGAAGCAGAAGAAGAAAGAGGAGCTGCGTCGTCGGGCTGGAAAACAGCAGCGGCGGCGGGAGCAGCTGCTCGAGAGCGCGGCGTCTGGCCCTCGAGACGCGCAAGGCAGCGAGCGCAAAGTTGCCGGCCTCGCTCGCCTCAGCCAGCGCGGAAGGGAGAAACGACGCAAGCCGCCTCTCTCCGGCCGCCGCTCCTCTTTCCCCCGACTGCGCATCTGCAGTCCTCTGCTGCCTGCTTGCTCGCACATGCTCCCGCTCACGTCCAACTGATCCGCGCCCCGGTTCAGTGCAAATCCATAGCTAGCTCTGGAAGCGTGCGCGGAACCGGGGAGAAGGCGGAGGACCCCGGGGTTGCTCAGAGGCAAAACCAGGCGCGGCCGGGCCTTTGCAGAGCCTGCTGCCTTCTCACCCCCCCCCCTTCCCCCAACCTCCAGCTGGGAGCTCGCAAACCAGCCGCTTTCCTTAAGCCGCAGCAGTCACGAATGTGGCGAGGCCTGGGAGAGAAGGGCTCGGGAAGCTTCTGGCGCCTGCAGCCATATCACAAACAGCACCATTGTAAACAAATGCCGCGTCTTTTGGTGCTCTAACCGGTAGATGGAAAGCGGTGAGATGGAGGGGGCATCGTCCCAAGACTCCCATCAGCTCCAGACAGCACGGTCAGATGTCAGGGGCGATGGGAGTTGTAGTCCAGCAACATCTGGTGGATCAAAGGTTAACCGACCTTGAACTAAAGAGGCATCGTCTTTGTCCACTTGACGGTACATTGGTGGACTTGGTACACTTTCTCATAACCAGGGAAAACAACTGTGCTCCAGATCATAGAATCATAGTATTCTAGAACCTATCAATGATCATGTTGCCATCTAATGCTTTCACAGCAGTAGCCTAAACAAATCATTCTTTGCACACCACAAAAATTAAAAAATAGGCTGTGTTCTGGTGTCAGCACAGTAAGTTGTATGGGTCAGAAATTTTATGAATTGTTCATTTTCTCAGGCTTCATTCAGCCATTCTTCTTTGTAAAGTCACACACACACACACACACACACACACACACACCTATACTGTGTAAAAGAAAATCACCCAAGAATAGGTGCCTGGTCTCTCTAAGCCAGGGCTGAGAACCTATAACATATAATTCCCATCATCCGTGACCATTGACCACACTGGCTGAGGCTGGTCAGACTTGGGATTCAGAGGTTTTTATCCCTTTCTAAGGGCTTCATAATACTCATCCCTGCTTTATGTTATCATGCTGCATTACAGCATAGAAAAGATACGGTTGCTTTACATAAAGAAAAACAAAAAATCAACCACACTCCTGTTATTGTGCCTGAAACAGCTCAGCAGTATGATTGCTTGGTTATTGTTGCTGCATTTGGTTTCAGACAATATGAGAGACATTTATCGGTTCTTTCATTGGACTAATTTCTGCTGGTCAAAGGGTCAACATATTTTCAATCTTCATCTTGCTTTTCCTCAAGCAGAAATGTGTCATGTTATCTGCAGATAGGAAAGAGTCACAGGCCCTTATTAGGCTTTTCTTCATCTGAACTCTTCGGTGGCTGTCAGCTGAGAAATCGCCTTTGTATGGAGGAGGTGGGGGGGGGGGGAGCAGCAACAAAAACAGACTGAACACAATCCAGGTTGAATTACCTCTCAGAACCTTATAATATAGCCAGGAAGACTACACTCTTGCTAAATCTTGTGTGTGTCATCAGATTTTTGAAAGCAGATGACAATGTAGAACAGTATTTTAAATCCCACTGTAGGCCTATATGATCTCTCTATAATTTTTTATTCACAATGTACCAATATACATAATGCTTTAACACAGAACTCAATAGAGTTGGAAAACCAATTAATTTAGGATTTTGCGCTCCCCTTGTTAAATATAATCCTAGCAGTGCCTCCAAATGTAATTCCATGTACCTTGGCAAGCAGCCCTTTGTTATGCTGGGAACAGGGCGGGGGGGGGTGGATCTTTTATCAGATCTAAGGTAGGTATGCCACATCCTTGGAATGCCCTACCAAAGGATTGGTAGGCATGACCCCGTCATTGGAGGATTTCTAAAGCCTTTATAACTACTGGGAAGGAGTGAGCATATTAAAACCTGGACTATGATGGCTATCTACTCGCTTCCAGAGCCAATTTAAAGTGCGGGTTTACATCTATAAAGCTCAATATGTCTATGGTCATGGATAGAGAATCTGTAGACCTCCAGATGTTGCAGGACAGCACCCTTCACTGGCCTTCCTGGCTAGAGCTGCTGGAGGTTGGGGCCAAAGAGGGCTACAGTTTCCCCATCTCTGGCCAAGGTCCTCCATACCTCAAATATTGTTTCCCGTTATCTACAGTGGTACCTCGGGTTAAGAACTTAATTCGTTCTGGAGGTCCGTTCTTAACCTGAAACTGTTTTTAACCTGAGGTACCACTTTAGCTAATGGGGCCTCCCACTGCCATTGCACTGCCTCCAGGCGATTTCTGTTCTCATCCTGAAGCAAAAGTTCTTAACCTGAGGTACTATTTCTGGGTTAATGGAGTCTGTAACCTGAAGTGTCTGTAACCCGAGGTACCACTGTATTTCATTCCATGTGTAAGGGTCAGCATAGAGGCCTCTAGCCTGGTGTGCACTGTCCAAGTAGGGCCTTCTAAATCTTCAGCCCTTATGGGCTGGCGTTCCAGATAGGTTTCCCTGGGAATATTTGCCAGTGTTGAATCCTGGAGGCACTTAGGCTTTATAAGCTTCCCTGTCCCGACACGCCTGCCAGAGTACGCCTTAATCTTTTGCTGCTGCTTGTCTGCTGTGTCAAGTTCAGTTGTTGCTGCTTGACTTTGGGGAGAGTTGAATGGTTTTTGGAATCTTTTTTTAGATCACTTGCTTTTAGAGTACGTATCCTTTTAATTTCACAAGCTGCTTTGAACCGAGAGAAGAGCCGAGCATCTTGTAGGGTGCTCGAGGCGGTGAAGCTCCAGCAGCAGGAATGGTGCGAGGAGGAAAGGGGTGTGTTATACATCGGGAAGGCTGCAGCTACGGGGAGAGGCCATTTGGAACATGCATGGCTTTGCTTGCTACAGTGTGCTGGTTACCTAACCTCTCTGCCAGGAGAAGGTGGGTGTGAGAATGAGACACAAGACAGTTGGAGGCAAGGTAAATCAAGAGCAGCAGCATGAGCTACTGTCTCTGGGTGCAGTGCCCTATGTGGTGAACTGCTGAAATGCAGCCTCTCAGTGAAGTACCTTATTATTATTATTAGTATTATTATTATTATTATTATTATTGCAGTTGAACCTTGCTTGATCAGCAGGGCATTCCTGAGCTCTGGCATGTACATACATCTTTGATTATGCTTTGGGCAGGTGGGGTCAGACCATGCCCTTAAAATACAGCAAGCCTGCAACTTATGCAGGGGTTACATTCTGCGGTCGCGTCTAAAGCCAAAATTGTGTATAATCGAAACACGTTGGGTTCAATGGCAGCAAGGGTCCTGGGAAGGGGGGCCAGGGCACCATGGCTCCCCCCAATTCCCAATGAAAGGGCCATACCCCCAAAGGTTCTGCAGGGCCATGTGCACACGCCATGGGCCATGCTTGCATCACAGGGCCTCCACATGACACGTCAGCATGCCTCGAGCATGCCACCATGCATGCTGATGTCATGCATGCACGCCATGGGGAGTGCTGACATCTGGGGCGGCCTTTTCATTGGGAATTTGCAGGCAGCATCATACTCAAGCATCCTGCTGCCCACAGTGGCTAACTGGCTACCTCCACAAGCCTACATGCAGGGCATAAAGGCAGAAGCCCTCTCCTCCTGTTGCTGCTCCTCTGCAACCAATCTGTCGTGGTATACAGCCTCAGGTTCGATCTTGGAGGTTCCATGTGGAACCCAAGGAGGCTGAACTTTATGCATCGATTGGAATTTTATCAGCCAACTCTTTAGAGACAGGCTGCTAGTCCATTTTTTTAAAGTCATGAACACACAAAGCTAGAATGCTAGTAGCCCAACCAAAGGTAACCTGAGCAACTCTGCCCTTGAAATCAATAAGACTTAAAAGTGATTAATTTTCCCTGGGTCATACTCCTAGATCGAAAGCCTGCTGCTACATCACAGAACAGATATATTCTGTGATGGCTGAACAAAGAAAATTTGTTCACAAAGAACACTCCTGACCTTTAGAACTCACTATCGCTGGATGTTATAATCATCAACTGTAATATAACTGTGTTGAGGAAAGGACAGGTCAGTAATGGATGAGAAGGGGTATGACTGGCTACAAATCAATAGAATCAGGGCTGAAAGCGATTAACAGTACAACCCTAGACATCTATTCAAAAGGATGTCCCATTGAGTTCAAAGGGATTTACTCCTAGGAAAGCAGCTTATCCACACTTACCTTTTGCCCTGCTCTTTCCAGGCTTAAAAAGCTCCATATCCAAGCATTTTGTTTATTTTTGCTCCAGAGTTTTGCCCGCAAACACCTGCTCTTTCAAGCTCAATGGGAGCAAACAGCAATCTGCAGAAAACTTGAATTGACGTTTGCTCCTGTTGAGCACTAAAGAGCACATTTTCATGAAGAGAGCTCTGGAGCAAACCAAAAACCCCACATATTCAGACATGGGACTTTTAAGCACAGACGTGTGCGTGGAAAGAATGAGACAAAGGGTAAATGTGAATAAGCCCTAAGATTGCAATCTAACATTTCATTAAACTCAGTGGGGTTTACTTGTGAATAAACATCTATAGGATTATATTGTAAATGTCATTCATTTGTAATTTTATGCAGTGTTCTAGGCAATAAATAAAAAAGAAAAACACATTAATGATTTTACTTCACTTTCTTAGCTTCAATCACAAATGAGGTGGCTCATACAAGGAATAGTTTTTGTTTGCTTACAATAATCTGAGGCATTATTTAAGAGGACTACAGAGATTTCTGCTAGCTGACCCAACCCATATTGGCATTTCTTGTTCTTTCAACATCATTACTTTAATTCAATACATTCGCACCTGGTTATGGACAAGAAAGCTTTAAATGCACACAAAAATGTGCATTTGTGAACTGTTTGCACCAAGATTATTTGAAAGACAAATGGCTTGTTAATCACCATAAATCAATTAGACTGGTGGATCTGCATTTACATTGGCGCCATTTGATTAACTGCAACAGGACCTAATTAAGAGGTTTATAGATCACATATTTGATTTTGTGTTAGTGTGCATTGTTTTCGTCAGAACTTGTTAATATTCACTCAGGAAGACTTTCTAATCTAGCAAATGGTCCTTGTGCATGTTACCCCAAAGCCAACACTGAACATCATGTTAGGTATCCTTTTTGCTGTTCCTGAGCTGTCTCAGAAGACAATGAAGTTCTGAGGTGGCCATCCTATCTGGGATGTAGGCTCCTTCCTACTTCGCATCATGCTACTTCAACCATTGCTTGCTTGCTGTTCAACTTTTACTTGCATTGCTCTTACACCACTCCTACTTCCTCCTGCTACCCAGAGGTCAGGCCCAAAGCAGTTCTTAAAAACAAATATATGATGGGAACAAAAAAGGACAGCCAGTTTGGTGTAGTCATTAGAGAGTTGGACCAGGGCTTAAATTCCCGCTCAGACATGAAGCTTACTGGGTGACTTTGGACCTCTCCTACTAACCTACCTCACAGGGTAGGTTGTGAGGAGAACATTGGGAGGTGGGAACCATGTATGCCACCTTAAATTTCCTGAAAGGTGGAAAATAAATGCAATAAATGAATAAATATGCCCATCTCCTATAAAGTGCCCCAGAATTACCACTTAGTGGGGAAATCATCATTCCCTTTCTATCAACTGCATATCTGAATAGTGGCTGTACTGGAGAAAAGGAGAAACTGCTTTTCTGTATCTTTGCTGCTTACCTTTAAAGAAACAAACCAAAAAACGAGACCATTTGATTATTCTCCAGTCTCTTTCAAACAATGACCAATTGTCTCAGCTTGCCTCTGATGTATTTATGGATATAGCAAAAGATGAAGAACCCCACTCATGTACACAAGCAAAATAAGAAAAAGAATGATATCATTCTAGATGCAGTATTTAAATGTGGCACTGGATGAACTGTTTCAGATCCCTGGTCTGTACCCTCACTAATCATTTCAGGCTACCAGTGCATAGTAGTGTACTGTGGGCAGAGCTTTGGGGACAAATTTTCCAGGTCCCACTCAGAATGAAAAGCAGCCTGGGCATCTGCTGAGGAGTGCAAGGGAGCCAGTTCCCATCCCAAGTGAGCCATAAACCCCTGATTCCCAGTTTTCATGTAAAAACTGTAAGCCTCTAGTTCTTGTAGAACCCAAGATAGGCAGCAAAATGTGCAAACATTGCTCTTTTCATTTGTTTTGTGGGGAACACCTGGGTTTTTAGACAATGAATGAAGTCATGAAAGCAGATCAAGCTCAGTCAGACAAAAAGAAATAATGAAAGACCCATTATCAAGGAGAATGTAGAGAAGGAACTTCTTGGTATGTTTTTAGCCCTTTACTGCTGGTCTTGCATGGTGGAGATGTCATTGGTTGTCTCATAGAAAAAGAATCCAGGTATCCAGGATTTTAGTCTAGTATGCAGAACTGTTCTGCATTTAATGCACTCTGATTTTGCTTGCTTTGAAAAAAGTATTTGAGAACTCAGAGAATCAGTTAACAAGTCTCTCTGTCTACTCAAGGTCTGGCATAGCTCAGCTGCTTAAGAGCATTGCTTTGGAAGACCTAAAGGTAGATTCAGATAACCTCACATAATTATTTTCATGTGACAAGCTGAATGAATCTTTTCCCATTGAAAACTACTAGCACTTGCTTGCACAAATTCAAAAAGATGCAAAGGAGAAAAGCAACACAAGACGGAAATTTAAAATGACTGACTAAATAAATAAATAAATTCTAGCTATACTGATCTACCAGAAATTCTGGATAGACTCTGAAAGGAACGAACGGGACAATAACGAGACCAGGTGTAGACTGATACTGTTATAGCTCATGGTTTCCTTACTACTGTATATTAACAAAAAGCAAGGCACATGAATGAGACTACGGGAAGCCAAAGCAGCAGGGAGTGATTTCAGTGGATAAGCCACTGAAATCCATAATGACCTGGTTCAGAATACTGATTCTGTGTTATGAATTGAGCATCATTTCCACACACACCCTCCAAGAAGTTCTCCTCCACCTTCAATGTTAAATGTGATTCTGCACATTCATAG
Organism: Podarcis muralis; assembly: GCF_964188315.1. Lineage (NCBI taxonomy): Eukaryota > Metazoa > Chordata > Lepidosauria > Squamata > Lacertidae > Podarcis > Podarcis muralis. Next base: position 40,589,405 of record NC_135664.1, read on the forward strand.
TCTTCCCTGAGGCTGAAAGGGCTGCTTTACAAGAGCATCTGCCAATGTTCTTCCATATCAACCTCTTTGTTCTCAATGAAACTTTCACTGATCACAAGGCAAACTCCAAAAAAATATATAAAAATATGCAGGCACATGCATATGCATTCTATAGTGGTAACCCAGTTACTCTGAGTGAAAAAGTATTTGATTGTTGTGAACTATATATACATCCAGGCCACCCAATTAAGCAGATATTGGTTCTCTTCTCTTATTGTAGTTCTTTTTTTGGTGTCCTTGATCTAAACTTGAAATACTGTAAATACTTGTCAGGAGCACCTCTCCCAATTTTGTTCAGCCCATGAGTTAAGATGTGCCGGGTGAAGTTGTCCCATCACTGGCAGTAACTCATAGCCAGGTCTCCCTGGTGGCATCCAAGCTCTCAATTTATATGTGGATTATTCAGGACTGTGCACAGGTGATCAAGAAAGGGGAGGAAAATGCATTTTACGCAACCAGACGTGGGTAACAAAATACAATTTTATCTCCTCCAAAGAGGTTGAATTATTATTGAGAAGACAAGCACCTGTATCTCACCCAATATGAAAACAGTACCCTATCAGCACAGTCAACTTGGATTGTGGAAAAATAACTACCCTTGTGATTAAACAACATGTATTATTCCAGAGAGACAAGAAAATACAACAGCGTAAAAATCCCACCACTTGGGGCAAAATGCATTTCAAAGACTGATGCACATGTGAACTCATCTATTTGTCAGTTTCAGGATGTCATAGGATAAGCTCATTGTTCTGATCTGCTCTCACATAGATTCTTCATCCAGTGGACATTTCCCCAAAGGCAGTATTTCATCTCCGACTCAAATCTTGATGGTTGGACTTGCCTGTTTCTCCACAGGTCTGCTCTGTATACACTACCCGACCTCATTAAATCTGGCATTTCACAGACATGTGCCATACATCTATTCCAGCAGCAGATCTTAAAAGCTGCCTGGGGCCAGTTGAGGCATGCTTTATTTTCCCCTTCTGCCTAATCCGTTTAGGCATTTATAGTGCACCCATCGCTGGGTTGTCTGAATGCTTCTCCAATACCTTCTTTGCATATGCAGATAAAAGCAACATTCCATATGGCGCATGGCTGTGAACTATAGACACACCACACTCATAAAGGGTGTGCCTACAGACCACCATTGTCAAGCGCGCGCACATGTGAAGTCCACCCTGCCATAGCAATATCTGAAATACAGTAGGAGACTTGCCACTTCTTCGTTTCTTGTGTATTCTGATCCCATGTATATGACACACTGGATTGAAAAATTGGATTCAGGGGCCGCATCTGGCACCTGAGGTTGTGCTTAATATTTTGCTTCAACTCCACACCCGCATGTACATATGTACATTTATAAGAATGAATTATCTTCCACTCTTCTGTTAAAAATATAGCGCTATATAAAAATATAGTTTCAAACATACAAATCCTGGCCATGCGCCACTTTTTGTTCCTAACAATTTGCAATCTACTCAACAAGATGCCCCTGAATTATATTTTCGTCCCCACTAACAAAGTAACAAATGATGTGATGACACGTAGATGTCATCCGCTCTCACCAAGATCCAAGAATCTTCACTTCCAGTGTTATTTCATTATAAGAAGCAGGAGTGATTTTCACATCTGCAATACACTTTGTAACAGCATCCAGATCAGTCCTTCTGATGTTGAAAATTCTGTAGCCGATTCCTCATTATTGATGACTCTCTCAAGTCAATTAGTTGCTCCTTTCTATCAGGTTGCCTTGAAGTTCTGTATCAAATTTCTTTCTGAATACAGAAGCAAAACAGAGTCAGTTAATGAGAGTTGAACATTCTTAGACAGAATTTCTTATTTCAATGATTTTCATAAGTGGCAAAATACTGAAGGAAACGGCGCTGGACTGTCTCAATAAGACTTTTAGGATTGAGTAAATATTCTGTCGCAATATATATAACAACCCCATCCAGTTTTTCTAAGCTGGTGGACAAAGATGTCAGCAAGGTCATCATAATCCAAGTCTTGCCACACCCTGTTACAGGCAACTCTGCCATGTGAGAGTCTATTCAGGTTGTCCACTGCTGTACATAAGAATACTGAAGATAGTTGTTTTTCATTATCATTTCACAAACTGTCTGAGAGCACAGAATTGGCATAGCCTAAACTTGTTAGCCATGTTCCCATCAACAAAACATGAAAACAGCAAATTGAATGTGCTATACAGTACTTTAAAAACAGACACAGCGTGATACAATGATGACCTAACATCACATACTTATTCATCATTTTTAAAGTATAACTACTTATTACTGCTATAGTTTATGAAACGCTGTGCAGTCCTACACACACGTATTGGAAGTAAGTCTCACCTAGTTCAATGGGGATTACTCTTATGTAAGTGTACAGAGAATCATAGCCTTAGCCTTACAGCACAACCCAATGCATGTCTACTTAGAAGTAAGTACCCCTGAATTCCATGGGACATACTCCCCAGATCAGTGGGTATAGGATTGCAGCCTATATTTTAATTTTTAATGTTGGCCTTCTGAAAAACACACACTGAAGGCCTCTCCAGATTCATTTAAACTAGCAGAAGTCATAACCTTGAGTTCAAAATGATATGAGCTGCATCCTTTGAGCAGGGTAGCATCCTTTTTGACATTTTATTAGATGCATGGCTTCCAGGACAAGTATTTCTAACTGCCAATTTAGCTGGCTTCTGTTCATGAAATGAGAAGGATGCCATCGGGTCCATTGCCTCAGGTAGCAAGACATCTCAGGCTGGACCTGACTGACTCTAGGGAGCATTTAAAATAAGAGCTCATCCACACTTTTGCTTGACCCATATTTTGATCACGTTGTGTTCTGATTAATTCCCCTGGGTCTGAGAGCTTTTCTTGTTGTTCTGCAGCTGTGCCTTGCGGAAATCTGATTTTACCCGCTGAATTGAAGCTCCGTTAAGCAAATCTCTCTTCAGATTTTCCATGCATCTGATAAGACCTGACTCAGCGAGTAAGATCGGATTTTCTCAAGGCACAGCCATGGAGCAACAGGAAAAGCTCTTAGACTTGATGGAATTAATTGGTACACAATACAATGAAAATACGGATCAAGCAAAAGAGTGGATGAGCACTAAATCAAGAAAGGTTTTATACAGGGGGCATCCATAGTCCAGAAATGCAGAAAGGAAAACACAGAGATAAAAATTCATTCTAACTTCTCTGTAAACAAGGGGAAGTTTCACATCCACACTTCCAGTTTAGAAAAGGGCTGTTGTTTCAGGTTTTCGTTCTTCGCAGATTACTGAGAACTCATACACAAAAGCCCAGGATTTCCCAAAGAAATTCAACTCAATTCCAAATCTCCCCTACAATGTTTCACTTCTCCATCACCTCTACCCTCAGCAGTAGCAATGGGGAAAGTCAAAGGGGGGTGGTTGGTCAACTAACAACTAACTGGAAATTCCAGGAACACAGATCCATGGCAACTGCTTGGGCTTCTGGGCCTTTACTTCTGGTACATTTGCACTGGGAATTTCTTGTTAGTAAGACTTCCGGGCCTAATGAAGGCCAGAAGAGCAGACTTCTCTTTGTGCCCTTCCCACTGCTGGACAATCCCTCTCCATTCCACCACCATCACCACGTTAGCCTTCTTCTTTCAAGATGACACTGTTGCAGGGAGGAATCTTCCTTTGGGACGGGTCACATGGGAAACGTTGAGCAGAGCACCCCTTGCAAATTTCGACTAGCCAGTGTGTGGATTTATTTTGAATGCCAGACTCTGCCAGGTCTTGGCGTTAATTACTGAAGGCAGAGGAAATCAGAAAAGGAATTGACAGCAGGTCAGAGCTGATGGCCTAAGTTATGGCCAATTAATGGACACTTAAATCTGGCTGTTACTTGGAGAAAAAGTTTCTCAGGTTTCTTGGCAGGCAATAGATGTGTGGCGATTCCCTGCTATGCCTTTTGATGTTTTCTGGAATGTGTTTATGTCAGCCTGCTCTTGAGGTCATTTTTAAGTTAGGGACAGTGGGTGATAGCCAACATTAGTCACATTCCGAGTAGACCTATTGAAATGAATGGATCTCTTAAGAAATGCCTTCACTGAGCTGCAATTTCAAGTGCTACTGCAGTTCTGGGTGGTCACTGCAACAAGGTCGCTTATGATGGCAGATTCTGTGTTTGTGGCCAATTTCAGGGGGAAGATATTATTCACTATCTGTTAATCTGTCCTTTATATAGTAATCCAAGAGAGATTTCTGAAATGTCTTTTGACACATGGAAGCAGGAACACCTTGGAAGAAACAGTACTATTTCTTTTGAGTGACACTAACAGCTTTGTGACACATGAAGTGTATCTTTTTTGCACTGGCTGCAAAAAATAAAATAAAAACAGAGTGTTAGATAATATTGCTGCAAATTGTTTTGGGAACTCTGAGGTTTAATCTGAAGCTGAGTTCGCTGATGGTACCAAAGGCAGATAGAGGAGAGTGTGAGCTGTTCAGTTTCACCAGGCGCGAAAATTCTGGGGCACCCCAGCAGGCGCCACAGCTATGAAGTCTAACAGAAGGTGAGAGGCAGGGGTGCCGGATTTTGGCAACGCACAGGATGCTACTGAAATTTGAGACGCTAAGGTACTGATGGTACACTAAGATACTGATGGTACTTCTATTTTTTCTTCTTTTAGATTATTGACGCTTGTTATGTTATTACTGTCTTTGTGTTTAGGTGTTTTATAGCATAATTGTCTAGCACAATAAATGTACTGGATTGTGTATGATATTCCCCAGGATATCAGGTTTGGTTCACACACACCCTTCCCCAAATCATGCCATGCATCTAATAGCAGAGGAAAAGAACAGAACCACCATATATGGAGGGAAACTGGCAGCCCTGGTTCAAGGAATGTTGTGTTAACAGTTGATCCTCAGTTCTGGAACTACTGCAGCTGCTTCAATCTTATTGCCCCCAGATTCATAGCAACCCATTATGAACGAAGAAGCTACCAAGAAGGCCAGCCAACAGATCTTGGCTGGAGTTCTGGGATGGTGTCTCAGTTGGTTTGTAATTCTGCCAGCACCGACCTTTCTGATGCTGATCTAATGAATGATGATCATATCCCTGCAAGCTTCAGATAGCAGAGAATACCACTTAAGTCTGAATTGTACAAGGGCACGTTAGCTGCAAGTTGAACAAGTCAAGGGTGGTTCTCTGCATTCATATTGGTTTGCCCTTGGCAGCATCTGTAGCACACACTTAAAGAAGAAGAAGAGTTTGGATTTGATATCCTGCTTTATCACTACCCGAAGGAGTCTCAAAGCGGCTAACATTCTCCTTTCCCTTCCTCCCCCACAACAAACACTCTGTGAGGTGAGTGAGGCTGAGAGACTTCAGAGAAGTGTGACTGGCCCAAGGTCACCCAGCAGCTGCATGCGGAGGAGCGGAGACGCGAACCCGGTTCACCAGATTATGAGTCTACTGCTCTTAACCACTACACCACACTGGCTCTCAAAGCACATGACTCCCCGCACCCAATGGATCCTGGCTACAGTAGTTTCCTCCCTCAAGCTATAACTTTCACTATCCCAGGATCCTTTGGATGAAGTCATGCTTTAAATGTATGGTGCGCACACAGATTCAGATGACTGCTAATCATATCTGTGTTATTATTTGCTTGCCCTTCACTTTTAAGGTCCCAGCTCAGGGTTGCAACAATTAAAACACTATATTAAAACCCGTTTAAAACAACTTACAATAAAAGAAATAAGGTGGGTCTCTCAGTTCCCTAAGGATTGTACACATTATTCCACACACACCCAATTTTGTCTTTGGGTTATGCTGAAGAATACTGACATCCAAAGGTCCCCTGTGAGTTTTGTGACTTAGTAGAGACTTGAAAAACAAATGTTGCTGATCCAAGTCCAACATTCTCTATACACTACACCATACTGGCATTTAGGAATCTGCTTTCACTAACTATTCCTTAGATTCTTCAAGGTTTCATAAGCATGATTCCCTTCTGCCCCAGCTACAGCAGGAATAAAGGCATTTTAGAACATAAAGCTTAAAGCACTATTTTATTCAAGCATTTCAAAATACAAACATAATCCTACAATGGCCAGGCAGCTCATTCATCACAAATTATTTTCTCCTGTATATAACGATCCAAAGTTCTCATAACAGCATAGGAGCAGGGAGGCAGTTGAAAAGAGAGGTTTTAAAAGGCCTTAGTCTGCAAGCCCTCTTTTTCTGTCTTTCCTTCCGTTATTCTAACTTGTTGAAAAGAAGTTAAAGCAAAACAGTACAAATGTCAGCCATCTGTAGGTTCATTTTTCCAGGGAGATTGAAAGGAGGCCCGTTTGTGTTACTAATAAAAGGCAACTGTATACTCCAGCAAAGCAAATATTACTGTTACCAGTAATAAGGTTTCCAACAGTCCAGCTTAAAAAAAAAAAAAGTAGTTCTATAAATAAGTATCCTTGCCCCAATCTGTGTATTTTCCATTTCTAGACTGTAAGTTTACTTTTGCTGATCAAAACTGATCCAAATCTTGGGGCCAGGTGCATGTTTATCAGGTTGGCAGTTCAGATCTTTCTCAAGGACTACATTCACAGCTTGAAAACGTGGGTTCTGAGCCAGGTACAGCCATTCCATTTTAAACTACATGTATACAGCTTACTTATATATCCCAATGATTGATATCACCTGGTATATCTTTATTTCCCAATATTTAGAGGAGTTTGTATGACCACAACCAGCATCATTGAAAGGGGGAGGGCAATCCCTGCCGCCGCATGTGCCGCCACAGATTAATCTTGGATATGCCCTAGAACAAGCTTTTGATCCTTCCTCTACAATTTTCCGCCTTCTCCTGAAATCTCTCCCCTTCTCTCACTAAAATCTGAAATGGCACCATTGAGAAACGGTTGTAATAACAAGAGAGTAACACTACGGAATGAGATGGAGAGATAAATGGGAGGTACAGGCATTTGTTGTTAGTATTATTTAGCTGTTGAAAAAAAAAAGTGTAAAATGCAGAACTTGAGCATTACATTTTGTTTCTAAAATGCACAGAGTTTAATTTTCAGTCTAATGCTGCTGGTTTTCGTTGCTTTCGAGAGCTGATTCCTCTGATGTTCCTAGCTATTAGAAAATTAACGTACTTGGATAGGAGATTGAAATACTTAATGAGAATCACACCACTGGTGACCATTTCTTTCGACAATATAGCTCCATAAAGTGATAATGCAATTAGCTGTTTATTTCTGGCACGCATGGGCAGTACAGAAGCATGGGAAACAGTTAAGAAGAGGAAAGCACAGAAAGGAAACACATTCGAACCATTTAGAATACATCGGGATGTTCCGAACAAAAGAAAGAAAAATTAGAACCTCGCTGAGGTATGGTCCCTACATATAGGTCAGAAAGGGAAGTATAACACAATACTTCTGGAATCAGCATCAGCACAAGGATACAAACTCCCTATCTGCCAGGTCTAGGATCACCAGGATCCTACATGCTGCTGTTACAACACAGTAAGTCAGGAGTGCCCTTGAGATGTTAGTGGACTACAATTCCCATCATCCCTGGCCTTGCTGAGTAGAGTTGATGGGAATTGTAGGCCAGCAGCGTCTGGAAGGCACTACATTGGCTATCCCTGCAATATAGGAGGCGGCCAGTAACTATATAGACATGCCTCAGTCCTAAACCTATTCACTTGTACACCAGTACAAGTAATTCCCAGTAATTCATGGCATTTACTTCCTTGTAGGTATGTTCAGGCTCAGGATATGGGTGTGTTTATTCTGCCTGTCAAAAACACTGGACTTTCCTGATCATAAAATATACAGTGTGCTATTAGAAAGCGGGAGGTATAAACAAAGAAAAAGAAATCTACTCATCGGTTCATATTAAGGGGGATGGAGTGTGAAAATGAGGAAATGTCGCCTATTACAATAAACCAGCATGAATCCTGTCTCATGCACATTTGACTCAATGCTGACAACATCCCACTTGGAAAAAGAGTGAGAATTAACAGTGTAGCCAATAATTGGTTACAAAGGACAGCTATTGTTTCTTAATCCCTTTTTCCATTACTCGATTACACATTACGAGTATGTGCTCCTCCACCTCCCATTGGATGCACAGATGCTAAAACCACAGGAGATCATCTTAATCCTCAGGTGCTTTCAGAACAATGAATTCAGTTAGTCCTATTCCAGATAAACCATTGACAGCCACAATATGCCAACATGAAAAAAAAACCAGAGAAGCATGGTAACCTGCCTGCCATTTATACAAACACTGATAAATGTTTTAGCTTATTCATATATTTATATGACTCTCTCTCTCTCTCTCACTCACACACACACACACACACACATTCTTTCATGAAATTTAAGCTCCTATTGGATTTTATCCCTTGGATTAATCAAAGTTGGTATTCTGGAAGTACTCCAGTTATTAATATAATGGGCAACTTATCGAAGGGCCAAACTAGACTTCATGATAATAATGCATCAGATTGTTGTTCTTTAAATAGCAGCTGGGTGTAGCGAACAATCAGAATCAGGGCCTTGGTGTGTTCTAAGGGGAATGTTAATCCTCCCACATCCCAATGAAAATCTCCCCTAAAACTGTTATTATCCCCATTTGGAAAGTGTTCTTTGACTCCTGTGGAAACATTCCTCTGGGGGGAAATCTCAAGGGGGATTTTCATTGGGATCATGGTATGTTTGTGCAGGGAGGGGGGAGTTTCAAGCCTCCTGCACTCCATGGTTCAAATCCTGGTCAGCCTCGTCTGCCCCTCAGCAGCTGCTATTTAAAGAACAAAAGCTGAGCATGTTAAATGCTTGTGCACATTTAATGTTACATCTAGTTTATCCCCAAGAGGAATAACTCGTATACCTGCTAATCAGCTTATATGTTACACAAAAGTATTGCAAGAACTTAACATTTATGCATAGGACAAAACTCTCAGTTTCAGTTATTTTCACTCCCCCACTTTGAAGTCTGAAGTCTGCTCAGAACAGTGTTACTAGCCACCCCAATTTCTGCTGAGCGTTGAACAAGAATCCAGGTGTCCTGGCTCTCAGCCAGGGTCTTTGTCTCTTTGGGGAGAAATAAAGCATGGTGGAGTCTTTGAAAGATGGTTTATTAACGCATATGTAAACACTGAGTATAGATGAAGGGAGTGCAGAGTTTACAGCATTCTCATCTCAGGTGCAGCTTGTCCTTCCCTGCCCCCCAGTATTGGATTCAGAGCCATCCTGCATGCCATCTTCGTTCCTGCTCCTCACCTCCACAACAGCTCATAGAACTTTGCCCCATTCCTTCCCAGCAAACCTTTAGATTTCAAAAAGGACAAATTTTCCTGTGACATCATGCCACCTCAATACCTTGGCAACCTGTCAATTCTCCTATCACTGTCCACTCCTCAGAGAGTACAGTTCCTTTGCATTGCCAATGCCCTTAATTGATCAGTGCTTGGTTCCCTATCGCCCCGCAATGTCTCTGCACTAAGCTAGCCCAGCCAGGCTGGTTTGCATAAGCTAACCCAGGAACTTCTCATATGGTACAGTTCTGCAGGTCGTATTTTCCCTTCATATCCTAAATATTATGTAAATGCTACCCTTTATTAGTTTCTAGTATTCATTAACAGACTCTGGTACCCCAGCTATAACAATAGGAAACAACTACCGGTATTTCAAAAGACCGTTCAAAATAGCAGACCCGGGACAGAGGCTGCCACTCCAGCTGATTCACACAGAGAAGCTAACAGACGAACCTTATTCATTGTTAATCAAAAATAAGCCCCACATAATTCAACAAGACTATAGAATCACAGCACAAACACACAGGCAGAATGGTTTCTGACTAGATCCACTGGTTTTGAAAAAGCTGTCTGAGCTGTTTGTTTAGAGCAAATGTGCAAAGGAATATGTTCTTACTTGTTTAGATTCCATTATTGGAACCACATAGTGTACTCCTAGAACAGGAGGTTATTTGGCCATTTACATTTCCTCAAAGTGCACATGGTCCTACCCAGAATATATAGGTAATTCTTGGGTTCCTCAGCTGTTAAGGTTGGAATGGCAAAAAGAAAATGCAGCCATGTTTGTGTCAGGCGTTTCCTGGTGCTTTTGTAAAAGAAATGCTGCATGCCCAATGAACTTAGCATGCTCAGGAATTTCATTGTACAGAGAAAAAGCTGTCAGACCTCAGATACAGCTTCATATTACTGTAATAATAACACCACTGTGTTTGAACACCCTCAACACACTCTTCCAGTCGTATTTTCAGTCAGTTACAGAGAGAAGCAAAACCAACAGTTCATGCAGCAGGCTTGATTAACAACTGAAATTTTCTACCATACAAAAGTAATCAAAATTCGTCTTCTGGGATGATTCTATACAAAATATGCTTTTATCTTGCAGTTTGAGCTCACAAGGAGTGGAAGGGAGATAGAGATATAGATGTAGTTAATCTTACTTGTTTTGTGTGGTGTTGATCAAACGATTGCCACCTTGAGTGAGTTTGCGCATTTCTTATTCTGCTGGCATTTGGCCAAGAGGTTATGTAGTCCAGACAGCCAGTCTGAAATGTAGATTTAAACTACTTAATATCCATTGTTGTATCACTTCTCTTTGATTAAGCTGCCCTACCCTCTCAGACAAGTATGGGCAATTCTGACGTTCTAGTAAGCAACTTAAGACCCGGTTTATTTTTGCAGCAGACAATATAAGAAAGCAAAACTACTACAGGAAAATCGAAGGAGGCATGCTTTACTACATACACATTTTAATAACAAGCATTTAAAACTCTGCCCCCCATGCCATGCTGCAAGGATCACACTCAGTGAAGTCATAGGCATTTCTCAAAGCTTTCACAGCGCAAATAATAGCCACAATGTCTGTGGTGTGAACAGAGGTACCCTGTGACGGGGGAGATCTGATCCTATTACTGTGATGTTCAGTGAACAAAGAGCATAGAGATCACAGATAATAAGGTTAACATGTAAAATTTTGGACTAAAAGGCAAAACCACCTGAACACCAATCCATCTGTGACTGGCTCCCTCACAGGACTACCTTGTATCATCTCCAGAAAGGTATGCTCAGAGCAAATTATTAAACCAGGTCAGGTTAATCTAGGATTAATTTTTACTAGGACTGTATATTTGCACTTGAGTCACTAATGCACATCAATTATCCTATGCACATTTACTCAGAAATAATACCTGCTAAATTCAATGATATTTACTCCCAACTAAGTATGCTTAGGATTGTAGCCTTACATGCTCAACTACAGCTTGGCTTCCTGTTAATCCACCTTGCCGAAGCAGGCAGAGGTGGTGGTGTCTGGAAGTAGGATTTCCAGAGCCATAAATTTGCTTTTCAAGCAGTTTGGGGCTTCAAAAACAGTTCTTGGAGTGAAGCAAATTGATTCCTTTGGATTTTAACCAAAGTTGTGTGTGCAGTGCTTATGTGTGCTCTTACTATGAAGAGAGCTGTGTGGCAGCAGCAAGCTGGAGTGTGCATTTGCTATATTACTGAACTGTGACACCCTCCCAAGCTCCACCCTGACACTGTCACACATTGGCTGCATTCAAATGTCACAACAAGCCTTGGTTTATTTTATTGTGATGAGAACACCCTAGAGCAAGTCTCATGTTTATGTACACTCCCTCCCACTTTCTGCACACGTGGGGAGGAAACGTGAAGCTTCCATTTGTGGTTTGGGACAAACCACAGTTTCCCATCTTGTCTGAATGTAGTAAACCATGGTTTGTACTAACCAAAGTTAATAAACCATAGTTTGACACCCCCCTCCCTTGGTATCCTGTTCTTTTCTTGCAAGTTATAGTTAAACTAACTTTAATGGCTTTGTTTGTTTTTTTGCAGTACAAGGTTTCTACACATTTGTTGCCATTTCATTTAAGCAAGTCCTGCCCTGCAAATTGCAGAGAGATCCCTATATGCATACAGTTCTTCTGACATTTCACAAGTATTTTGTATTGTTTACAGTTTAGAACATGTTTCTGGAAGTCTCTGTCTCTCTCATACACATATACTTTTACGACAATCTTTTGAATGGAGCTTTGTTTCAGAGGAGGAGAGCTAGGGTGTGGAAAGCCTGTTTTTGACATAAGAGAACCAGAACCATGATGATGTTAGCAGAACAGACTAATTAATTTTTGTTAATTAAACCTTCCAGTCTACATGACCCCATTTCAAGAAGCTTAAGCTGCTACTCAGGTCAGAACTTGTTTTGTGCAGCCAAGTATCCACCTTCCCTCTTACAGATTATGCTGAAGGGAGCCAGCCTGTCAACTTCCATGAGGACATGGATTTATCCTTTACTAGAGACTCTCCAGTAGCGCCTAATTTCAGAGATGAATCCAAATTCTTGAACAATTTACACAGAGAGAAGTTGGAAGGGACAAAACAACCCTTTCTTAGTTCTATTCTCTTCATGAATCGGTGCTGCTGTGAAATAAAGAGATCACCTTCAGGGATGAGATAAATATTAGGGGGTAGCATAAGATACATTCCACTTTGCTGCAATGGGGGGTGAGTTTCGGGATCATAATGACAGAATGACAGATACTTTTTTAAAAAAGAAAGAGAATCCAAGCTAGCTAGCAGCAGAATGAATAGCCAACATCACACTGCTGTGTGCTGTGGAATTTATTGCTTCTAGGCTTCCATTTGCCCTTTGTCAGCAGCCCCACAGTGTGTGAAAATATAAATACAACAATGAGAAGTCACTTATGTGGGCTTGCTGTGATAATTTGACCTTTCTCCTCCACAGTCCATACTAGATAGTCTATACATAAATTCCATCACTGCATTGTTCATTTTCCCTCTTACGAATATTATGATAGGAGCAACAACAAAAACAAAACCACACATGTGTGGGGTAGGTGTGTGAATCTCTCATTTATTTTCTAGAGGACTGTATTCTTTATGTGCAGATAGCCAGTCCTAGGAACAGCGGGGGAAACAGAAGTACACATTGAATCAGTTCCACTTCTAACCTGCCATGTTCTTAGTGTACATGGTAGGTCACAATTCAGAAGTAACACATGCATGATATCACATCAAACAGAAATAAAGCTATACATTAAAGTCTCAGTTAAACTACCAATGGGAAACCTCAGGCTTGGGGGTCAACTGCAGCCCTCCAAGCCTCTCTAGCTAGCCCTTGGAACTCCCCCCCCCCCCCGGCCATAATAGTAACAATAATTTTATTATTTACACCACGCCATCTGGCTGGGTTGCCCCAGACACTCTCTGCATAGCTTACTCCTCCCCAAGCCATGACCCTCTTTGACACTGTTCAAGTGTTTTTGTTTGGCTGGAAGAAGAAGAAGATGCATCTTTCGACTGAGATAATGCACAAGTTAATACATTGATCCAGCAAGTGGCACCCCCCCTGTACCTTCCTTATGAAGAGTGGGGCAGGGCCAGCTTTAGCACAGCAAGCGGCTGCAGTCCTGGGAATAGGCAAGCAAGCAGGCACTCTTTGGAGTGGGTTGGATCATCAAGGTTTCCTTGTGCCAACACTGGCTTCTTCATATCCGCAGTGCCAGCTTAAAGGTAAAGGTAAATGTACCCCTGCCTGTACGGGCCAGTCTTGCCAGACTCTGGGGTTGTGCGCCCATCTCACTCAAGAGGCCGGGGGCCAGCGCTGTCCGAAGACACTTCCAGGTCACGTGGCCAGCGTGACATCGCTGCTCTGGCGAGCCAGAGCTGCACACGGAAACGCCGTTTACCTTCCCGCTAGAAAGCGGTCCCTATTTATCTACTTGCAACCGGGGGCTTTCGAACTGCTAGGTTGGCAGGCGCTGGGACCGAGCAACGGGAGCGCACCCCGCCGCGGGGATTCGGACCGCCGACCTTTCGATCGGCAAGCCCTAGGCGCTGAGGCTTTTACCCACAGCGCCACCCGCGTCCCTAGTGCCAGCTTAGCCTCCAATTAACTCTCAGTCACCTCCCTGCACTGACAGGAGGCCAGCTACATCTCAGAGGAGAGGTGCAAAGAGCCTGTTTTTGTGAGTGGCTAATATAGGTGCGCCCCCTCCAATAGGTCCACTGTTGAGTCCATGCACACACCCATGACTCATAAACTTTCACTCTATCTAGCTCATTAAAATACCCATACACATTATACCTGTGGCAGCAACTCCCTTCTGAAGGTTCCTTGGGCTGGAGGTGAGGCACCATAAGTGAAACCTAACACCCCCTGATGGCAAACAGAGTCTCTCTACCTTCAGAGATCTTCCTCTAGAAACAGCTCCCTTATGAAGGCTCTTTATGAAAGGTGCCCTGCAGCCCCCGAAGGTTGGTGGGCCCTGCATTAAGCCCTGTGCACTGAGGTATCCAATCAAAAACCTTGGAGAACCAAGCCAGAATGGGCAGTTGACGTACTGAGTGCACTTTTATATCAGCAGCAGGCTAAGGACCATGATGCCCCCAAATGTTGTGTCTCTTCTGTGAAGAAGAGTAGAAGTAATTATGACAGTGCAAATGGCCCTATCATGGATCAAGTCATCCACACTTTTCTCAAGGCAGGTAATTACAAAAGAAAATGCCAAAGGATTGCGCCTAATGTATTTGTCAAGTAGCTGCTCCTTTAGGCTTTAGTGCATAAATGCAGGTGTCATCCTCAATATATTGCTTGATGTTTGAGGGAGATAGATTGCTAAGCATGTCCTTATCTACAAATACCAGGAGATGAAAAAGCCATTTGGCTTGACCTTTCTTGTAGAAGAGAGGTAACTGAAAGAAACAGAGAGCAATTGTTCATAGGCTTCATTTTATCACCTGCAGGGTGGGATATTTTCTAACCTCCTCAAAGGAATCTTAGATTTTGTTCTACCTTCCACCTATACCCAACAACTTAAAATGACTTCTGAGAGAAGGGTAGTGGCCCCATAAACACTGGAAAGAATATGGTTGCCAGAGCTGGCCGGCCCACCCATTAGAAGCAGCTGCCTCAGGCAGTGGAAGCACAGGAGCAGACGCCCCGCCTGCCTCAGTTTCTGATGTACAGCATTGTCGCTTGTCTTCCTTGCTCCTTGGGCTGAGAAGACAAGCAGCCAGACCTTGCAGAATGCTGCCCACTCTCACCAAGGAGGCATTCTGGCACACAGCATTGCTGCTCATCTTCCCCACCTCTGGGAAGGAGAAGATGAACGGCAAGACCTTGAGGAAGACCCTCCCTCTCACTGAGTTCAGCAAGAGGGTGGCATTCTGGCTGTGGCAGAAGTGGAAAGGTGGGTGGGATGTGGAAGTGGGTGTCTCTTGAAGATCTTTTTTATGCCAACAGACCTATGCAGTTTTTTGAAATAGCCAGTTATTTTGGTGGTTATTTTATATACCATTCCATATTTAATTTTATCTGTTTTATACCACATTAATATTTTACATGAGGTGGTGCTCAGAACAGGTGGACATGTCAATTTCTCTCTGTTTCTTTTTTCCATCAGTTTGTGAACTTTTATTTTAAAAAAGAAAAATTCTCATGAATATTCAGCAGCGTTTTAATGTTAATTTCTTCCAATATTATACACATTTTTGTATGCATTTTTGCCTAATAGACACATTTTTTTCAAAGCATTCCCTCCCATATAATGTATTTTGTCTTCCATATTTACAAATACAAGCATTGAATCTACACTTTAATTTCTGTGAATTTTGCGAAGTGCAAATTTCACATGACTCTGTTTCAGTTTGCATCTTGCTTTGGAAAGTGTGAATTAGGTAAGTTTGCCTTTAAATGCAAACTGAATTGAAGTTCTCCCCCACCCCTAACTTGTGCTCTAGGAACACTTTTATAAGTAACTAAAATCCTTCCCACATCTTTTCTCCTTCTTGCCATGGCGCTTGCCTGAAGCAGGTCACCCCATCAGGCTTCATGGCAGGACCAGCTCTGATTTTAAAACAAAACACAACTGAGCAAGCTATGAATAATTTCTCTATTCCTGATTACTCGCATCCTGAATCTTGCAGAAAGACAGATTGCAGATTAAAGAGATTGCCAGAAATGATTCAGCTTTAGCGGAGTCCTTTACGAAAAACCGAAGGAAACAAAACAAACTTTAAGTGAAATAACTTGCACAGTTTTCCTAGATTTGAGCGAAGGTTTGCTGAAAGAGATCACTAGGCACCTCCTGAGATAGGTCAAGCTCACAGTTTGAGGACCTGTGCTTCTAGGAGGTTCAAGCTGAGGGAATAAACTAGGAAGGTTTGTCTGAAGTGCAGAGACTCTTCACTTTGTGACTGAAATAGTAAAAATGGTCTTAGAAAGAGTTTGAAGATAACACAATCTTTTTCATATTTCTTACCCTATATGAATTGCTGGTGTGTGTGTGGTTGTAGAGAGGAAAGAAGTAACTAAAAAGACTACTTCTGCTTTCAAGCTGACCACATTGTAGTCCTACTTTTTGTTTCTCATAACACTGGCCAGAGAATCAACTTGTGACTCAGCTACATTAGTAAAAAACCCAACAGCGTTTTGAACACATTATAAACATGCAACACCAGATGGCGCTAGAGAGCAAAGAAAATTATTTGTTATTTTCCCTAGTGTTTTTTGTTCTTTTATTATAATGATTTAATTTCTGACTTATTTATAGTAGGTATTTTTTCCTGTGTGTAGATCCACCCTTGGTGTGTTTCACAAGTTTTGATTCTATGATAATCTGGCATACTAAGGGCCAAATCAGAAGCTGCATGCCAAGGCCCTGTGACTCCACAGTTCCCTAGGGAAAGGAATCACAACAGCATACTGGGTTTGGGCTTAAACAATTCGGCCTGCCATTCACCAGATCGCTTGCGTGCTCTGAGGTCTGTCTGCAACACCACCTACTGAGGAAGGTGAGCAGATTTGTTGTAAGTCCATGGCAGCACTTCCTAAAGAGCAGGAACTCTGAGACCAACTTCCCCTGTGTTTCCCAGACAGTGTTCCTGTAGCTCCTGCCAAAAATCCAATTTAATGTCTACTAACTGGTTGTAATTGAAAATAATCCAACAATTAAAAATGTCCCCCCCCCCAATATACTAAAATAAATATTAAGAAGCAAAGACTGCTGCTGCCAAACTATTTCTTTCCAAGATATATGTTGCATTAATATGTTAGACTGACATCTTAGTGAGCTGGAGATCATAAGGTCTGTTTTATGGTGCATTAAAACCTCATAATGACCATTTCAGAAAGACAGCATAATACATTATTCAAAGTTAAACGCTGTCTTGAACGATAAGACCAGCATGCCATCAACCAATAATAAACTGGAGGATTGAAATATCCCTTTCCATTTATCTGTGAGGTCATTTACACAGTCAGAGCAGGACCATAAATGATGTATCTTTTCCTATCTAGAAGAGAAAGTGCATTGTTATTTTACATCAGTAAAATAATTTTTAAAAAACGAAACTGCTGAGGGAAAGGCCATTATTATGCAGTTTAAACTTTCAGGCAAAGTACATTACCATGGATTTTATATAAACAGTAAATATATTTGTAGTACTTAGATTCCATATCAGTATATTTAACATACTGCAAGAAGCACTGCAGATGGACTCTATAATTGTGGTGCTTTCATCAGCTGTGTGATGTTTACCCATTGTACCCCATGAAGGTTGGGATGCGGGTGGCGCTGTGGGTTAAACCACAGAGCCTAGGACTTGCTGATCAGAAGGTTGGTGGTTCGAATCCCCGCGACGGGGTGAGCTCCCATTGCTCGGTCCCTGCTCCAGCCAACCTAGCAGTTCGAAAGCACATCAAAGTGCAAGTAGATAAATAGGTACCGCTCCGGTGGGAAGGTAAACAGCATTTCTGTGCGCTGCCCTGGTTCGCCAGACGCAGCTTAGTCATGCTGGCCACATGACCTGGAAGCTGTACGTCGGCTCCCTCGGCCAATAAAGTGAGATGAGTGCCGCAACCCCAGAGTTGGCCACGATGGGACCTTTACTCCACGAAGGATAGGAAAGTCACAAAACACTCCCATGAAACATCATACCAAAACAATTCAGATGTTTGGCAAGATGAACTATATAGTTTTGCTGCCGTTTCCTTAAACCAAACCTTACAAAGTTTTTAAGGTACTAAAAATAATGCCTATATAACTAGAGCATTTATGTGAAGAGCAAATCAGATCATATAATAGACGAGAGAAAGAAACACTGATCCTTGAAAACTATCACCCGTAAGCTAACAGGGGGAAAGGCTACATCACTGCTATGCATTACACAGAATATGTTGACCAAATCTGCAAAGGATTTCTGTAATAACAGGCCGCCTCTTAATTTCACTTGATCAACCAAGTTTTGATGTGAAACCAGACTTCAGCCCTGCAGCTTCTAAACCAAATCGACCAAACAAATTCCTACCTCATGTATACAGTTGGGAGAGATTACTGTGTGCATAGGTCAAAGGTGGGGAACTTGCGGCCCTCCAGATGTTGTTGAACTCCAACTCTCATCATCCCCGACTATTAGTTATGTTTTCTGGGGCTGATGGAAATTGGAAGCTTATGATCCAAATTCACTCCAGTTATGCCTAGACTTTTGTGTAGAGCCCCTCACAGCTTCTGCTGTACTTATGGAGTTTGTGGCAAAGGGCAGTGGATACAGATACGATCCTGCTTCTCATGCTATTCATTCAGTAAACTCAGCTTAAAAGGTGAAACCAGGGGACACGGGTGGCGCTGTGGGTTAAACCACAGAGCCTAGGGCTTGCTGATCAGAAGGTCAGCAGTTCGAATCCCTGCGATGGGGTGAGCTCCCGTGGCTCGGTCCCTGCTCCTGCCAACCTAGCAGTTCAAAAGCACATCAAAGTGCAAGTAGATAAATAGGTACCGCTCTGGCGGGAAGGTAAATGGTGTTTCCGTGCGCTGCTCTGGTTCACCAGAAGTGGCTTAGTCATGCTGGCCACATGACCCAGAAGCTGTACGCCAGCTCCCTCGGCCAATAAAGCGAGATGAGCGCCGCAACCCCAGAGTCGGCCACGACTGGACCTAATGGTCAGGGGTCTCTTTACCTTTTTATTGCTGTATCCTTTCTAAAACGGTGTGATGTGACTAAAGATAAACAGATTTACATTGGCTCAACACACATTCCTGCCTAGGGCACCTGTGCTCAGTCTCCTGACTAATCACATGGCAAACGTCTCCACACATTCACCACCATCTTGACATATACACACAGCATTTGAGGTTCGTGTCCCTGAACTTTGAGAGAATCAGCGTGCATTTGGAGAGTGACGGCTGTTCTTCCAGGTCTGGGAAGCCTACTAGAAAATGTGTTTCCCCTGAATATTCTGAAGTACCTGCATAGTGCTATGGACCACCCAAGCCTTACACTATGGCACCACTACTGTTCTTTGCTGTTTTGTGATTATGTCAGCCTATATTTAAATATTTCTGACCTGCACTGTTGTATATAATATCATAAGGTGGTATACAAACTAAAAACACGGTATCACAGTAAAAACAATATAAAATTTTCAACGCATCATCAGTAAAAGCTGGTTGGCAAAGAATATTGGGTTTGAAAGGCCTGCATGAATAGAAGTTTTTTGAAGACACCTTAAAAATGAGCGGGGCTGGCTTCTGCCGAACCTCTGTTGGTGAGGAGATCCACAGGGCAGGGCTGCCACACTAATGGCTTCACCAGCCAAATATTTGGGGCATGTGGGACCACCAAAAGGGCTCCATCAGAAGACCTCAGCTACTGAGGTGAAGCAGAAGGAATCAAGTACTTTGGGCCTAAAGTACTTTGGGCCCCCATTGTTTAGGGATTTGTGGGGCACCCACAAGACCAGGTGACCTGACTATGCAAGCAGGATTTCTATTGTTGGGGTTTCCTTACAGACAACCACATGCAATGCACAAATCAACATACCATTGCTCTGCATGTAGTAATGTGTGAATGGGGCTATTGTCACTGTTCTACTATCAGCACAGGTGTGTGTTCCATTGTCACAGTTGCACGCATCTTTAGCATTGAGGAGTCCAAGGCCTAACTTGACATATCCCTCTTTGAAGCCTGAGGCCCAGGAAATCTCTTTTGAATAATCTTAAATTATATAAATAGTCAAAGTCAAGAAGATGACATTTTATTGCTTGCATTCATTTTGATTACCCTGCCTCTGCTTTTGACAAATATTTTTGGAAAATAAATGAGCAAAGAATAATAGCAGGACTCCAGGGTGTAATTTTTAACTGATAACATTGAAAACAGTGTATTTCCATGGGATTAACAACTGGCTAGAATCAGTTAATCACCCTAGTCCATTAACCCCATCTGGTAATTAATCCCTAGTTTTCAGTCATCAGCACTCTAAACATTTGCCACACTTAACAAAAGCAGTGCTTCAGCTGGGATTTATTCTGGGTATATGGTTTCTTTATCCAAACTCGAATATATTAACATTGTCCTCGAATTCAGTGTATTTTACACATTTCATATCTTCAAGAACATACTTGAAAGGGAGTAAGCCCCATTGAACGTAGCGATCCTCACATCTAAGTAAAATGCATAGCGCTTTGCTGGGAAAGATATTCTTAGCACTTCTGAATTTATGGGTCTCTTTGCCCATCATCCACTTATCTACCACAGTCATTTACACGACTGAAGTCAATAAAATGATGCGGTGGTTTCAGAACACACTTATAGGGTGTTTGTGCTTTGTATATTCCGATAGACCTAATTATTTTCTACCTTTATTGTGTGGGAGACTGCCTCATTGTACATTCAAATCATTTCTTTCTATAACCTTCACCTTCATTGATTTTTCCCTCTGTATTCTGAATGTTGACTCTGAGATTAAAGCCATTTTTTCTTCAGCAGGACTCATTTAACAGTAGCTTTGCTATTATGAAGCAGAAATCATTTCGGATTGCACGTAGCAAGGGGGAGAGAGAGAGATTTCTACCCTAGCCAGTGGCAATCTGCCTTTTAAGTAAATAAACCTCTTTTAGAAGTAGTGCATCACAAATTGCTTTTATCACAAAGTTTAAAAGCATAATACAACGTATTGAAAAAGATATAAGGCAAGGCCTGGGATTCAAATAAAAAGATAATGTTACTAACAGTACATTTATGAGGGCTATCAAATATAACAAATTTGCAGAGTGAGATGCTCAGCAGCTTATTTTTTTCCCGTCTTTCCCAGATGTTACTTTAATCAAGTTGATACTTGAAATAGATGGAGCCTTATTATTATGTGAAGTAATTTTCCCTACAGATACAGTAACATAACTCAGCATTTTGAATGTGGAGCAGGTGAGATTATAAATCACTGATTGAATTTGCCATAAGAATCTAATAAGACTGAGCTCATTTTCCTTAACAATTTATGGTTCTGATTTGATTATGCAGTTTATTTGCCTGGCTTTATTACTGCATTAAACTTTCCCCCTTTTTTTCATAGTGCCTCATTCTCTATGATCAAGGCAAATTTGAAATACTTTCTGTGTGCACTGCTACTCACTTGAAGACACTCTGATCAGTCAGCAATATGGGCCTTCAAAATCTACCCAACTCAATGGGTGATGCCAGCAAGTTGAGGTGGCCTTAGAAAAGAACTCATATGTACTTCAGATTCACTCCATTGTGTCTTTAACACTACTAGCCATTGTAATTAATCTTGCAGTTTGGCTACAGAATGAACCCTAAAGATGCTACATTATTGTTTAATAGTGAATGTGGAAAATGTAAATGAATTGGGCCTATTCGTTTATTACTATTATTATTATTTATTTATTTATTTATTTATTTATTTAGAAAAAACTATAGATTGCTTAATCACAAACTCTCTAAGCAGTGTACATAACCAATAAACAATATGTTCTACCACTAGGTAAATGGCCATAGGACTGCAGTCTCAGTGAAGGAGGTTTTAATAAACAAAATAACTGTGCAAGACTCAGTCCCAGAGGGATGTCTCTACTGTGCTGGTGGCACATGTTGTGGGAATATATGAGACATTTTTGGAGGGAGTGGGGGGAATTTCATGAGATATCTTGGATTACTAGGCAGATCGTGGAGCTTGAGCCCAGATTAATGGTGTTAATGCTATTCACCAATTAGGATAAACATGTTTTTTTAAATAAAGATACTATAATGATAATTGCCTTGATGGCCATAGCTTGCTTAGAAGCTGCACTGTTGTAAGGACTCTAACAAAGGCTCTTTGGAGAAGAGATAGACTTGTGCATGGAATTTAATTTTATTGAACTCATCAAGAAATGTGACACACCCTGATGACTTCTGTACAACTCAGTATCCCTTCATGAATAATTGTCCCTCTGTTCCTAGAACTGGCCTTGTAGAGGCTTTATTTTGCTTGGACACGCCAGAACAAAAAGCACAAGAACATCTGTGACTTTAAGTTGCACTCAGTAATCTCTTTTGTTGTTACAATTTTTCAATGTTGTGCATTTGTAAAGCTTTAATAAACATATAGAAAACAAACACACTGCAGGCCAATGACAATGTATGTCATAGTGTACATTGCTTTCCCCCTAATGTTCAAATTGTCTTTTTCCTGCCCACTGCTCCTGCCTGCCAAAGTAAGCAGGATGGCAATTTCATTGTATAGTTATGCCATAGGGGAAAAAAAGATTTATACGATCTTGCTTTTCAGCAAGCTGGTGCCCTGTTTGTAAAGGAAAGACTGCCAGCCAGTTTCATGTCTGTTTGGAAGCACCCTGATAACTATATCCATGTGAAAGTGGCAGGAATGGAAAGTACTGACACTGTGGAAAAATATTTACTTAATGGGGGATGGCATGTATATGGAAGGCATATGAGTGAACCATAAAGTATGTTCAGAAAAAATAAAGTATTTGGATTAGAGATGTCTGGATAAGCAAGGTTTTTTCTGTTTATAATCTCATAGGGTGGGGAAGTAGATGGCTGGATGTTTCAGTCCTGTAGAAATCTGAAACATATGTTGTTTTCCTGTGTTAGCAGAATAACACAAATTAGTGGAGCCTGAGGAAGATAACAAGCAAGCCATGATCACTTCCCATTCAACTAAATGCAAAGTTATTTTGATCATTGACTTCAGTCCTCTGAAATTTCCCCTGACATGCCAACATTGCTTCCTGCCACTCACTTTAGGGGTTTTGCTTCTGGACTTTATACAGTTTATTTTCTGAAACCATAGAGGGAGAGAACAGATTATTTTTTAGGGAACTGGAGAAAGGGAGAGATGAGTGTAAAGGAAAATAAGGAGGAGGATATACAGTACAGCCAATTCACACAGTAATTTTTTCAGGGTAGAATATACCTCATAGAGCTCAGTTTCAGATGGGAAGCCGTTTGCCTGAAATCATCAGATCCACATTGAAACCTCCTAAGTTGCCATGTCATTTCCTCCCATTGGCTTCTTGGCTAAGCACATGTACCAAAGGTCTGGACCTGCTTTGATGTCCTATGTTGAAGAGAGTAAAATGGAAATGAATTGGAGTATGATGTCAGAAAGAGCTCTTCCGAGTGTATCATATTATTAATTATATGCTTTTTCTTTAAAAAAAACATTGTCTTTAGCTTGTTCATCCCTGCAACAATATGTGTGATGTGAGATCCACGGTAAACCACCAACGCCTCCCTCTTCAAATGCAGTTGGTCCTGTGCAAATGCTCAGGCTTCAAAAGACTGTTGCATGTTTTTTGCTCATAAAAAATCTTATCGAGAAACAAGTTTCATTCTAAAAACAAATGCTAATTGCAGATGGATTCTGCATTACCCTATAGTGCATCCATCTGGAAAGAGTTTTAAAAAACAGGTGTAGGCAGTCCTGGCAATGGATTGAGTATATCCACGCCTTCCCAACGGTGTTGTGGCCGGGCATAGACCAAGATCACAATCACCACTTCCTCCTTCATTCACCTGGGGCATGTGCAGGAAGGAAAAGGCATGGATAACCCTAGTCAAGGAGAGGATTTTCAAACATGCATCAAGTAACCGCACTCAGTTTTGTGGACAATGGGATCTAGAATCAATCTAGATTGAAAGCAGCATGTTGAGGATGGGCATGAATAATACTGGATCGAGAACTACATTTTTGTGTGTTTCAAATAGGTTAGTGTGGCCCAAGTGTCACACGATAGAGGGTCCTCCTCACAAATAAACGAGATGGCGAAATAGAAATAATTTGTCACGAGCAGAGGTTTATCACTTTGGGCCTCTCCCTGGAGAAGCAGTTAAGAATTGCAAATCCAACAAACATTCAGAGGAGATGCAACTTATATGTCAGATGTTTTATTTAACGTTATTTATTTCTTACATTTATACACCACCTTTCTTTCATGAGGAGGTTCTCAGGGCGGCATATATGGAGCTCCAGGCACCAGTCAGATCTGCTTAGTTTTTGCAAGGGCATCATATGGATGTGTGCCCAAAATACCACTCTGGGCTGGGCACTTCAGCATAAGCCTATGCATGTTTACTCAGAAGTAAATTCCTTTGTCTTCAAATGTTGCTTTCTTGCTTGGAATCCACAGACAAATGCAAATCTAACTACAAAGAAGAAAAGGAAAGCAATGGAGGGTCCCTCATGTCATCTGTAGACAATTGGGTATCATTTCTGGGTAATCACTGCAGCCATTCCTGGAGGGCCACAATATCGTAATCTTGAAAAATGAAACCACAATCAGACTGGATTACTTTTGTCCTAGTCTTGTTTTGTTTTTATATCATTAAGCACTAGAATTTGACATCAGGATTTTAATGCCAACTCAGACCTGGTTAATCTCTGCTTAGTTTATCCATATGTCTACCCAGCAGAAGGTCTTACATACTAATCTGAGTATCACATACACCACTGATTGACTACTCTTGATTTTGTTTGAATGCACAAAAGTGTGACTGTGCAAACCAATATAGGTCTAAGCAGGTGTTTTGTTCTAGTACAAATATACTAAGAAGTCTAGTGGCAGACAATGGTACTTGTCTTAAACATTTATGGCGCTTTGGAAACTCATTTCCTGGCCTAGTTTATTATTCTATACTTATAGGCTTGAAAACTGTGGGAGCAGCTGGTGTCCCAAAGTAAAGAACAGAGAAAAGATGAAATCTATCTATCTATCTATCTATCTATCTATCTATCTATCTAGTAAAAGGGTAAGGGACGTATGTCATAGATGCCTTGCCCAATCCAATATTAGACTTTTTTCATTTCCATTTAAATTGTGTAGTTCACATGATGTTAACCTCCAACAATACCAGTTTCAATGCTTTCCCCCTAAAACTTGGGTTTACCTGATACAGGGATATTCCAATACATTGGGATCCAAACCATTTCACATCGGGGTCGCAGTGGTTTAGGGTGGATCAGAAGTCACTGCCTGGGTGGGGTGTTGTGTACATGCCCTCACTCTTGCGGGATTATGGTGGGAGAGAAAGGTAAAGGATTCCTTTCCTCTAAGGCTAAAATGGAGTTGGAATGAAGAGAATTGGTCAAACTACTAATTTTACATGAATTTATAAAGCTAGGTATCTTTCCTGAGCTGTCAAGTTGAAAGGATACGTTTAGGCATAACTTTTTTAACACTGTAACAACTTTAAAGATGTCCCCCACATCATTTCCATAACACCATGCTCACCTCTTCCTCAGTGCTTTAATTTCATTTCTGAAATTTTATTCTCGTCCAAATCTGTTCTGGAATGCCAAGAGAACCTTCCAGAACAGCATGCATGGAGGAGAATGAGGAGATCATTCCATCGGGCAAGCAGAAATGTTGAATTTAATGCCTAATTTTTACATGGTTCCTGTTTAATTCTTCAACAGCCAGGTTCCCACATTACAAATCAATGCAAGCTAGCTATTCTCTGAATAAACGTTAAGGGTGTGCATTGGCTCTGAGAGGCAAACTGCACACACAGGCACACACACCCAAACACATTTAAAGAGCATTTGTTACTTTTTTATTTCTCCTTTAAAATTATTATATTCCACATATGAACTATAGCAACACAAATAAAACATAAGCCCAGGAAAGGTATTAGTGCTCCTGTGTATCTAACCCCATTTCACTGTTTATAGTTAGCCATTTAGTAGACAGGAATGCAAAAATCAGCATACATCCTTAGCTTCTTGAAGCCTTACAACATTTCTCCAGCAGTTCAGACTGTGGTGCATAGCTGTCAAGTGTCCCTTATTTGAAGGGACAGTCCCTTATTCCAGTGTCATGTCCCGCTGCTGTCCCTTATTGATGGATGTCCCTTAAATCTCCCTTAAATGATGTCCCTTAAATTTCAAAGGAAGCAGCTTCTCTCCCTCCCTCCCTGCTGGCCAGGGAGGAGGGAGGCTCCAACTGTGTTGCTTGGCTGTGTTGCTCACCCAATAAGAAGTCTAAGAACGATTGGGGGGTGGAGCTTGCATGCCTTGTGTGTGGCTAGTTAATGCAAGCTGAGGGGTTTTTTGAATGCTGGACGCCATTTTGTTGCACGTGCTGCTGCAAACTTTGCAGTGCAAAGCCAGGTCGGGGAGCCATTTTAAGTTGAGGCTGCATAGGCCTTGTGGTGCATGTGATTCAGATTCTATTCATTGAACCTCTGGCTACAAAGTTGGTTGGACAGTGTTCTCGAAGCTACCAGCATGAGTTTGACCAGACTGCAGGAGGACAGGAAGACTAGAGTGCCTGGAACAGGTGAGGCTGCAGGTCCCTTATTTTGGCTGTTGGTCCCTTATTTTCAAATCTGTAAATTGACAGCTATGCTGTGGTGTTTGTTTTTAATTCCGAAGGATTTGAAACACAACTTAAAATTCACCAAAGGTTGGATGATAAGGGATTAAGAAGACGCAACTGAACATTAGCCACTCCAATGCCCTTCACACAGCAGCCCTGTATCTTGACTCATTTGTTGTTGTTATTTATATGTATTGGTTGCTTCACTCATAAAATGACTCAATGTGACTTACAAACTTGTACAGCCCAGAATTTTCCTCAGAGATGTATGTTTGTTTGTCTTTGGCCTTATAAAGCAGATCTCTGCAGCTCTGTTTAAAAGGTCAATTTACGTACTACAGTTATTTTTAACAGTTTGCCGTCTGTATTTCCTGTTTCTCTATATGTGGTTTCTGAGGAGCTGAAAAATGCCACACCTCCCACTCTTGTATGTGCTGAAGGCAAACAAGCATATTGATCAGATGGAGAAAACAGAGTTCCTCTACATGTTTTAACTATTCACAGCAATTCATGATCAGGAAATCTGATAGGTGGGATTCTTCATCTTTCTGCGGCTTAATAAAATATGTCCATAGTCCAACAGAAGCATTACAGGTAAACTTCGTTACGCCTTTTGTTAAGGTGTAACCTCAAAAGAATCTTGCAGCCACCTAATAAGAAACCAAAGCAGTCTGTTCATTGTTCCCTTCATAACTGAAGGCACATATATAATTTTTTATTAAGTGATTAAAGCACCCTGCTTTCTTTTGGACCACTATTCTGGTTTCCTTGGCTAGGATTTTTGAAACTACCTTATTTTCTTACCTTTATGGCACCACATAAGAGGCTACTTGAAAGGCTTCCAACTGGAAAATACAAGCCTATTCAGCTATACTCACATATATTGCATTTCATAAAACGAATGTCAGCAGTAGGCACTGGAAGGTTTTCACATACAGTGCTTCCACTGATGTTTGACAACAAAGACAGGACTATTCATAGCTAATGTTTATATTTCAAGAACCCCGCAGGAAGCAGCTTGAAAGGTTTCTGCATGATGGTTGCTCTAAGTAAAACCTGTTTGTGGTGTTAGACCACCTGCAATATTCAGCTTAACCAAAGGGCAAGCTTAACATCACTGATTCGGCCAAATAACAGAACGACAGTAGCCATATTTGGCCTTCATTGTCTTCACACAATTCAAATCGTGACTTCAGTTGAATGAGGGACACAGTGAGACCATGTTCACTGGGCCCCACCCTTTCTGCCACTCCTTTTCACTCTTATTCACCCTCAGTGAGAGAATTTGATGGGGGGGACGGTTTCAAAGGAATGAGGCAACAGGTTCTACAGAAGACCCACATTATCTATGCTGTCTCTTCTCCATGTGGGATATTTAAGATTACTCCTTTCCACAGTCCCTTGGGAGGACCATAATTACATAAAGGCATTTACTGAATGAAAAGTGCATTGTGCATAGTGCATTGTGATCAACCTAATAAATAAATCCCATTTAAGGACCTCTGCAATCTAATTAACACAGTTAAGACACACAGAGAGACATTAGATAGTTGCTTGTTGGACAGCGTTTTCCTGCTGGATGGTATATGTTCAAAATGTTGATTGCAGAATCTGGAACTAGGATTTAATCCCTTTATTTATAAAATATCAGGATTAACTAATTACACTGAGTGACAGCTTTAATTATAGTACAGTGAAATAAGTATTTACGCTGTCAGTGTAGCTTTCCATGTTCCACCAGACTTACCCAATGCTCAGCTTGTCTGAATTCTGTCTACCCATACCTCTTAAATGGCAGTATTGAATCATCAACCAGACATCACAATGGAGGGAAAACTGGAATATCATTCGGAGTTTTGGCCAGTTCATTTTCTTCTGGATCTTGCCAACCTATTCTGAATAGAAGAGACAAATGGTCCAAAATCCAGAAAAATGGTAGCATGACTTATCTTCCAAGAAACATTTCCTTTGAATTAATGTTACAGAAAACATGTTGAAGGCACAAGACAAAAGTGCCCAAAGATGTCTTGTGCTGCTTTATCTTGCAGCGCAAAAATCAAATTGAAAAATTCGTCCAGAAAACATGTAATGCTTATGAGTTCAGTGATTCACATAACAGACATACCGTATTGGCCCAAATATAAGCTGCACCCAAATATAAGCTGCACCTTTAAAATTGGAGGGGGGGAGAAAAAAAGGGGGGAACCCAAATATAAGCCGCTCCATTCCTCGCTGCTCCTGGCTGCATACTTGGGGGGGGGGGAGCCACGCTGCGTTGCTGGCGGCCTTTCCCCTTCCTCGCTCTCTCCCTTCCTGGCCTTGGGGGAGAGGACAGGGGCAGGTGCTGCTTTGCTGTGTTCCTGGCTGCATACCACAAAGTCACAAATATAAGCCGCACTTTTAACATTTCATGGTCGGAATTTGGGGGGGAAGTGAGGCTTATATTCAGGCCAATACGGTAGTTTGTTGTGGATGTGTTGTTTTTTGGTGTGCAGGAACTTCATCATCTTCCTTCCTTTTTTCCTTCCTTTTTGCAGCCTTGCATTCAGGTTGGTCATATTTATGGTGCTCGTCAGTCCCAACCATATCAGTGAGATCCAAAGAGAAATGAAGCAGGCATATGAATTTTTGCTAGCGCACAAGAGAAAGCAAGTATCTGAAAACTTACAAGGAAATACTCTTCAATTTGGCAAATTGATTCAACCACTTTTTAGCCTCTTCCTCCCTTGCACCTCTTGTTTATTTATTTTAGTGTGGTATGAAAAAGTGGTCTAAAATTCATAGGATAGGATCTGACACTATTGATTTCAGGGGGTCTATTTTGCATAAGTCTGATGCCACCCACAGAAACAGAAATTTGAGCTGAACAGATGCATTAACAACCTACACAGCTGACCATTCTTCTATAAACATATGGAAATAAATTTATTTATAGGATAATGATGGGATGGGATGATAGGATAATAACCTTTTATTAGTGAATCTTGAAGCCATATTTATATGGAGGCAAATCTCTTTGATCTCAGTGAAATTTACATCAAGCAAACCTGATGAAAGTGGTGTGGAAACAAAACAATTTTCTTGTAATACACATTTAATATATCTCACCTATAGCTTAATATACCGGCATGATCTCTAGGTATTTATTGGATTATTTATGAATTCATTTCAAGACTAAAGTGAGAGAATGGTAAAAATGTCAGTAAAATGCATTCTAAATTTAAAAAGAGACAGTTTGGCTGTGGTAAAATTGAAGCTAAGAAACTGGACATAAAATAGGTTTCTGCCTAATTACCAAAGAGACCTTTGGATGAGAGGGCAAATCACTTTGATTTTTTCCATTTCCCAAACTGATGCTTCCTCATTCGCTTGCGCACTAATTCAGTGTCTCACAAGAACATGGTATCAAACTGATTTCCTCTCTTCTATGAACAAATTATATGGTGAAGGATCGGCAGTAATATTAAGACCAATCTAGACACGATGATGGAATAATGGGAATCCATCTCAATCTCTGAATCACAGCACCTGCCTGAAGAGGGGCACAATCATGATGGTGTGAGGAAAGACGGGATTGACTCTTCTACCTGGGTTATTTTGCCCAATGAAAATCTGCCTCCCTTCCCACCAGTTGGTTGCTATTTGTTTACATACGTCTTTCCTCCTGGAGCAAACAGCAGCTTGGGTGGGAGAGTGATTTTCACTGAGGCAAATGGAGGGAATGGTAACTCTCACACATCTCCCCTGCAGTCCATATCTAGCCTGGGCCTTTCTGCATCTGCTATCTGTTTTAAAGAGGCTGAGATATATTTCAGTTTGGCCCTGAGTGAGCTGGCAAATAAGATACAGACCAGGAGGGAAACCTAGATGGGTTGAAAGCAATGTGTAGGCCTGAGCAGAGCATAATTGTATGAAGACATGTAGATAAACCAAAAATGTTAATATCAAGGTCAAACTGAACATGAAGTCATCAAACAGAAAGCCCTCTGCCCTCGGCTGTGTGCACACCATGCATTTAAAGCATTCCTCGCCTCCACACAAAAATGAATCCTGGAAATGGTACTGTAGTTTGTTAAGTGTGCTTGGAATTGTAACTTGAGGGGCTAAACTACAGTTCCCATAATTCTCAGGATGGGGGGAAATGAGCTTTAAATGTACAGAATGCAAACAGCCCTAGAAAAAGGAGACATAGTTCATTTAGCTCTTTTTTCACCAACAGATAGCCTGCTATTCTATATTTATAAGAGTTTCATGCATGCACACTTCATTAAACATAATGGATCTCTCCATAGATCTCTAACAAGCACCATAGAATTGCATAGGCTTCTACAAAACAGTTCTTTTCATTCCTACCACTCTGCTAATTCAACACAGAGCCTCCAACAGTTCCCCCATTGTTAGTGGTCTAAATTAATGCTGCTTCCCTCACGGAAGCTTGAGATGTCCATGGTTAGAAATTAATATATGAAATTCCTATCCAGATATAGATTTCAATTTCAGCCAAGAGCCTGAAAGCAGTCAGCACAAAATGACTTCTATAACTAGAAAACCAAGCTGGCTTTTCCCATTAAAGTTAATGAAAGTGATTAAATTCATATTGCATTAGATTTCTCTGTGTGGTAGTTGTACATGGCTAGTGAATGCTGAAAATTAAGGCAATGCTCACTTGCTTCTCATAAATATTTCTAAATAGCACGGCAGCAAGAGAAGCCTAAGAGATGGCAATACTTAACTGTAACAATATGAAGAAGACTAGCAACACATTCAGCCAGAGTGATTTTCGCCTCAAAGGGAATTATAAAATTCCTAAAGAAGAATCGTTAGTAGAATGTTTCTTTACACAGAGGCTTTTGTAACTGTTGGGTACACTGAATTAACCACACAGAGGCAATGTTGCCCATTCAGACTAACAGCAAATCAGCATGGATGAGCAGAGATGGAGGACAGGGAAGCAAAACAATCGCAGAGCAAAAGTCTCACACTAGGAAGTTCCTCTTCTTTGGCTGTGTTACTTCCCCCACATCTGGCTTGGGGCTGTTGCCACCAGAAGTGGCAGCTGGAAGCTTCATTAGACAACCAGTACTTAAAGAACATCCTCTACTTTAACAATATGGATGCAAGCAACTGACTGAGATTTCCGGTCACATGTTTGCCATGTGTTTGCAAATATGCACCCTCCCCATCAGCCCTTAGTCTTCACTGCAAGGACACATGGCAGCCGTTCTGCACAGTTATTTCTTTGCAACATCTGGCGTGGCCTTTCATGTATTGTTCCCCGCTGTCATTTTGTGGCATGCTTTGGGCATTGTGTTCTTTTCATGGTGCATATGTGTTTCCTTCCAGCAGGAGGTCGGGAATAAGTCTTTGCACTAAGATGGGAGGCAGGCAGGGTTAGAGCAGCTTTGAAAGCATTGCCCGGCCATTTAGCCAAGTGACCCAGCAGATAACAGTACATAAGAGAAACTTTGGTAAGGTCAGACATTAGCAACTGTAAGCACAGCAGCATTCTTGTGGGATGTCTTGCGAAGACTTCAGGTGGGGCTGTGATGATCTGCCTGGATGCCGCTTAGCAAACTTAAGCTATCAACTGTTTTCTTCGTTTTCATATGCTTCATAGTTAAGTCTCCATCTCCTGAGCATCAACTGTCCGCCATTCTCTATTCAGGAAAAGCCTTTGTTCTGCCATGTCTTACATTTGCATTTCATTTACTTCAGGGATGGGGAACTTGTAGTTCTCCATATGCGATCAGGGACTACAACTCCCCCTGACCTTTGGGCCAGACTGACTGAGGTGGATGGGAGTGAAGTCCAACAATATCTGGACGTCCTTGGTCAACCCTTATTTTGTCTTTCTACCTTAACTCTATAACTGTTCACTATTATTGGCTTTTATGTTTGGAACAGCTTGGAAGGAGATAGTTTCAAAAGATAAATTCATTGGGGAATGCATGTTACTTTGCCCAAGGAAAGAAATACTGTTCTCATTTCATATGCAATGTGTTGTTCATTTAGATTGTGAGCCCTACAACTCAGTGACAGAGTTGAAACATAACAGGAAAACCATGTGTGTAAGTTGTGACAAGTCTCAGGTTTGCATGTTCCCCCCTCTCCTCTTTTCACCCCAGAAGAGTACATTGGAAGGTCATTGCAAACCACAGTTCACCTGTAGTCCAAACTCAGGGAACTGTTGTTTGCTTAAACTATAGTTAGTGAGAAGTAGTCATATCCAGTCCATGAGTGGTATTCATTAGGTTAATTAATTTCAGTGGTTCTACGCTGAGTAAACATAGCTGAATACGCCACATGCTTTCAGAACTTGACTTTTTCTGAAACCATTGTTCAAACAACTATGGTTCCCCAAGTTCACATTTCATGGAGAAACTTTGGTTCATTTAAAACTGGAAGCAAATGCTTGCAATATCTTCTGGTGTGTGAAGAGTGTGTGACCCAAGGCTCACCATGGCTCATATAGCAGGAAATGGTGGCTTTTTATTATATCTGAACCAAGCCAGTGCATCTGCCTAGCACCTCGCACAAGGGACACCATTCTCAGCTTTAGTCATAATGAAGACAAACTAGTCACTGTTAACATTATCAGGCTGCTAATAACGGAGCAGAATTCTGGACGCCCTCAGAGGGCTTCCTTTGTCTCCCTGACACCCACAGCCTCTTGCTGGCCACCACCACGCACACTGACCTTTGAAATATGGAAAGAAACATGCTTTGAAATCAAGCTGGCAGGAACAGCACTCAGGCTGCCGTCACTGGGGGCTCAAAACAAGCGGGGCTATAGTTTGCAAGCTGTCTTCATAATTACTTGAAGCAGTTGTCGCTCTAGCCCGAGTTTGTTCATTACACCCCGACAAACAGCTGATATTTGTTAAAGCACATAAGCCACTTTGTTGAGGCAGCCCTCGATATTGTGGGAAACCCTGCAGCTGCAAGTCACATGCAGTTCAGAGTATTTTCTGGTTCCTTTGCTTCCATGCATGCCTTTTATAGCAGTGCCCTTTTACTCAAACAAAAAAGGGCAGGGAGAGAGCAGGCGGCAGTGGGAGGGGGCAGAGAACCCTCACTTAGAAGGTAAACATTAGCTAACAAAAAAAGGCTTGATACGCTTAAGGTTTATGACCCAAATCTGGTTCTCATTAAACAAATGCTTGTGCAGCACTAAGGAATTCTTAGTAATAAGAAAGCGATGGCTGGAATTCAGGACGGGCGAGAGGCAGTGGAACAGCAGCCGTGCCTGTTTCAGTGTTCCAGCTTTGGCTACTGTCTGGGTTGGCAGGTCTCCCATAACTGCCAGGAGGGAGCTCTTGGCAATGGTTTCACTCGGGATTCAGAAGGCACAAGGCTCACTTTCAGAGCACCTGGACTTGGCTAATAAATGCCAATGTGAGGATATAAAGGATGGGGTGGGGAGGTAATGCTCTCAGAAAAGAATACCATTTGCTGGAAGCCACCCAGGGGGGCAGGAGTGTTCTTGTTCATGAGTCCTGCTTGAGAGTTTTCCACAGACACCTGGATGGACATTATGAGAACAAGGTGTTGGACTAAACCAGGGTTTCCCAAACATGGGTCCCCAGCTGTTCTTCAACTCCCACTATCCCTAGCTAGCAGGACCTGTGGTCAAGGATGGTGGGAACTGTAGTCCCCAAAAAAGCTGGAGAACAAAGCTTGGAAAACACTGGACTAGATCAACCATTGGCATGATGATCCAGCAGTTCTCTCCTTATGTTAAGAAGACAGGGCTCCTGCACCTTTAATTATTCAATGACAAGCTACACCTGCTGAAATTCCCTCTTTCACACAGCTATTAAAGGTGCAGGAGCTCTGTCCACTGTTCCCATCTGGCCATTGTAATCTTTTCCCTTTTCTTTCTTAGAGGCCCAGCACTGTTATGGTTGCTTCCACCATCCCCACCCAAAGATCAAGGTACTGCTGTCGCACCTTGCTTAAAAAGAAGAAGCCAAGCTCCTAACAGAAGTTGCTTAAGGAGACAAGAGCACTAAAAAACAAAGACCAGGAGGACACGTGCCGCTGAACATGTCTGCAGGATACTTCAGTGTTCTGGGTGTTCAAAGAAGTCCTGGGGTGGCATTCCTCAGCCAGGTGACCTTCAGATGCTTTCAACTACAAATCCTATCAGGTCCAGCACCTTAGGGCTGATGGAAGTATGGGTGTGCTGGCTGGGGCAGATGGGAGTTGTAGTTGAAAACTACCCCAGGTTGGGGTCGGCTGTGCTAAAGGAACCACTTTCCACTGCTAGACCCTGGCTCTATACTGCTGGTGAACAGGCTGCTAACTCTCCAGTAGAGCTGGCTTTGAAGCTAGCACTCTAGCCAAAAGACAGAGGAGCCAAGGATGCCTATCTGATTTTTATTTTATAGTCAGGATGGCAGAGTGAAGTATTTAAGGGAGACACTCCTCCAGAAGCAAAGGTTTATTGAGAAAACATAGGGAAATAGTAATTAAATGGATAACTCTTGAAGGCTTTCCAGGAAGGGAGAGAGGAAGAGAAGCAAAGACTGAGGGTAAGTTTGTGGCACAGTTGAGCTTTGGAGGAGGGAAGCGAGGAAGCACCTGAATTTTTCGGTTTTTCATGGCCAGTCAATAGGTGTACAGAAAGGCATTGATTGGATCAGCAGCAGAGGAAGGTTCTAGCATTGATTATCTCAGGAGTTCCCATAGCTGCTGAAGTTACAGCACGTGTGGCGCCTTGTGTACGGTCAGAGTGTTGGACTAAGACTTGGGAGACAGGGGTTCTAGACCCCACTCAACCATGAAACTCACTTGAGCATCTTAGAGAGAAGTCAGGATATAAATGAAATAAATGTGCCCCCATGAGGTGTACATGCCAAGACACCCATGAGGGGACAAGCAACCAAAATGGGCATCAAATCTTGTTCTATGGAAACAGTCTGAAAGTATCAGAGGCCTGGGGGAGGGAGGAAGAATAGGAAAAACAAATGGCTCATGCCTTCTGTTTCTATACTCTCTCATTCTTTTCCTCCCTCATGTTGAAGATGTGGCAGAGGAGACAGGAAAGCCCTTGTGCTTACGATGCCCTCCACATCTGAAGTCTAAGCTGCTTTTGATTGCATCTGCAAGGCAAATTGGTTTTAGGTGGGTGGCATGGCAAGTGGGGTTGACATCATATCCCAGCAATCTCAATTTTCTTATTACTGGCTTTTTGGGATATATTTTAGAGCCTGAAAAAAAGCATCAGTTTCAGGGGAAGGGGAAGGGGAAATTGTTTTTCAACTTTGACGGCTGTGTCCCTAGATTCACACACAGATCCCTGTAGTGCCAGCAGGACTGTTTTGCTCCTTGCATTTTATTTTGTTTTAATTTTTACCTCTTGGTATAGATAGCTGCTGCTCAGAATCTGCCCCCCCCCCCCCGTTATGGTTATTTTTAAAGTTTGTAGCTCCTGGACTGCAGTGTTCTTTGAGTTGTTATTTACACCTCTCTGACATAACTGCAAAATATTTCACAGTCTGAATGGTGAGAAATGCAGGGGAGAATTGGGGCCTTTTTCACCTCCAGAAATGCTTAAGAAGCAGACAATGAAAAGGTGACAGTCAGAGTAAAAAAAGCATACTGGGTTCTCCTGTGAGAGTGACAAAAGTTGCTGAGCACAGTGGGTGGATTTATGTACAAATTCAGAGGCTGTCTTTTTGTGTGTGTAAAGGTTAGCAAATCTCTTTCCTCACTTTCTTTCCCAGAAGTAACTTTATTTCTCCTATTTGTTCGACTGAAAAGCCAACTCTTCTCATGCCCAGTATAGTTAGGCCTGAGCCAAAACACAACCCCCTAATTTCATGGGCTACAAAGCGGAACCCCACCCCCGGCCTTTCACTGATGGTTAGTTGTGGTAGGGATGCTTGAGCATTTAGTTCAGAAGTTGAAGTGACTTGATTTGCTGGCCTGGGCTAATATGTGGATTGGAACACAGTTACCCTTCTGTTTCTTGAACTCTGGTTTTTGTGTCCTTAGCTCAAAAAAAGCCAATATGCCAAAATGTATATTTTAGGTTAAGATACGTATTTTGGGGTAAAATATGTAAAGAATAATTGCAAATGTTTATACAGTAGTTGTGGGGGGAAAACCCTCAAAGGATGATGTGGAAAATGAACAATACAGTATCAGAAAATAGGGTGGGAGAGTCACCCAATTGCCTAGATAACTGACACAGACTGGCTGGATGCAGAGGAATGGTGAGAGGCATAAGCTGGGGAACCCCCATGGGAAGAAGACTCAGAGCCAAGGGATTGGTGGTGGGACAACGACAAGTGGTCAGAGGGAGGAGGGAGAAGAATGGGAGACGAAGGTGTTGGAAGCTGAAGAGGTAACAGGGTTTAGTGAGCAGGAAGAGGCTATGGCAGAGAGCAGCCCAGCAGAGGCAGAAGGGGGGGGGGCAAGTGGAGGCGGTCTGCTGAAGAAGCCTGGTCTCCCAGAACATGAAGAGAAATGAAGAGAGACTAGACCAGGCACCGGGAAACTCTGCCCTCCAGATGTTTTGGGACTACAACTCCCACCATCCCTAGCTAACAGGACCAGTGCTCAGGGATGATGGGAGCTGTAGTCCCAAAACATCTGAAGGGCCAAGTTTGTCGATGCCTGGACTAGACAAAGGAGCCTGAAATTGCTTGGGAACCACCTGGGGGAAGAGGAGTCTGAGAGAGCAGTGGGAAAGTGGGGGCCTTCAGTCCTGGCAACTCTCTCATTGGGGCAAGATCTCAATGGGGAAGAGTTGTTGCGATCACTAGCCCTTCACTATTTTGGTTTCTTTGAAAAAACAGTTAACTTCACTAACACTGGGTCTTTTATTGTTGACCTACTCCTGACTCCGGCTCCTGACAACAACTAGGCAACTCTCCATACCATCCTGCTCTGTGTTTCAGCAGCTTGGTGCAAGCAGCTTGATGCAGGAATATGTATAGGAAAAATTGCGAGATTGCCTAAGCAATTAGGTGACCCTCCTTTTTGAACCTCCTCTGCAACTAACTTCTGGTCCTGCAAAACCACAGAAGTTAATTAATTGTAGGTTTGGAGGTTTTCAGGGAGGGGGATAAATGCCCACTATCCCCCTAAAATATTTAGGCTCAAATGCCTTCCCAAGGCTTAAGAGAGAAACAAGAATACATACTGTATAGTATGTGTAATACTGTATTTGTGCTTACAAACCATATTTGTAAGCAGTCTACCTAAGCTGGATTCCATGCCTCTGTTTCCCATTCCTAAATTAATGTCTTAATTTAAATGTTTGAATGAAGTGTGATACATTTCTCTCCCCTCCCCCTGCTCTATTTGAGCCCTAACAGCAGCAAATGACACGACTGTCGTTTGAAGAGTAGGGTTACACCCGTGCCTTGTTACCTCATTTTCATGACAAAGATTGTATCTGACATTTAATATCCAATATCTTTCAGGAAACAAAGTGAAGGGCTCCTCCACCCTGACCTTTTGCATGCACTCTCTCTGTGATTGGTTCATGCATTTCACTCCTCCCTGCATATTAGGGTCTCATCAATCAATCAAATAGTGATTGCAATGTAATATCACAGGGCAGCATGTGTGTCATCAAGGGTTTAGAAAACTAAAATCCCGCCATGCTTCAAGTAGTTGTTCATTGTTCGTTTAAAACATAACACAAATAGGTTGGATTTTCTTGCATGTTGGCCACATCACAAGATCTGAACAGCAACTGTATGGATTTTTGTGTAACACACTAAAATAATGCACAATATTCATGGTCAGCTAGCAACCTCTCCTAGCTGTAGTTTGCACAAAGGTGGCTCAGAAAGCCATAATGAGGCATTAAAAACACACATACAAACGGATTGCGGAAAATGAGTAGTGACGTTTGATAGCTATAAGTACAACTGGCAACTTCTGGGATAAATTCCTAGGAACGGTTATCCTTTTTTGTAACATTGTAGAATTAAGAAACACATGTCCGAATGAAACTGCAGTAGTCTGAAATTAAAGATGGAACATTTCACTGGAATTCATAATGTTCAGCAGTATGGCAGATTTACACAACCCCAATTCACACCCACCTCACAAATTATAACATTGGAAGATGAACTCTGGATGTGAAAAGGTCACAGAGGAGCTTGTGAAAGAGCTTGTGTATGTTCTTTATGTGAGTGGACCGGAGTTACCTCTGAGTCTGGGATGATTTCAGGGTGTGTTTCTGGGAACAGCTAGATCTCTAGCAAGATTATATCTGCAAATCATGCAATAAACCAGAGGTAAAAAAACAAAACAAAACCTCGCCACATGTGAGTTGCTCTCAGATCTGCCCCACCACACAATAGAATTGGATATCCCTGCTGCTGCCACTGCTAATGGTGAGCCCCCCCCCCCCCCAAAAGCTGTTGAAGAATATCTCCTTTCCCCTGAAAATTCATGGAAAATGTCCCTCCAATTTCTCTGCTCACAAAAACAGGGAGGTGCATTTTGACAGGCCACTTGTGCCCAGCTCTAACTAGATCAGATGAAGCACAGAAGAAAGGATTAAGATATTATTGAACAACATTCGTCGAGTGAGTTCTGAAAGCAACACCCGTGACTAACGTTACTGCCATCATCACCACCACCACCACCACCATCATCATCATCATTTTAGTGGTGCCTTTCTACAGGGCATGACAGGCAGTCATTTAACAGCCAAAGCAGTATGGAAATATGGTAGTAAGAAAAGTTACTTCCTGTTGTTTCATTGGGTCTGCCATGCAGCATTTTCATACACCTGCTATTACAGTGGTCCCTGCAGTGGCACAGACTGAATGGCTGCAGGGAGACAATACAAACCTGGGGGTGGTGAGGAGCCATGGTTGGCAGCTGCAAGAGAGATGGTCCCTATAACAAGCTGGAGGTGAGGGGGTGGCAGGTGAATACTTGAGAAAGACTGCTGCCACCTGTGCCGGGGTACCTGCAGGGCATCCTTCCCCAACTTGGGGCCCTCTAGATGTTTTGAACTACCACTCTCACCAGCCCCAGCCAACACAGCCATGCTTTGACTGTCCCATTGCTGGTGGTTTGTCATTATGGACTCTGAATACACTTCAGGATAAGATAATCATAGTTTTGTTTCTGTTATGCTTAATAACCTTTTTGGAGAGAAAACGTTCCTGAAGTCCTCCCAGTTGTGAAAACTGCAAT
This sequence comes from Podarcis muralis, assembly GCF_964188315.1. Lineage (NCBI taxonomy): Eukaryota > Metazoa > Chordata > Lepidosauria > Squamata > Lacertidae > Podarcis > Podarcis muralis. Next base: position 40,629,310 of record NC_135664.1, read on the forward strand.
CAGGACCTTAAAATGCTTGCGAGGGGCCAAGTATTTGGTTGACATGTGGATGCCACCCTTTGCAACTAATTTGGGAGTATGATTGATTGTCAGTTCCTCATGGGAATGTCTGTGTGTGTTATCACCTGTGGAAGATCTTCAAAACAGGACCTTACCCGGAAATCTGTCTGTTGTTGTCAGCTGCTTAGAGCATCATTTAATACAATAATCATCACTGTTGTGCAATATGATTCTCTGTAATCGTTGCTGAAATTTATATATTGCAGTTGTAATGATATTTTGTCCATTTTGTTGTAAAATTCTTCTTATTAATCCGGCACTTTTTTGTGGTTGCTAAATGTGACGCAAGCATTCCAGGAGGAGCCAGCCTCTGAGCAACCATGCAATTCACTCTCCTGCCCCATTCTACCCCCAAACTCTGCTTGTGTTTTGCCCCTTGTTACTGTACCTTGGCATTGGCATGCCAGTGCAATGGTGCAACAATAGCTGTGTAAATCCACTATGCCTGCATATCTTTGTGTTCTGCTGACACAAGAGAACTGAGTGGCCCTCCTGTCCTTGTCCAGTGGCTGCAACCCAAAGAAAGTACTGCACTGGCAAAAAGTTATTATGACAGTGAATGTTGCACTATGGGTGAAAGCAGAGCACTGCAATTGTTAAAAAGGTCAACTCGCTGTCCTCTTTCCCCCCACTCTATGGCAACACTATTGATATAATAGATCAATGAACTTTAATGGAAATACAGCTAACATCTACTATGTTCCTTGATGTACTAGCATGACCCAAATAATTATTTGCCATTTTCTGGCAATACTGTTACTATGGTTTCCACCGAATGCAGCACAGGTCTGATGCTCTCTAAACAATGCATGCGCCTTTCCAGGGCAGAAAGGATGTGCTAAAAAGTCATGTTATACTTGGTGAGAAAACAGGAACCACATATCCTTTTTACTGTGGTCTCTTAGGGGTTCGGGGAAAGGAATTATTCAGTGGCAAAAGGGACTAGATGAAATGAAAGCTAAAATCACCAAGAGATGGCTGGCTTCCCAGAATGATAGTAATTATTAAAGTGCCTTTGCACCATCTATTCCAAAGAGCTGAGTTGGCATCACATGTTTTAATAAATAGATCCACAAAAGGGAGGGAGAAGCATGCAATTAATTTGTCATTTCTCTATTATACAATGCATGAAAGAGCTGAAGTGCATAAATGCAAAATCAAATTCAGATGAAGAGCCTAGTGGGGGCAGTTGCACTGGGGGGGCTTCCCCTCCCCCCCAAATCCTCCTTTACCGCCTATAATATAGTGATCCAGCATAATTCCAGGCTCCCGTTCCATTCTCGTTTCTGCAAAGCACCTCTCTGTTTCTGTCTAAAGGTTTTGTTTCTTTTAAGAGAAGGACATTAAGAATGTAACTCATCTGCACTGAACATCAGCAGTAGGAACCTGCTTCCAGATGCTGGACTCCAGCTCCCATCAGCTCCAGCCAACATGCATTGGGTGGATGTGATTTCATATATTACTACTACTAAATTTCTACCACTCCTTTCCTCCAAGGAGCTCACAGTGGTTTACATGATGGTTCTCCCCTCTCTCCCATTCTACACTCAAAATAACCCTGTCAGTTTAGGCTGAGAGATGGTGACTGGACCAAGGTCAACCAGTGAGCTTTATGGTTGAGCAGGCATTTAAACTCTGGCCTCCAACGTCCTAGCCCGACACTCTAACCACCACACCACAACGGGTCTCTTATATATAAACAAATAAATGTCTTTTATCATGCTGCTGCAAAGTGATGAGGCTTCTCCCAAGGACTAATGAATGCATGCCTCAATTACATCTTAAGTTTTTGCTCATAATTCCAGCATTTCTAGACTACACTTTCCTATAAAACATCGCAAGGTGGGAAAACATTCAAAAGACTATAGTGTGATAATGGGGGGGAGGCAGTATATTGGCAGTCATACTGCTGCTGGCCTCATTCAGAAATCAGGATAGATTTGTCCTCCAGCCCCAGAAAAGGGAGCACACAAACCTCAAAGAACAACAGCAGCAAAATGTAAAAAGCAAAATGATGGAGACACTTTGGTGTGATGGAAATGCTGCTGTTCACCCAGGCATGCCTTTGCATTAATTTCTCCCTGGTTATTAGTTAAGTATATGAATAAGCCTAAAACTGGCTGTAACCCGCCTGTAACAGCTCCCTTCTTCAGTAATGCAAATATGTGCTGGCAAGCCAGAGAATCCAGATGGCAGACTGAGCACCAGTCTAGCCATGCATGCTATGTTGCTCCCAGTTCCATGCCACAGTGGTCCTGATGCGAGAGGAACGCAGTAGCTGTGTGTCTTGGCTTGCTTTGTGAGCCATTTGGGTTACCTAAACTTCACTGCAGTGACCTGCTCTTGGCTTGTGGCGCACTGTGGTTTGGGTTGCTCAGCTTGCTTGGATGGGGTGTGCATGTGTTTGTAGCTGGATCACTCTGCTTCTGAGCAAGGAGGTTGAACCACACAACCCCTGCTTCTGTCATGCAATGACTGGAGCTGCAGTGTGGCACTGGGGGGATCTATGGATGAACCATTCACATGCTCTTTCCATGAGGTCTGTTTTTAAACAACAATAACAACAACCCAGATACATTTCAATAGGTTTCCTCATGCATATGCTTGAACAAAACGATTGAAAAAATATGAAAGGCAGAGGAGGAAATTCCCTGCCTTGATTATCCTTTGTCTATCTGTTACTGGCCCAAGCATGTTCTACTTTAGAATGGGCAACATGTACCTACTAGTCCTGGAATGTCTTGCTTATGAAAAACAGGGAGCTTTAACCATCTGATATTTGTGTAGAGTCAAAATCTATCCCTCCTGCCATCACTGAATAGATTAAGGTATGCATTCTTTAAAAGAAAGAAAGAGGAAGGGGGAACTCCAGAATACCTTTAATTTTTAGTCTTCCTTCATTCCAAGAGATTGCTGTCTCCAGCTAATTTCCTGTCTAGCACCAAGAGTGTCTAATTCAGGGGGGTACCAAAACCCTGAATTAAGTTCCGAAGTTCAGGAATGACATGCTGCACATATTTTACACAGCTAAAGAGTCACCCAGCATCTTTGTCTGCTGTTGAGATATTCCTTCCTTGCAAAAAAAAAAAGAAAAGTATTGTTATGAGAGTTACCATCTCACTGCCCCCGCCCTCTGACACCTGGCAGCTGCTCTTGCTTGTAGCAACAGCATGGCAGACCAACATTCAACAAGTACTGCTTGTCTTCTCATGAGATTTCTGCCTGTTGCACTGCTGTTTGTTACAAGCGCAGTATCAACACCAGGGGGAAATGGTGGTGACCGCAGCAGTAGCAGCAGTGGTGCTGCAGAGAGAAAGAAAGAGGATCATGGGAGCAGAAATGTGGGGCTGAATCCTTGGCTGTACAAAATGTACATTGTGCTGCAATTGTACATTGTGCTGTACAAAATGTACATTGTATGCTAATGCAGCTGCTAAAACCATGAGAGTCCATTCAGAAGAGAATGGGGCAATTACGCCTATTATCTTCATAAGATGCCCCTGTTTTGCTACCCATAGAAGCCTGGGCTGGGCAATATTTTCTTCCTAGGGCCACCTTCCTTTATGGATAACCTATCGTGGGGCTGTGGGATAGCATTTGGTGGGACCAAAGCCAGTAATGGGCAGTACTAGAGCTTTGGCTTTGGTGCACTTGGAAGGGTATGCATGCAAGATTTGGTTTTGATAGTGCATATTAGCAGCTTTCATATATAATAAATGATGCAATGCTTTTCTAGTCCTTCCAAATATTCCTTCAGTGCAATCCAGAAATAAGGCCATTCTGTTCCTTGGGACTCTCAGGTAAGTGATTGCAACATCAGCCACCTATTTACCCATCCCATGCTGCAAAAAAGACTGTAAAGCCCTCCCCAAATATTTGCAAGTCTCCAAAGAAAGGTTATTCCTTATTTGTGTAAAAAATTGTGTCTGCGTATGGATTTGGTGCATATGATGTGTGGCATGATCAAGAGGACCTTCTCAACGGATCAGCAAGAACGTGATGGGACATGCTGGCTCTTTGAAGCCAGTGGACCAAAACCACTTAGGCTTTAAAGAAGAAGAAGAAGAAGAAGCTTTAATTGTGCCTGAGAGGCTATTAGAAACCTTTCAAGTGCAGGCTTTCAAGTGCTAGGCCAGCAAAGAGTCTGAAAAATTATTATGGGAAATGGGCATCGCTGCAAAAGTATCGCTTTGTCTTCTGCACAATATTGTCAGTGCACCTCAAGAAATGATAAGCATAGATGTGGACATGATATGTCCTCAGAGTCCATTAGATGCACAGGGCTTATTTGTTAACACAAATGGGAATGCATATAAACAAGTTGACTTCTACTAATTCTGTTGTCAGCCAATGCCACAAAGAGACAAAAGCCCACATTGCTTCTACCTCCTACTCCACACAAAAGAGGAACACAGAACATTGAATTTGGGGAGAAGTCACAGAGAAGCTCAAACATCCTCTCCAGATGGTGCATGCTTCCTGCAGTAAGTCTATCCAGTGGTGTAGCTTGGGTTGCCATCACCCGAGGCTGCACAGAGTTGGGGGTGGGTGGGAGGTAAATGGAGGGGGTATGTATGAAATAGAGTCTGTGTCACTCTGGAGATTGCAGCTGTAGAGATGATGATGAAGGAGGAGGAGGAGGAGGAGGAGGAGGAGGAGGAGGAGGAGGAGGAGGAGAGTCATTCTTTTGTCTGTGGACGTTAATTCCTGACTGGCATGGAAAAGCCATTTTTAACAGAACCCAGCGATGGAAGCACACAGCTGTATTGAGACAGCACCAGGTGTTGAAATGTTGTGCTCCTAACGATTTCATGCCTGGGACCACTGCCCCCATACACCCCCACGCTACACCACTGAGTCTATCTCAAGTCTGAGAAATGGGGAAGTAGTGGGACCCCTTAAAATCTACCTGCCTCCTAAGCCTAAGTTCGGTCTTAGGTACAAGAGCTCCCACATATTGACCCAAACACAGCAAGGGAGATTGGCCCATGATATCTGGTGGACCTGTTTCCTCACTCCTTGCATTCATTGCCCTTTCCCACAGTTCACTCTTTTGCACAAAGTGCAGCATTAGCGTACGGTAATTGCTGTCAACCTCCCACACCTCTCAGATCTACTGTGAGGAAGAGGCAAAAGGGCAGGAAAGGAAAAACGTGTGTGCACACACATGAGCTCGCAGGCTCAAAGATAAACAAAATACTTTGGAAGAAGTACAAGAACTAAGGAGCTACAATAACTGGGTCACTGATTCTGAGCCAGGAAAAACATACACAAGTGGAAATAAGAGCAGTAGAAGAATTTTCATATTACCTCATCCAAAGGTTTAACGTGTCCAGACAGCAAGATGTTCTGTCTTCTGGAAAGTTATTGTGGGAAAGGAAGAAGGCATCTCTGAGGCATTTCCACACAGTCTAATCAGAGCTATTTAGAGATACGATTCATGTGTCCGTACACGTGTAACCAGAGATGTCTTCAAAACCTAATAAGAAGCAGAATCAGCAAAAACATTAGGAGGACACATTATTAAATTGATCTCTGATAGTTTAAAAACAAACAACACAGTGATTGGGACTAAAAAAACAAACAAACCCAACTGCATATTTAAATTATCTTTGGTGTAAGATGCTTAAACTTAGTTTATAACTATATGTGAATTCCCTGAAATGTAGGAAAAGCACTGCAATCCACAGGACTCACGTGATCATAGACCATTGGGTAAAACCTTTCCACATAAGGCAGAGCAAATTTTTAGTACCTTATCACTATACTGTTTGGGGAAAGGCACCATTATTTAGATAGCATCAATATAATGTGTCCTATCAATGTGAATTCTAGGATTTTGAACGCTCTTGGTATGGCAAACAAGATGTCCAAATGAGGGACAGATCTGCTAGGAAAGTAATAACAGGGGGTCTAAACCCAGAGTGGCCCCAGAAGCAACTTTAGTTCACATTGCTTTAAAAAAATGGACCTAGTATTGATTAATTTTTAGTTGTATATATTTCAACAATCCCAAAGTTTGAGAGTCAGCAGCACCAGGTTGTTTTTTTTTCAGATGAAACTCAATTCTGACACCTCTCAGAGAACAAGGGAGGAGTTCGTGGTGACTTCTGGCACCCCTTTTTCTAAAAAAAATAGCACTGGGTTGTAATGTTGTAAAAGAGCGGTGATCTGTCGTGGCACAGCCCCATTGAAGAAGATAATAGTGGTTACCAAGACCTCATTGCTGCTTGTGAAAGGGCCCACATAGCAGTTCTAGCTTCAGGGCCCCAGAAACGTAGATCCACAGCTGGTCCAAATGTAAGATTTGAAACGAGTGAATAAAAATTGTGCCTGGAAAAGTCTTTTGCTTTGGATCATTTTTGTCCAGTAAATACATACCTTGCAGTTGCCTTTGTGTATTTGCTTTTCGCTAATCCAGAAAAAATCACTTGTGTGGTTTTAATGATAGTGTATTATAAAGTTTCCATTTTACTCAAAGGAGTGTGGGGAAAATATGCAGTAAAAGGTCCTTTGTGGCTAGTGAAGGAAGAGCAGAGGAAGAGCTGGCCACTGCAGGCAACATTAGTTTACAGGTCCACAGTGGCCCTGCTCCTACTCCTGCTGCAGAGTCTGGCTTATTGCAATGTTTGAACCTGGGTTTGTGGGTTTGGAGAGCAAAAAACCATGAGCTCAGGTTCAGCTGCCACAGCAAGGCCAGACTCTGGCATGTTTCCCAATAATGCTGCAGTAGGCGGGGGGGGGGGAGGAAGGAAGGAAGGAAGGAAGGAAGGAAGGAAGGAAGGAAGGAAGGAAGGAAGGAAGGAAGGAAGGAAGGAAGGAAGGAAGAAAGAAAGAAAGAAAGAAAGAAAGAAAGAAAGAAAGAAAGAAAGAAAGAAAGAAAGAAAGAAAGAAAGAACTTTTCAGCAAGTTGTCAAGCTTCCTTGCCCCACCACCTATCTGAATATAGAAATGGGGACCTTTGGACAAAGAAAGGCTGTGCAGCATACCACGCTGCTCACAAGCATGTCTGGATCAGGGCCCTTGTGTGTAAAAACAGGATAAACTTCACATGTAAATTTCACACTGGAAGAGGGGAATCAAAATTCAGGCTTTTGCTTTAAGGAGAATAGGAGGGGCACCGATCAGATGAGAAACCACATTTAAAATAAAAATAAAAAATCTACCACAGTAAATATGACCTTCTGCCCCTGACTCACTTGGCTGGTCAACCATCAAGCATTCTGCCTTATTGCCAAAGCCATGTACTGAACCACAGTAGTGTATGTTTCTTTTTTAAAATTTGTGCAATTCCCAGAAAATAAAGTGTGTTGTTATGTTTTGCTACAACAGCAATGTTTCTGGATTGTTCCACCTACTATTTAAAAGTAACAGAGCTTTCATTTTATTTCACCAAGCTAGCCACTTGGGAGTCCAGGAATAGCCAATGTTTATAAAAGAGTCTAGCTCATACAGTTAAAACTATATTTATTTCTTTTAGCTAGAAGATGCAATCCTGAAGTCTCTTTTTCTGAATTAGCTGCATTAATTTGGTCCGAGGAGACCCTGTAGTCTAAGATTGTTGCAGTGGGACATGAGTCAGAGCCAAAGTGGTGCTTGGTGTAGTGGTTAGCATGTCGTCGTCTTCTTTGGCGATCACTCGTAGCCAAGTAAGATTGTCTTCCATAAACACAGTTTTAACAATGAGTCTGTGACTGTGGAGGCTAATTCTGGATCCACACGTCCTTTCACAGTGGGGACATTGGTTTCCGGGCAGGAGTTGATCACGGTGTGGATTTGCCAAGCATGCCTTCCTCTTAGCACGTTTCTCCCTTGCGTCCTGAGTTCGGGTGTCTTCAAAGCCCATGACACCTTTGGTAAAGGCTGTTCTCCAACTGGAGCGCTCGCAGGCCAGTGTTTCCCAGTTGTCAGAGTTTATACTACATTTTTTTAGATTTGCCATGAGATAGTCTTTAAACCTCTTTTGTTGACCACCAGCATTATGTCCATTTTTAAGTTCGGAATAGAGCAGTTGCTTTGGAAGATGATCATCAGGCATCCGCACAAAATGACCAGTCCAACAAAGTTGATGTTGAAGTATCATTGCTTCAACACTGGTGATCTTTGCATCTTCCAGTACACTGATATTAGTTCGTCTGTCTTCCCAAGTGAGTGTAAAAAATTTCAGAGACACCGTTGATGGAATCTTTCGAGGAGTTGGAGATGGCGTTTATAATTGGTCCATGTTTCACAAGCATATAGTGAGGTTGGTAGTACAATAGCTTTGTAAACAAGCATTTTGGTTTCCCTGCGAATGTCCCAGTCCTCAAACACTCTGCACTTCAATTGAGAGAAAGCCCCACTCGCAGAGCCCAGGCGATGCTGGATTTCGGCATCAATGTTGGCCCTTGTGGAAAGATAACTGCCTAGGTAGGAGAAGTGATCGACATTTTCCAACGTTACCCCATTGAGTTGGATTTGTGGCACTGCAGAGGGGTTATTTTGTACTTGTTGGTGCAGCACTTTGGTCTTTTGGATGTTGAGTGATAGGCCAAGCTTTTCGTAAGCTTCTGCAAAGGTATTTAGGATGGTTTGGAGATCATGCTCTGAGCATGCACACACTACGTTGTCATCAGCATATGAAGCTCTATGACAGAAGTTAAGGTAACCTTACTCTTTGCTTTCAGCCTGCTCAGATTGAAGAGCTTTCCATCTATTTGATATATGATTTCTACTCCAGTGGGGAGTTCCCTTCGACAAAGTGTAGGATCATGGCCTTCACAGCCATTGTAACATACTGTTTGTTATCATCCGCCTGTTCTACCGTTGAGGACTTCTTGGATTATTCTTTGTCTAGCTCCTTCCCTCTGACCTTACCGCCTTGGGTGACCCTGCTGGGAGTACGAGATTCCCGATAGCTTCACTCACAAGGGTCATAGGAACATGCAAGCCCACTCACCACGACAAGTGGGGGTTAGCATGTAGAACTGGGGAGACTCAGGTTCAAACCTTCATTCAGCCAAGGAGATTACTGGGTGACCGTGAGCCAGTCACTCTTTTTCAGCCTAATCTATTTCACAGGGTCACTGTAAGGATGGAAGGAAAAGCAAAGGTTGCATAAAAATGTAATAAATAATAATTCAGCCAAACCCATTAAAAAAAATCCCTATCTTACAGGTTTCAGTAGGAGAGAGTCCCATGCTATGTTGTTATTTTCAGGTGTGGCAGCTGAAAATAAACTAAGAAATATGCTCATGTTCTATGTAGTAGTAGCAGCTCAAGAATATACAACGGAAAATATTCAATTGTGCATTCAAACTGTGCTACGAAAGACAGCCCAGTATTCCGTAGAATGAGCACTCAACAAAGCATTCAGCGAAAATATTTCATTATTTTTCAGAATAATGCATCCTTGCTCAAAATGATTCTGCACAAAATATTCCAACATACGTAGTAATGTACTATGGAATGTGAACTGCATCATGAACTGGTGAGGAAATTTTTCAGATTATAACCCTAGAGATGCTTGGCTGATTAGGATCAGATTGCTAATACAATATGTTCTTATTTTGTATTTTTATGTTGTGAATTGCCCTGTTTTCTTTAGATGAAGGGTGGTATACAAATTTAATAAATAATAGTCTCTTTCTCGCTCGCTCACACACACACACACACACACACACAGAGAGAGAGAGAGAGAGAGAGAGAGAGAGAGAGAGAGAGAGACTACCTCCTTGTTCTCTTTGGCTTCCTTTTTGGGGAATCCAAAGCTCACCTGTCTGCTCCCTTCCTACTACCAGCACACCGCCCACATGTCAAAGTTTCTCACTGGATCCTGCTTTCCTCGACTCTGTGCCCTGGTTCAAACTTTCAGACCTAGCAGGGATTGAATGGAGGTGCCAGTTGCATAACTCAGCATCTCCATGTAGTGCATGTCTTAAAGCTGCATGTCTTATTTGTATGCATAGATGCACATTTTGAAGAGATCGCCACAATTTAAATAGAAATAGAATATGTTTCACCATAGTGGGGTAAGGAGGAATGTTATCAGGTGGCCTGTGTGACTGTTCAGATGGCTCTCCAAGCGCTAGCTGTTGATGGGAGAGTTTGAGGCTTCCCCTGTTCTTGTTGTTGTTGTTTAGTCATTTAGTCGTGTCCGACTCTTCGTGACCCCATGGACCAGAGCACGCCAGGCACCCCTGTCTTCCACTGCCTCCCGCAGTTTGGTCAGACTCATGTTTGTAGCTTCGAGGACACTGTCCAACCATCTCGTCCTCTGTCGCCCCCTTCTCCTTGTGCCCTCCATCTTTCCCAACATCAGTGTCTTCTCCAGGGAGTCTTCTCTTCTCATGAGGTGGCCAAAGTACTGGAGCCTCAGCTTCACGATCTGTCCTTCCAATGAGCACTCAGGGCTGATTTCCTTAAGAATGGATGCGTTTGATCTTCTTGCAGTCCATGGGACTCTCAAGAGTATTCTCCAGCACCATAATTCAAAAGCATCAATTCTTCGGCGATCAGCTTTCTTTATGGTCCAGCTCTCACTTCCATACATCACTACCGGGAAAACCATGGCTTTAACTATACGGACCTTTGTTGGCAAGGTGACGTCTCTACTTCTCAAGATGCTGTCTAGGCCTGTTATTGCCCTTCTCCCAAGAAGCAGGCGTCTTTTAATTTCGTGGCTGCTGTCACCATCTGCAGTGATCATGGAGCCCAAGAAAGTAAAATCTCTCACTGCCTCCATTTCTTCCCCTTCTATTTGCCAGGAGGTGATGGGACCAGTGGCCATGATCTTCGTTTTTTTGATGTTGAGCTTCAGACCATATTTTGCGCTCTCCTCTTTCACCCTCATTAAAAGGTTCTTTAATTCCTCCTCACTTTCTGCCATCAAGGTTGTGTCATCTGCATATCTGAGGTTGTTGATATTTCTTCCGGCAATCTTAATTCCGGCTTGGGATTCATCCAGCCCAGCCTTTCGCATGATGTATTCTGCATATAAATTAAATAAGCAGGGAGACAAAATACAGCCTTGTCGTACTCTATATGCCTGTTGTCTTTGTCCATGGAGTTTTCTTGGCAAAGATACTGGAGTGGCTTGCCGGTTCCTCCTCCAGGTGGATCACGTTTGGTCGAAACTCTCCACTATGACCTGTTCATCTTGTGTGCCCTGCTCGGCGTAGTTCATAGCTTCTCTGAGTTCTTCAAGCCCCTTCGCCACGGCAAGGCAGTGATCCATGAAGAGGTCCCCTGTTCTTAGGGTTCACTAATTGGGATTGGGGAGCTCTTCAAATAAAGGACCATTCTCTCAATTAGAGGTCACCCTATTCCAGAACCATGCGTTTCCATGGTAAAATCACCTGTCCTATCAAATTTCAGCTGATTCCATTTGCAGTCAGAATGTCTATTATCAACAACTGCTGCCTTCAACATATTCTCCAAGTGTTTTCATACACAGATTTGTATGCAAAATTATTCATTCTTGCATATGAATATATGAAGTTCCACTATATTGTCAGAAGCATCTAGCTGGCTACCATCCATTAGGGATTTGTTCAGAGATCTTTCATAAGTTTGCTCAATCTCCTTTCTAACTAGTGACCCCAGTGGCTAAATGTGAGCCCTTAAGCATATGAAACACATACTCTACCTTTGCATTATCTGCCGTTAACCTATGGCCTCTTCCCAAAATGGCATTTCTAGCTTTCCTACAGTTGCACTGCATCATATATTTTTAGTCTTAAGACGACACTCATAGTCATTTTCCCTACAGTTGGCACTTGTTTCTCAGTCTTGCAGTAGTGCTAAAACAATAGATTACTTCCTAGCTCAGCACATAGGTGATTTTTCAAAAGCACTGTGAATTTCACAAGTCATAAACCAGTTGGCAGTTTCAGATTCCTCTGTATGAATAGAACCCCATTTTTTTTGTTTTTAAGAGAAATGAATCATCTACTCTCATGGGGGTTTGCACATTTTATGCTAAATGTTAAGAGTTGTTGTTGTTGTTGTTTAGTCGTTTAGTCGTGTCCGACTCTTCGTGACCCCATGGACCAGAGCACGCCAGGCACCTCTGTCCTCCACTACCTCCCGCAGTTTGGTCAAACTCATGCTGGTAACCTCGAAAACACTATCCAACCATCTCGTCCTCTGTCGCCCCCTTCTCCTTGTGCCCTCCATCTTTCCCAGCATCAGTGTCTTCTCCAGGGAGTCTTCTCTTCTCATGAGGTGGCCAAAGTACTGGAGCCTCAGCTTCACGATCTGTCCTTCCAGTGAGCACTCAGGGCTGATTTCCTTAAGAATGGATGTGTTTGATCTTCTTGCAGTCCATGGGACTCTCAAGAGTATTCTCCAGCACCATAATTCAAAAGCATCAATTCTTCTGCGATCAGCCTTCTTTATGGTCCAGCTCTCACTTCCATACATCACTACTGGGAAGACCATGGCTTTAACTATACGGACCTTTGTTGGCAAGGTGACGTCTCTACTTCTCAAGATGCTGTCTAGGCCTGTCATTGCCCTTCTCCCAAGAAGCAGGCGTCTTTTAATTTCGTGGCTGCTGTCACCATCTGCAGTGATCATGGAGCCCAAGAAAGTAAAATCTCTCACTGCCTCCATTTCTTCCCCTTCTATTTGCCAGGAGGTGATGGGACCAGTGGCCATGATCTTCATTTTTTTGATGTTGAGCTTCAGACCATATTTTGCGCTCTCCTCTTTCACCCCCATTAAAAGGTTCTTTAATTCCTCCTCACTTTCTGCCATCAAGGTTGTGTCATCTGCATATCTGAGGTTGTTGATATTTCTTCCGGCAATCTTAATTCCAGTTTGGGATTCATCCAGCCCAGCCTTTCGCATGATGTATTCTGCATATAAATTAAATAAGCAGGGAGACAAAATACAGCCTTGTCGTACTCCTTTCCCAATTTTGAACCAATCAGTTGTTCCATATCCAGTTCTAACTGTAGCTTCTTGTCCCACATAGAGATTTCTCAGGAGACAGATGAGGTGATCAGGCACTCCCATTTCTTTAAGAACTTGCCATAGTTTGCTGTGGTCGACACAGTCAAAGGCTTTTGCATGTTGAAATGTTGAGAGAGCTGCCACTAATTTAGCCTTCTTCCTGTGGGTGCCAGTGCCCTGAACAATGAGTAATGAACTTTATTTGAAGGGAAAGGGCTTGACAGTTAAAAATGTAGGCTTCAACAGTGGACCTTGGAAAATGCCAAATCACTACTGATGAGAACAACTGGCATAAAAAAAGATCAGCTGTAACCCTGGAAACAGGAACACTGAAGTGCCAACCTCAGCAACAAGCACACAGCTCATACCTGGTATTTTATATTGTGCCTTTGTTGTGTCACTGAAAACATGCTAATACATTTTTTTCTCAGAACACATAAACAAGATGTTGCCTGGGGATAGATTTTTTAAAAAAAACACCCAAGTGTGCTGATGTGTCTGTCTATCAGCTGGCACAACAGTGGGTGTATCTGAGCAGCACCTGACAGTTGTGCAACGCTGGCCTTCGCTTCAAGTACATCAGTGCAGGCTGAACTGTAACATGTCTAAATACAATGCCTGGCAAACCTAAACCAATATCAACATGCATCTGAGAAAACTTCTGGGAAACAGAAGAAAGGAGCTTTTGCTCATTAAAGCCCTCTTCAGAAAAAAGCACTCAGGTGCTCAGCAGAAGGATGAGCTTGGCTGTGCTGGCTAGCCATGCTCTCAATACTGGGCGCCATTCACTGGTCATAACATTTCTTCTCTGCCCAAGGATGATGTGTTCAATTCAATGCATGAAAGAGGCCTCCATGCATGTACAGCTGTATGCATGTGGGGCTTTCTGTGCAGTTGGGAACCTCAATCTCACAGGGATGTGGGCTAAGGGGTACACTGATATCAGGTTCCAGACATAGGACATCCCCAGAGGACCACACTTGTACATTCCCTTGGAGAGGGCTCAACTTGCACAATGATGTGTTCATTCTGGGAACCTTTGCTCATGACTGCAGCAGTATGTCCCCACAGCAGCTTCTTTCCACATCACTGCCACCATAAAAACAATTCCCTCCACATAGAATTCCATTCTCTGAAGGAGTAGGTGCAATGTTTGAAGTTGCAGCTAGATCCCTCACTGTCACCAAATGTCCAGGTGAACTCAGCGGTTTGGAGTGTTCATTACTCAACTTTGGTTGGTGTGCCAACTGTGGCTGTTCCTAGAAAGGAATAGCCTTGTCATGGTGTTCCATACATTGGTAACCTCACTACTGTACTCTGATGTGCTACCCTTAGGCCTGGTTTGGAAGCTGCGCAAGCTGGAGTAGCTAGGGTGCTTAGTTGGGTCATTCAGTTTTACACATATTATCCCAGTGTTGAAAGATCTGGACTGACTACACATTAGCCACTAGGACAAGTCCAAAGTTTTGTTGCTGATATTTAAAGTCACAGACTTAAATATCTTATGGACTGCTTCTCACTGGTAAATGAGAACCTGCTGTTTAAGATCTTCTAAGGAGACTCTATTGGCCACTCTATGACCAGCAGATTGTTGCTTAATCACAACGTAGAAGTGGGTCTTTTTGGCCGTTACATTCACTGTACTCTGGAATTCCGTCTCTTGGGTAACTCATGAGATGGATACAGTAATGACATTTAAAAGCATCTTAAAACATCTGGAACCACCACATTGACTACTCCGATCCAGCCTAACCCTCTCACAAATATCTTGTTTTTTTATCTGGAGGATTTATTTATTTGTATGAAAAGACATTAGGTCACAAAAGCTGTCCTCTGTCACCCGAAGTGGTAGAGAACAGGTCCAGGTTTACTACCTCAGAACTAGGCTGTGGAAGGGGTTTGCAAATATGAAACAACAACCAATGAAATGATCTAAGACCCGAAATGGTTGACATATTGACCATGATTTAGGCCCTGGATTGTTTTAATTGTCTTTTAAGCAACCACAGATGAGGATCTGGATTAGGACCATGGTGTGTAGGGAAGGGGCCTGATTCTACCCACACACATCATCTGAAGCATCAGCACCATCCCACACTCAGACACAATGGATGAGTCAGAGAAAAATAGAAGATTGGGGTATTCTGGGGAGGAAAACAGCATGGGGGGGGAGTAACACCCCCTCCTCACATGCTGGATCAGAGATCTCTGAGGCTTCTATTTTGTGAAAATTATCACCATATAATCATTTTAACACACTTGGGTCTCAGCAGTATTTCATTTAGAATCCAAATAGGATGGGCAAGGCAAAATGTGTAAAGGAGGTGAGATTATTATTATTTATTGAATTTATATACTGCTCTATACCCGGAGGTCTCAGGGCAGTTCCCAGAAAAAGCTAAGTCTTTTTCTCAATGCACTTTAGAAAATTACAAATTATGTGCAGTGTCTTCGGTATATAGCCATTTTTTCAGGGGGGTTTTACTACAAGCATTTAAACATTTATGACTGGATCTGTCTCCTCTTCAGGAGCAGAAAATGGAAAAGAGTCACAATGGCAGACAGAGAGAAAACTGATGGAAAGTACAGCATTAAGTCATCACCAGCATGAAAATGCTTACAGCAAAGAGCCCAAGGGAGATGGAGAAAGAGACACAAAATGCTACCTACAGCCTATGAAGCACATTAATAACAGTGAAGAAGCTGCCTCATAGCATCAACAAAGTAGCTCAAGGTTTCGCAGATCTAACCTGACACCATTCCAGCGATATCAGCACATGACTTCAAACACTGCACCAGGAGACAAGGAGCTTAATGACTACTCTCTGGTTTAGCACACAGAATATTGGTAATATTTTTGAAACTCATAAAGTATCATCTGTCACCTTCAGGCAAAAAGAAAAAAAGCACATTGCTGTACTAAGTAAAATGATCTTAGAGAAATATGTCAGGCCAGAACTTGACAGCTGTGCCTTAAAATAAACAAACATACACTGAGAGATTTTTCTTCAGGTCCACTTTTTCTGCGATGGGGAAGAGAACAAGAAGTGTGAAAATTCAAACACACACCTGATTCAAAGACACTTTCAAAGTCTATTCATTTACTGGTATGAGGTGTTGGATAGCTCTGATAGGTGTTCATCCTTTAAGCAAAGCTGGAGTTTTAATTTATTTTTTAATGTAGGGCTACAAGGATAGCATAGCCCATGGATCCCAACACTAGAACCCACAGTTCCTACCCATTCACTGCTCCTCTTCTTCCTACCCCTGCAAAGAAACGATTGGAAATAGAAGTCTTCCTGGTGTCTGCATCAGACCAAGGAAGAGAAGGGAAGGTGTTTCCAAGGCACCTTCTTCTATAAGTTAAGAATCAATCTTCTTGTCCATTCATCTCACCTGAAGTTCAGCCTCAGGTGCTGTCACTATTAGCAGGAAGCCTTCCATTCTCTATGCTGTGACCACTCTGTTACACAGAAGCAGAGGAAGCTTATATACCACATCAGACAATTTGTCCATCTAGCTCAATAATATCTACTGTGACTCATACCAGCTTTCCAGGTACTCGGGCAGAGATGTTTTACATCACCTGCAGCTGTCCTCTGAAATAAAACTTTAAAAGGTGGGGCCTTCATGTGCTCCATATTAAAGTTATAAGTTTAACGTACATAAAATGCTGTGCTTTAACGCATTGTATTGAAAATGCTGAAAAGGCAGTTTACCATAGGCAAAAAGTTGCACTTTGTCAAAAGCGTCAATGAAGGCTGCTATTTTGCCATTTCAGTGCACTAAACTACCTGATGACTCATCACCGGAAACAGGAAGTCCTGAGCTCAAACAGCAGGAAGCTGAAACCTGAGAAGCCAGCCTGTGCTTTATTGGAGATGGCTAGTACTGGCAGCAGCAGCTGTTGAAGAGAAGTTCTACAATGATTAACAAACTTAGCATCTCCCTCTGGGGCCAGATGGTGGAAAGTTTATTGAACAGCATAAAGGATTGAACCCCATTTCTTGTTTGCAATGTCCTACTTGGCCATTTTATAACACTTATCTTATTGTAACTAGTATTTAAGACTGTTTGGCAGTAAAGCTTTGGAACTCATTTTTGTGGTGGAGAGAATTCATTTTGACACAAGGTCCAGATGAGGGATTCTGATCTGGTCCCTGTGTGCATCGCTGGAGTGTGTATCAGTGTGTCCCACCTTGTTATTCCTCGCCCCCATTCTGCCCATTTCATAATGTGTTGAGTGACACTTTTGGGTCACTTCTGGGTTCAACTCATGTGTGTGTGTGCAATCACTCATCTTTTGGGTGCTTGTTAATCGGTCGTTGCCTGTAATAAAAATACTGTAGATTGAAATGTCCATAGAACACAATACCCAGGGCATGTAACCCTATCATGAGGCAAAGTGAGGCAGCTACTTCAGGGAGGTGGAAAAGGAGCAGCAGTGGTACTGAGGTGTTGAAGCACATATAGCTAATTAACTCCATATAGGCAGGATTTAATATTATGAGGCAATGTGAATATATATTTTCCAGGAATAAGGAATGCATGAAATAATATTTAAAGGTCTGTGTGGAAGAGTATGAATAGAGTGAGTTATCAGCACCTTAGTTTGAAGGGACAGAGGGGAAGGGGAGAAACCTGGCACCATTGGTGGAAAGATTTTAAGGTTTTAATTATTGTAACATCTGCAAGTACGCCCAGGCTGCTTGTCTACACTCCTGTGAGGCAATTTTTTCTGGTTTCTGCTTCTATGAACTACAAATTTGGCTTCCACCACCAGTTATTTTTTTTTTTTTTTAAATCTTTTTATTAAGTTTATTTAACACATATAAAAAGAAAAAAACAAGTACACAAACAAATACATTCATCAAGGTAACACAAGAAAAAAAATAGCTAAGAAAAATAGAAAAGACAAAAAAGAAATAAGTACAACACTGAAAACGACGACTTCCTTCCTTACTGATTTCGGGTTCATACTTTCAATGGGTTTTTTATTACTGCTGGTATTGATTTTTGGTATAAGCATCGGAAGTTTTATAACACTCCTGCTATAGTTGGTAGGTTTCTAAAGTTGTCTTCAAAATAAACCATAAGCTTCTCCCAATCTTTTTTTAACTTTGCATTTTTTTGATCCCTAATTCTTTGCGTCATCCTTGCCAATTCTATAAAATCAAACAATTTTAATTGCCAATCCTTCACCGTTGGAAGGTTTGTACTTTTCCAGTTTTGCGCGATTAATATTCTGGCCGCTGCTGTTGAGTATTGAAATAAGATTTTGTCTTTTTCTTGGATTTCTTTCCCAACCATCCCTAGTAGGAAGGCTTCTGGGTCTTTGGGAAATGTGTATCTAAGTATCTTTTTTAGCTCATTATATATCTGATCCCAAAATTTTTTTATCTCCTCGCATGTCCACCACATATGTATAAAACTGCCCTCTTTTATTTTACATCTCCAACATGTCTTATCTGCAGTTTTATACATCCTGCTTAATTTTTCTGGGGTCAGGTACCATCTATAAACCATCTTTACTAGGTTTTCTCTAATTGCAGCGCTTGCCGTGAATTTTAATCCCTCATTCCACAGTTTTGACCATTTTTTATATTCTATATTATGCCCCAAATCCATCGCCCACTTGACCATAACTTCCTTAATTTCTTCATCCTTAGTCTCCCATTCCAATAGAATTTTATACATCTTGGATAATATTTTGGATTTACTTTCAATTATTTCAATCTGAAATTTGGACTTCTTATCATTCATTCCTGTTTTCTTATCCTCCGTCCATTTTGCATTTATTTGATGGTACTGGAGCCAACCCGTCAGACGTCCCTTTATTTCTTCATACGGCCTTAACCTCCAACTATCTTGGGATCTTACCAATAGGTCTTCATACGTCAATTTTTGGTCTTCCATATTTATTTTTTTAATTGATAAGATATTTGTTGGGGATAGCCACCAAGGTGTTTTCCACTCCAACAACCTCTTGTTTCTTTCCCAAACCTCGTACAGGGGACCTCTAATAATGTGATTCGAAAACCCTTTATGTGTCTTTTCTTTATTTGACCAGAGGTAGGCATGCCAGCCGTGTCTGTTGTCGGCCCCTTCTAAGTCTAACAGATCTGTGTTCTCCAAGGTTATCCAGTCCTTGACCCAGCAAAGACAGGCCGCCTCATAATATAATTTTAAGTCAGGTACTGCCAACCCCCCTCTCTCCTTGCAATCTGTAAGTAATTTAAATCTAATCCTTGGCCTCCTTCCCTGCCATATGAATCTCGAAAGGGTTTTCTGCCAGTCTTTGAATATTTTGGTCCCTCTGATAACAGGTATGTTTTGGAATAGGAAGAGCATCTTGGGGAGTATGTTCATTTTTATTGCTTCCATCCTACCCAGCCATGAAAGGTTCACCCTATTCCAGACATCCAGATCTTTTTTTACCCTGTTCCATGTTGGTGTATAATTATCTTCAATTAGATTTATATTTTTGGATGTTAGCCAAATTCCTAAATATTTTATTTTTTTTGCCACTTTAATTCCATATTGACTTTCTAATCCTTCCTTCCTATCATTTCCTATATTCTTCGTCAACATTTTTGTTTTGGTTTTGTTTAACTTGAGGCCCGAGACTTTACCGTATTCCTCCAATATCTCCAATGCTTTACCCATGCTTTCTTGCGGTTCTTCAAGGGATAACATCAGGTCGTCCGCGTATGCCTTTAGCTTATATTCTTTAGATCCTATTTTGATCCCTTTTATCTCCGGTTTGGATCTTATTTTATTCGCCAAAATTTCTAGGACCAGAATGAACAAAAGTGGGGAAAGGGGGCATCCCTGCCTCGTTCCCTTTTCTATTTTAAACCTGTTCGTGATGTTATTGTTTATTACCAATTTGGCATATTGATCTGAGTATATTGCCTGTATCCCTTTCAGAAATTCACCCTCAATCCCTGCCTTTTCTATAGATTTTACTAAGAACCGCCAGGAGACGTTATCGAACGCCTTCTCTGCGTCTATAAAGATCAGGGACGCCGGTATGTTATTATTAACCTCCAGATGTTCAATTATGTTTATCACATGCCTCACATTGTCCTTCAGGAATCTATTTGGGAGGAAACCCGCTTGGTCCTTATGAATTAGGTTTATTAGACATTTTTTCAATCTATTCGCCATAATATCAGTATATATTTTATAATCATTATTTAATAACGATATTGGTCTGTAGTTCTTCATATTCAATTTATCTGTGTCTGGTTTATGAATTAGTGTTATGAAAGCTTCCCTCCATGACTCGGGTACTTTCCCTCCTCTTAAAATATTATTCATGGTATCACAGAGTATTTGTACGAGTTGGTCTCCCAGAACTTTGTAATATTTTGCCGATAAGCCATCCGGACCTGGTGCCTTTCCCAGTTTCATTTTTTTAATTGCCCTTTCAATTTCCTCTAAACTTATAGGTCTATTTAGTTGAGTTCTTTCTTCTTCTGTGACAGTCTTCCCTGTGCTCCTCTCCAGGTATTTTTCTATTTGGGTTGGGTCCTCTTCTCCTTTTTTGTACAGCTCTTCGTAGAATTGGAGGAAATTTTGTTGTATCCTTTTTGGGTCTGTTATTAATTCCTCTCCTACCATTATTTTATTTATGACATTTTGCTTTTGTCTTTTTCTCAATTGCCAGGCTAGGAATTTCCCTGTTTTGTTCGCCGATTCAAAATATCTCTGCCTCATTGTTTTTATTTTCCACTCTACATCCTGATTCGTTAATATTGAGTATTGTCTTTGTAATATTTTTATTGTTTGTAAGCTTTGTTCATCTTTTGGGTTTTTTATTAATTTTTTCTCATGCTCCCTTAACTGTCTGAGTATTTCCTCTGTCTTTTGCTGCTTTATTTTCTTCCTGTAGTTGTTCTGCTGGATGAAAAGTCCTCTTAAGACTGCCTTACTTGCGTCCCAGACTGTTTCTATATTTGTTCCTTTGTTCAGATTTAAAGCTAGATATTCTTTTAGAGTAGCTTTGGCTTTTTCAATGACCTCATCGTTATCTAGCAAATAATCATTTAATCTCCATCTGAAGCCTCCTTGCGATTCCCCTTTTATTTCCAAAGTTATCGAATTATGGTCGGAGAGAGTTCTCGGTTGGATTTCGCATTTTGTGGCTCTTAAGGTGATTGCTCTTGAGGCCCAAATTTGGTCAATTCTTCCCCAACTTTTGTGTACCTCTGAAAAAAAAGTAAACTGTTTTTCTGTTGGGTGCTTATGTCTCCAGACGTCTGTTAGGTCCATATTCTCTTCTAAGTTGTGGAATGATTCCGGCAGCTTACCCTGTTTTCTTTTCCTCTTTTCTGTTTGTCTATCCATTTCTAATGTCGGCACTGCATTAAAGTCTCCCAGTAGTATCATCTTATTATCTTCTAATTCTAATAAAACTTGTTCCAATTTTTTATAGAACTCTAACCTGTTTGTGTTTGGGGCATAGATGTTTACAACATTAATTTTCTCTCCCTTAAAGTTTATTTGAACCCCCAGGATCCTTCCTTCTTCATCCTTATATACCAGTTTGGGTTCCCATTTTCCATCCACATATGTTACCACTCCCCTTTTTTTCTCTCTCCCAGAGTTTATGAATTCTGTTCCCAAATTCTTATTAACTAATACATGTTTGTGCTTTTTGACTACATGAGTCTCCTGTATACAGATTACATCCAATTTTTTCTTCTTCAACACATTTGCGATTTTATTCCTTTTTGTTTTTTCATTCAGACCATTTACATTCCATGTTAGAATTTTGAGATTCATTATTTATAAGGTCAGTAATTTGTCGGTTTAGGTTTTAAGCTCTTAGCCGATTTGAGTTCAGGTAATTTAATTCTCTACTTCCTCCTGTTCCTCCCCTGTCTCTTCCTCTCTTTCCTCCTCCTCCTGAACCTCCTCCCCTCCCACCCCCTCTCTTTCTTCCCCCTCCAGCCTCCCCCCCAGACCCGCTCCCCCCTCCCCCCCTTCTCTACCCCTCCCTCCATATCTCTCTACTAACCCCCCTAGCTCTTTTTCATATCTGCGGAGGAATTTACTAACTTCCTGAATCTCTGTTATCTTGAACCTTTTTTCCTTATAAAAAAAGGAAATCCCTTCCGGGAATTCCCATCTATGCTGTATGCCATTCTTTCTCAAAGTATTGACTATTTGTTTATAGCCCTCTCTTTTCCGAAGGAGCCTAATTGGTATTTCCTTAAAAATGATAATTGGCCTTCCATCAATTATCAATTTCTTCTGATAGCTTTCTTTCAAAATTCTATTTCTCATCTCTATCGATCTGAAAATCACCAAGCAATCCCCTGGAATTTTTTTCTGTTTGTTTTGCTTCGATCTTATTTTTATTCTAAAAGCGTTTTCTATGGTTTGTGCAACTTCGTCTTCTCTCCATGCTAGCCACCTTGCCAGTTCTGTTATCATTTTTCCTTTTACATCCTCCTCTCTTACTTCTCCTATTCCTCTAAATTTCAAATTCAGCTGCTTTTGTTTCATTTCCATCATAGCTAAATTGTCTAAGACTTGGTCTTGACTTTTGTTTAGTTCTTCAAAATTTTCCTTAATTTTCCCAACTTCTCTTCTTTGGTCTTTCATCTCTTTCTGCATTTTCCTATTTGTGTCCTCTAAGGACTTTGTTCGGACCGTTAAATCTTTAATTTTATTTGACATTTCCCCTACTGCCTGTTCTATTTTTTTGTCAAAGGATTCCTGCATCTCTCCCAACTTTTTTTCCATATGGGTTTCATTCTGTCTAAATTCTTCTTTTATTTTCAACCACAAGGCGTCTAAGTCCCTTATCTCCTCTTGCCTTGAAATTTTCCTCTCTATTGGTGTTCCTACCGACTTTTTCCCATCCCTTCCCGCCATCTGCCCAAACCGGTCCCTCCCTCTTCCCCAATCCTTACCCACAATCAAGCTTATACTTCCTCCTTCTCTCCCGTAGGGGGCGCACAATCTAGTTGATTCTAGTTATGTCAAGTGAAGTTCCACTATCCTGCTCTTTGCGCAGGTTGTAGCACTGTTATTGGTTCTCTGAGGAAGAAGGAAAGAGATGTAATATATAAAAAAAAATAAAAAGGGGGGTGAGGGGGAGCGCAGGGGGAGGGTCTAAGGGAAAGGGTAGCGGGAAACAGGGCGCAGGTTCAGGAGTTCTAAAAGGCAGTCTCACAGACGTTTATAAGTTTTTCTTTTAATCTGACTTCGACCACTTGCTTGGCCTAATCCAATGTTCCGGCTGTTGCCAGCGCTTCTATGATCAGATTCTGGTCTAGTTAGCACTCTCGTGGTGTCAGCCGGAGGTGAAAGAAGAGGTAACAGGCGCAAGATGCGAAAGAAGGCGGACAAGAGGTGGCACAGTCTGACAATCACACAGGTTTCCAGGCCTTTCCGCAAGGTTGAAGTAGTCCACCAGGGGGGGATGGAAGACTCAAAAATCCCTTCTTGCTTTAGGCAGAGGTAACTTAAAAGGCAGTACTTCTATTGACCCCAGGATCCAGGCGAAAAAAAACAAAAGGAACAAAAGGTGAAAAAAAAAAGGAAGTGGGGTGTTCTTCCGATTAATCTGGGCTGAGAAAAAAGATCACCACCTTCGTAATAAAGTTCGTATTGAATTTATAAATTATGTCCGAAATAATATTTTGGTCCGTTGATATTTATCTAGATACCAAAATTCCACCAGATTTTAAGGTTTTACCTTAATTTTAGAGTTCTGACTTAATTACAGTCCAATGCAGGTAGAGGCTGGCGTACGTGCCTGAGCCACACAGAGGCTCTCCTCCCGTCGCCAGCCAGCGACCAAAACTACAAAGGCAGTCAATATCCAAAGAGCTCCGGAGAGCCAACAACTCCAAAAAAGTAAAAGATGAGAAAAACAAGAACAAGAAGGGGGGAGGTGGAGAAACGGAGGTCCGGAGTTATTTTATCTCACTATCAAGACTGCTATCCGCATTGATAGGTTCCCGTGTTCTTAAAACATGTTTTTCTCTCCTTTTCTCTCCTCTCCTCTCCCCCTCCTACCCCCCTCCGTCTCTGTCTCTAGTTGTTGCCTCCGTTCTATCTTCCCAACACCTTCTAGGGTTTTCTCCGCATCCGATTCTTGGCAATCTATCCAATACAACACAAAGTCTCCAACTTCTCTTTTCCGAATTCACACTATCTCTCTTGGATACTTTTGCCCCGTGAAACTCCCGACGGGGACTTTCCCCTCTTCTTTTCTACAGCGGGTGAGTAAGTGTTTCTTTGTTTCACTCTCCCGATTCGCGTCCCAGCGCCATCTTAACTCCGAAAAACAGATCGGGCTCCTTAGTTTAATCTGCTCCCATCCGACCCGTCTTGGGCTCTATTCTTCACCACCAGTTAAAGTGCTTGACGATATCAGAGTGACACAACAGAACTGGAGTGTGCCACTGAATCTGACTCACAAACCACTTCGTTCCCATAATCCAGTCTGTCGGCTGCCTAAAGGCAGTGCAAAGAGATCCATGGACATCTTCAGATACCGGCAGCTTCTGTACATGTTTAATGCAAAGACTGAATCCCTACACTGGCTTTTTGGAGCAGACTTCTCTGAACTCCCATTTCAAAAGAGCCTGGAAACCTGCTCCTTCCAAAAGGTGAAGTTTGGAATAATGGAGGTAGAGGGAAGTCACATTGAAGCCAGTATATCAGAGGGTCTCTATAATGAGGCAAGCAAGTCAAAAGCAGGGCCATTCAACCTGCTCAGAAGAACAAGGTTAAAAATAGCTGACTTTCTGCTATGATATATGTCACTGGTTTTTTATTGGAGATTCATGAAATCAAAAATGTGAGATCCAATGCTCACTGCATTATCCATTTCATGAATTGCATTTGTCTAAATAATTTATATGCTCTCTCCACCATCATGATAACAGTGAGTTTGGATATCCTTCATTATGCTTATCCTCCAAACACCCACTGTGAGGTAGAGTAGACTTATCCCCCTTTCTACAGATGGGGTATTAAGGCATAGGGAGATTAACAGATGGGATTTTCATAAGTCTTTACTTTGCCCATTTATCCAGCTGAGAGCATTCTGTGGTGCTGGATAAACCAATGGGCTGATGGTAAACTAAGGCCTTTGCTCTCATGTGATTCTTTGAAAACAAACAATTTTACCACGGTCATTTTAGTTATCATCTGAAGCTTCCATCTCATGTTTGCTTGCCCATGATAGTCACTTTCATTGTGTGTTATCAAGTACTTCATCAATGGTGAGAAGTGGGGAAAGCTTGCTGTGATGAGCTTAAATTAGGGATGATTGAGACTTTTGTCTAATTTCCAGATAAAGTGAATCAGCCTGATACATCCTGAGCAAATACATGGATCAGAATGCAGTGGCCTTTCAGTTTTCTTGCATTACTCCAAAGTTTGGAGTACAATTCTTGTCTCGGGGAAAGGGTGCCAAAATGTGTACTTAGTTTGCATTCCTGTGCACATTTAGTTGCGACTTACATCTCAGTAGACAAGTGAATTTAAAACACACACCTATAAGACAATGGCTGCCAATAACTGTCAGAACTGACACTGAATGATCTTATTGCACCTGAGGTGAACCACAAAATGGCATCTCTCTCCTCACCAGGACAGGAGTCCTACTTTAGAGTTGAAGTTTTCAAATTCATCCTTGAATGACCTCCAGCCATTTAAGAAAAAACTACTTTGAGCTTCCTATGCATTGTACTCATATTGACTCCAGGGAAATGTAATATTTCCTCGTCAAGTCCCTCAGGAGAGCAAAGCTTTGCTTTTTGTCCTCAGCAGGTAGTTGGTGGTAGTTGGTGCCCATTGCGGCTGGAAGGGCAGAAGGCAGGGAGACCAAAACTGGGTGGGGCCAGAGCCAATGGCAGGTAGAGACAGAGCCAACAAACTTTAGTTTTGTCTTCATCCTCCTCCCTGCTGTGTTCTGCAAGGACAACACAGAGTAAAGAGGACAGTGCTGACGGCCAGACCCACTGCTTGGACTGGTTGTATGCAGGGGAGTTTTTCAGCTGGAACTCACTGGAACTCAGTTCCGGCACTTCTCAGATGAGTGTCATTGCAGGTATAAGAGAACAAGGGAGGTGTTCATGGTGAGTTCTGGCACCTCTTTTTTAAATTATTTTTTAAAGAAAAATAGCACTGCTTCCACAGTGCACCAGCCTCCACTACCATCCCCTGGTGCTTAAAGATAAAGACATCAATCTACCACCTGATGATCCTGCAGCTGTGGCCAGTGGTTCTGGGGGCATATTCAATGGGGTGTTATACCATTTGTACTATAGCCATTTTCAAAGTATTCAGAATTTTTTTAAAGAAAACAGCTGAGTTCTCTGTTGCAGCTTGCTGTTACTGGTGGGTCCCACATCTGAAAAGGTTGCATTCTATTGACATTCAAGATGGGGAAAGAATGACATTTTTTCATTAACAAAATACTGTGGCTTGAGTATGGGGGAAATGTGATTTCTTAGCAACATAAATTGTTCTATGAGTAAATTCATCTGGCTTACCTGCAATGAATGAATAACAACTGCAGTTTTAGTGTGTGGAAAAATCATAGTTTAGAAAGGCCACGATAACTGAGAAACAATGGGACATTTGCATATATTTCAATGAAGTGATATTTTCTCATGCCACCCATACAAGCTGATGACTTACTGGAAGTCTGCAAAACAGGTTCCCAACAATTTGCATGATTTTAGCAACCTCCATATAATGAGACAAATTCTTTGGAAAGCAATACAGAATGCATTGTTAGTGAAAAGGAATATTGAAGGAGTCTTCTCCATTATGAGTTTTCAGAAGGATGACACATGTTAGAAGAAGATAACAGCAAGAAATGCACCAAAAGATCAGGGATTTCTAGGAGTGAATCTACCGGAATGCATATATGTTAATTGGTGCAATATTAGAAAGATCAAATAATCCTACAGCTGAGATCAGTGTTTATATTCTCATACCCGTCCTTATTTTTAAAAAGAAATAAATCTGTGATTGAATGCCAAAAAGCCCTTCTGAAGCAGTGGCTCCCTTGATTAAGATTTCCCATCTTGGCAAGTCCTAAATCAAGAGACATCAAAGTACTTTCAAAATAAAGAACAGCTGAAGAAAAATGTATGAGATGACAGAAGGCATAAACAATAATACCATGCATATGTTTAAGTCATCTGAAAGTGATTGCAGTGATGTGTAAAATATTCAGAAATAAACATTTAAATGGCAGCTTAATTCCCCCAGGGAGAAAAGTCTGCTTAAACCTTAAATAAATCCTGTTTAGACTAAACCACATCCGTTCTCCCCTTTTCCTTTAAGAGCACTCTCAGCTTCTCTGATTGGCTCTGTATAAAGAAAGATCTTCTGTGCTGCTGCAGATTTTCATTCAAACAAATGTGGAATCAAATGCATTAAAAGATGTAGGAAGCCCACACAGATCTTCTTCACCACTTGGTCCTGAAAGTAAGGCATATGCAGTTGCATTATGCCCTTGGTAGAGTACACTCTGCAAATTGCTAATGGACGGTGGGCAGAAATACTTGTTTATAGGAAAGGAATTTGGTTGGGGAGTGCATTTAATATATGTACCTTATAGGGTACATAAAGGTAAAGGTAAAGGGACCCCTGAACGTTATGTTGTTTAGGTCCAGTCACGAACGACTCTGGGGTTGTGGCACTCATCTCGCTTTACTGGCCGAAGGATCCGGAGTACAGCTTCCGGGTCATGTGGCCAGCATGACTAAACCGCTTGTGGCGAACCAGAGCAGTGCACAGAAACGCCGTTTACCTTCCTGCCGGAGCAGTACCTATTTATCTACTTGCACTTGATGTATTTTTTAACTGCTAGGTGGGCAGGAGCTGGGACCGAGCAATGGGAGCTCACCCCGTCGTGGGGATTTGAACTGCCAACCTTCTGATAAGCAAGCCCTAGGCTCTGTGGTTTAGACCACAGCACCACCCGCGTCCCTATGGGGTACATACATTGTCTATAAAAGCTCATGCTGCCACAAACCCAGCCAATTCCTAAGCCCTGGCTCAGATTTTTACCAGGCAATAAAAGCTTTGTGTGGTAGAGGTATAGCAAGGTACCCTTCCCCTCTGCTATGCAAGACTCAAAGTAATGTTTAAAATAGGTCAGGGAAAGCAATGTGGTGCCATCCTGATGCTGTCGGACTCCAACTCCCATCAACCCCAGCCAACATGGTCAATGGTCAGGAATGATGAGAGCTACAATCCAACAACATCTAGAGAGTGCTCTGTTGGCCAACCCTGTTGGCCACCTCTTTTATTTTATTTTATTTGGTAATCACTCTTGGCCAAGTAAGATTGTCTTCCATCAATATGGTTGCAATGGTGTGTCTGTAGGTGACTGTGGAGGCCAATTCTGGAGCCACACATGCTTCCACAGTGGGGACATACCAGTAGGTTTCCAGGTGAGAGTTGATCACAGTGAGGATTTGCAAAACATGCCTTCCTCTTAGCTCACTTCTCCCTTTCGTCCTGAGTTCGTGCTTCTTTAAATTCCATGATGCCTTTGGTAGAGGCTATTCTCCAATGGGGGACGCGGGTGGCGCTGTGGGTTAAAGCCTCAGCGCCTAGGACTTGCCAATCGAAAGGTCGGCGGTTCGAATCCCCGCGGCGGGGTGCGCTCCTGTCGCTCGGTCCCAGCGCCTGCCAACCTAGCAGTTCGAAAGCACCCTCGGGTGCAAGTAGATAAATAGGCACCGCTTACTAGCGGGAAAGTAAACGGCGTTCCGGGTGCTGCGCTGGCTCGCCAGATGCAGCTTGTCACGCTGGCCACGTGACCCTCGGCCTATAGAGTGAGATGGGCGCACAACCCTAGAGTCTGTCAAGACTGGCCCGTATGGGCAGGGGTACCTTTACCTTTACCTTTATTCTCCAATTGGAGTGCTCACAGGCCTGTGTTTCCCAATTATCCGTGCTTATACTGCATTTTTTTAGATTTTTTGAGAGCGTCTTTAAACCTCTTTTGTTGTCCACCGGCATTTTGCTTTCTATTCTTAAATTAGGAATAGAGGAATTGCGCTTTGGAAGACAATAATAAGGTATCCAAACAACATGACCAGTCCAACAAAGTTGATGTTGAAGAATCATTGCTTCGACACTGGTGATCTTGCTTCTTTCAGTACACTGACATTAGTTCGCCTATCTTCCTAAGTGATATGTAATTTTTTTCAGAGACACCGTTGATGGAATCTTTTGAGGAGTTGGAGATGGTGTTTGTAAGTGGTCCATGTTTCACAAGCATAAAGTAAAGTTAGTATATACTGTATATATACTGATATACACTGTAGGTGATCCTCTTGCAGCACATCTGTAGGCACAGCTGCTAGTTTTGCATGGTTCTTTCCTCTCCGATCTTAAAAAAAGAGATGGGGCAACCATACTTTCAGTCTACTACAAAGTGCACTCAAATCATACATTACTTTATGGTGGAGGTAAAATGAGCACCTGCAAACCACCCCTGTACCAGGGGAGGGGGACTGTTACAGTAAATGTCCAAATCGCAATCATCCTTAAAAGAAAGAAAAACCAACCAACCAACAACTTAACAATAGTTGTTTACAGGGGGAACAAAGAGGAAATGGTGAGGAGAGGACTCCAATAAGGAGAATGCTGAGCTGCATTCTTGTGACCCAGCAGGGAAATGTCACATATCTTTGGTTGTGTACTGATGCTGTGTATAAGATCACCACCAGGAGAAAAGAGCAAGGCAGGCTGACAGAAGGGTTGCTTGCAATTATCACTAGGCCAGCATGTTACATACAACCCCTGTATCCTTTATGTGATTTATTCTAAGGCACAGACTTTGAGTATAGAGAAGAGGCTGTATCTCAGCTTTCCCCAACCTGGTGCCCTCCAGATGTTTTGGACTACAGCAACCAGGCAGCATAGGGTTGAAGAACCAGATTGAAGAAGGCTGCTGCACCTGAACGGTGCCTTTTTGGAAAGCAAGTTTTTGTGCTAAACTGTCCCCAGTTGTATGGCAGGCACTGAAATAGGCCCAAGTAACCAGGCTTTGAGGATTAAGGAAAGGTGAGTGTGAAGTGGGCCAGTGTGGCATAGTGGTTAGAGGGTTGGACTAGGACTTGGGAGAGCAGGGTTCAAATCCCCACTCAGCCATGAGCGACCTTGGACCAATCTCCATCTCTTAGCCCAGGGGTCAGCAAGGCTCACTGGGCATGGGCCGGATCACTCCCACGGAGATCCTCAATGGGCCAGGCTGGCGCAGCGCAACGCTGGAAATCGCATCTGCGCATGTCCTCAGTGCTGGAAATCACTTCTGCGCATGCCCAGACGCCAAAAATCATGCCTGTACAGAAGCGATTTTCAGTGTCTGGGCATGTGCAGAAGCGATTTCCGGTGCTGCGGAAGAGAGTTTTAGCACAGCACCGGTTTAGCACCGCACGCGGGGACTTGCCAAGTGGGCAGCTCAGTTCGGGGGTGGCTCGCGGGTCAGTTAAACGGTCTCTGTGGGCTGTTTCCAGCCCATGGGTCTTAGGTTGCCAACCCCTGTCTTAGCCTAACCTACCTCACAGGGTTGTTGTGAGAATTAAATGTGGAGGGGGAGAGCCATGTACACCACCTTGAAATCCTTTGGAAATAATGGTGGTATATAAATAAAATAAATAAGAGTGCCTTTATCAGGTATAATAATACCTACTTTTGTAGTAAAACTGCAATTACATGTCAGTCACATTATCATCTGGTGGACTCTTCTTATTTGATAAAATGGGATCCAGTATTAAAATTCCCTGAAATTAAGCATTTCCATCACATGACCAGAAAGATTATTTTGGAATACATCTATTATCAGCAACAAAGCATTCCCTTCAATCCCATTATCTGCTGCTATTGTGTTTTATGGCACAGATAAAAGGTACCATTTTAGGTCAAATTGTTCTCTTAAAATGCCCCGTTTTTCATCTCTAAGCAGTATAGTAAATGGCAGACAGAAAGGCACCAGGAGAGGACTTGTGGGTTCACCTACAAAGTGCACTGCATTAGAGATGAACCTGCTGCAAATATACTCTAGCTTTTGCACTGACTCAGCATTGTCACATACAATATTATCTCTCTTGCCGTGCCAGCATCTGCAATATCGCCACGCTGGACCTTTCTGGAAAACTAAACAAAGCTTTCTTCAGATGGAACTAATCCCAAATGATACTTCTGCAAGTCTCAGTCTGGTATCAGTAGTGATAGGTTCTGCCCTAACATAAAAGATAAATGGAGGGGGGTTGGGTAGCTTTGTGTTAGCAGAGAAGCTATATAATGGGTCACTCTTCTTCTCTTTCTCATTTAACTCTGGATAGATGTGTTCTCCAGCACACTTGAAGAGGGATGTGTAGCCTAAAATAAAATCCAGGACAGTAGGAGAGGAAATAAAACAATGGTTCTTTGCCAAAGTATATTTTGTAATAAAATAGCTGTTATGTACTAAGCTTGGATCCTAGAACAATGGGCAAGTAGGACCCTAGAATGCAACAACTGATTGGCTTGCAGGAAAAGACCAATCAGGCTCCAGGAGGAAGTTAATCAGCCTATTAGGCTGGTAGGATCGTAGAATGCAACAACTGATTGGCCTGCAGGAAAGGACGAATCAGGCTCCAGGAGGGAAGCAGAATCAAGCAATCAGACGGGACTCATTGTGTAAATAATGTATATAAAAGCCTGAGGTTTGGGGGGCAATTGAATCACTGTTTTACAAGCTGCAATAAAGAGCATGAAATCACTACAGGACTCTATTTCAATAGCTGAGCGCTTCAATACCATTTTTGTAGTCTGGAGGATGCACAGCAAGACACATTTGGGCTACACTCCTATACATACTTAACTGGGAGCAAGTCCTGCAGAACTCTATAGGACTTTCTTCTGAGATAGGATTGTGATTAAAAACCAACAACACAACCCTATGTCCTGCTCTAAACCTCACAGGTGGCACTGGGAGGAAGGAAGTTGTACCACATGACATAAATGACATCATAGGCAATAGCCAGCTGACTATGATTGTTGTATGGCTACAATCGCGGCAGCAAAATTTGTTTGTTCATTTTATTTGTATGCCGCTTTTCCACAAAAAAAATATATGCTCAAAGTAGCTAACGACAAAGAAACAGGTTTGCATTTCAAACAAGCACTATGAAACAATTTCATAATAACATAGCAAAACAAAACTATAGTAACATACGGGGGGGGGGACCCATATGTCAATACTATAAATATGACAGGATTACTGAAACAACATGCGAGATTCAATAGCACTAATAACAAGGGAGCTTTGCAGTTTCATCTTAGTCGTAGAAACACTCCTCCCATAATGTTGCAAAATAAATAAATATGCTTGGGCATGTTCCGTGATAGCCCAGCCTCCTCCAGAGAACACCTTATCTGTTTTTCCTTCTGAAAAATATATTCTGAATGGTTCAGTCAGTGACTGTTGAATTGAATGATGAGTACTAGGCATGTAAGAAGGCATAGTTTTCTATTCCAGCCCGTGTTCGTCACATGCACCACTGTTTCCATTCTCCTTCAGTTCATCTTGCACCAAGAATGGCATTATTCGTCTCACTGAAATTATGAAGCTTATTAATTGTGTAAAATGTGCTGTCGTTGTATTATTCCACCCCATTCATTTCAGTGCAAGGAAAATGCTTGATTATATGTCATTACTGGATTGAAAGCAGCAGCAGCAGTGATTACGAATACTATTTGCTGGATGGATTTCTGTTCTGGATGTGGGACAAATAAGTGAACACAGGCCATTTCTGCTGCCATTTCCATCTGAATTCTCAGACATCCCTAGTGACTCCTAATGCCACACCACCCACAAAAACACATATGCAGCCATTCCGTTTGCACACATGCATCCCACACTGTCTCTGTACTGATGTGTCTCATCGTAAAGCACTTTCATCACAATAAATGTCACCTCCAGCTGCTTTCCCTAGCCATCCCTTGATACCCATTCACCCTCCCACCCCTCAGTCTCTTTCCTCACATCTCACTCCAAAGTCTTAAAAGATGGAGAGGATCAATGTGGGAAAAAAGAGAAATAGAGAAATTAGGCAGATCTGTGCAGATGGAATATGACAGAACTTGAATTATCTCTTCTCCTGTCTTACACCAAAAAATGAGCATTATATTAGGCCAAATATAGACCATGGACCCCTAGTTTTTAAGAAGCTAATTGTCTAATAGATTCTATATTCAATTTTTCTCTTGTCTCATTAAAACTAAATAATGGATAGAGATTTTCTCCCTTCTATCTTTTCCCGTTTAATTGCATTTGCTGCATCCACTCTCCCGTGTCCTTCTCCTGATATTGACAATACAGCTAATAGCCCTCATTTTTAGCAGTGGCAATTTGGACATTCCTGGGCATCCTCATATAGTAATAGTTACCTAGGAGGAAATTAAGGGATGCTCTTAGCATACTGAGTAATAGCATCTACAGTTCTGTATAAGAAGTTCAAAGGAGTGATTAAAGTAGAAAACTGCAACCCAGACCTCAAGTAGGGAGATTTTCTCATGCCAGTTCATAATTCTGCCCATGAAAATGTTACCCAGCAGACATTTATTTAGTTTGGGAAATATCATTCAGCAGTGCTTAACCAGTTTTAAACTACAGCAAGGACTAATCGCCACAAGTATAGCTAAAACAATATCAGCACAGTAAAATAATACAAGTGTAAAAGCAGACAGCAAAACCGCAATTAAAAGACTAGCAGCAGTACCAATATAAATAACAAAAGCCATCTGGAATATAAAAGCAAGTTTTCAAGGTCCATTTAAAAGCCTTCAGCGTAGGAACTATGCAATACATGCAAATCTAGGGAGGGACTTTCATGTGCCTGGGGCCACCACTGAAAAGGCCTTATGTCTTGGGCCAGCCAATCAAATTCTTCCTTGTGGCAAGTCTATGAGCAGGATCACAGAGGCTGAGCTTGGGTCCCAGGCAGGCTCACATTGGTGCAAGTTGTGCAAATTTTCACTGTTTGAAATATGGCAACCCTAGGATAGTGCTTTTTTAAAAACAACAACCACCACCATAATCATCAACTGGAGCTTTTTTGCAACTGCAAGTAATAATAAAAATAAGAGAAGAAATTGGCCTTTTCTGTTGTAACACCTCACAGAATACATTCACAAAAGAAAATTGGGAAGCTCTATCTGTTGGATGTTTCAAATGTCTCCTAAAAACTGATTTTGTTTAACCTGGCCTATGATGTCTCCAGATGTGAAGGAGATAAAGAATTATACAACTTTAGAAGACATCTGAAGGCAGCCCTGTATCGGGAGGTTTTTAATGCTTGATGCTTTTACTATGCTTTTAGATATGCTGTAAGCTTTCCAGAGTGGCTGTGGAAACCCAGCCAGATGGGTGGGGTATAAAGAATAAAATTATTTTATATTTATATTATTATTATTATTATTATTATTATTATTATTATTATTATTATTATTATTACTAAGAATGTTATCCTGTTCGGTTGCTGACTTCCTGTTTTAAATGGCAGAATTTCAGCAATGTATTTCATAGAATCATAGGGCAGTAGAGTTGGAAGGTTCACAAGGGTCATCTAGTCCAACCCCCCTGCACTGCCTTTCTGCCCAACATGGAGCTCAAGCCCATGGCCCTGAGATTGAGAGTCCCATGCATTCTGATCGTTTGCACTCACTGTCTTTAGATTTTTGAAAACTGCTTCGGGATTTTTGCCAAAATGTTAAATTGGTTTATACATTTTCTAAATAACTGATACTCAGATTAAACTACAAACAACAGTTCAGGATAGTGTGCACGCGCTAATGAGGTACACTACACAAAGCTACCCGTGTAGGAGTTAAGCGGGTTCCTCAGGCAGGTGAGCCAAGCCACACTTCTTTCCTTCACTCCAGATCACTTCAGACAAAATTCTAATAATTGTGGCAAATTAAACTTAGCTCTTGCTGTTAAGTTGCGGGTGAACATATCAGATGACACAGCGATTCTTCAAACAGCTCTTGTTTATTCACAGGCCAGAACAGAACTGAACTGAAGGGTTCAGCCAGCCTGCTTATATAGAGCTCCACTAGAATGCAACAGTAACCACTTTCTGTAACTATCCAATCACTGAACGTCACTTTCAATCCCTTATTTGCATATGTGGACCTGAGTGAAAACTATCTACAGTATCCCTCTACTGGCCCAGGGTGAAAACTTCAGTACATAACACTTGCCTCTGGACTATTGACTAAACCAGAGGACTTCTGACTTTACAATCAATGCAGATGATCTATAACCAACCGGTAAGCCTGAGTTCTCCAAGAGAATATTGTGGAAACTCAGCTGCTCTCCCATTTGCTGAAAACTACACATCCTATTTACTTTGTCCCAGTTGCAAGTACTATTTCCTTCTGGTTTTGTCTTACAAAATTTCACAAATACTTAAATATTGAACACATTTTCATGCTTGGTGGGAATGCAATTTTTTAAATATATTTTGGACCACAGTCTTCAATATTATCTCCAAAATTGTTAAACAACCTCTCTCACCGAACCCAGTCTTAGCCCTGCTTTCACTAAACTCAGATTCCAACCCTAATATCCAGCATAAAGATTTAATTATTATTGGTAGCTACACATCTACAGTAATGGTATTGTATCACTGGAAAGCCAAGGTGGAGCTACCTTTCGTGACTTGGTTCAACAGTATTTGGGATATACATAATTAGTTCAGAGTGACTAACTGAGCTTGGAAGAGTTGTAAATGGAATTATAAAGGAAAATACCTTTGATGAAACCTGGTCTCCCTTTTTTTCATACATAAGGGAAAAAGAAAGTAAAGCTCTCCTACCAGCCTCACAAACCTTTCTGTGGAGAACCTATAAAGGCTGCCAATGTTTTAAGACCGTGTAAAATGATGCCATAAACAAAATGTTATAATCCTTGCGTTGCTGTGACTGTATTGTATAATAAAAAAAATTAATACAGAAATGTACAGAAATACATGTTCATGAACTATCACAGTGAACCTTTTCACTTTGATAGGCCCTGTCACACATTTATTAGCTTTAAAACCATGAACCAATGTTTTTAAAGAGGGGCTTTCACATAACGTGATAGTCGAAATACATATATCTCAAAAATGTACTTGTGAACTGGAAGTGATAACGCTGATGATAACTAACCCTGAGCTCACCCATTTCCTAACAATTAGCAGCTCTTATCTGACAGACACCATTTCCTACACATACTTTTTGCTCCATGATAAGAAGTAAAATGTTTGCTTAAGGCAGAGCTATTTCTGTTCATTGTAACATGCACATCGCCGCTAGAAGCACACAGAAGGAGAACAAAATGGTAGCAAGTTGGAAATCTGAAAAAGCAAAAACACTAGATTTTGTTCACACTTAGAGGTGGTGTGTCTGGCACCTTCATTGTACAGATCCTGGCCAACGCTGAAGACACAACTCTTCTCCCTGGCTTTTGACACTTGAGGTGTATGTTTTTAGGAGACCACCTTATTTTTGTGACTGTAAGTTGTTTTAAACTGTTTTTAATGTTTAATGTTGTAACCCACCCTGAGACCATAGAGTGAAGCATGGGTTGTTATTATCACGATTAATAATGATAATAATTTGTTCTGCTCCATCTGGAACCTTATTATGTATTTTATAATTTATTCTGGGACCTTCTGGTGAAGATTGGGTAAGAGATGGTATAAAGAAATAAGCTAACAGTAACCAAATCTCAAAATAACAAAAATGGTGGAAGCATGTCTGCCTTGATCTATAGGCTGAATTTGGATGTTGGGCACAAGGTGAATCAATGATACCAGCCTCTTTTTCTTAGAGGATCACCTTATACATACACCATGGAGGGGTGGCAGGACCATGCCTTTAGGACCCTCCCCTGACATCATATTCCCTGCCTGCCACCTCAGCCCTTGTGCGGGCCACACAATCAGCTCAACATCTGAAATAGACATCTGACAGCTGTGTTGTGGAGAGTTGGGTGATTTTTTGTTTTTTATCAATCCTCTTGTCAGACTGAGAATATCCCCTCACTCACCAGTTTAGGATATTCTACCATTCTTCAGCAGAGTTTCTTTTCTTTCAGCAAAGTAAGCGGCTCATGTAAATGTCAAACAAAGCTTTAATGATAAAGAAAACTAACACAATAACATACTATCTGACAGAAACTAAGACAACATCATGAGGCAAGAATGACAGTTGGCCTCTCTAACTGAACTTTAACTGAACACCCAAAGGGAGGGGCAGATTTCGGAGCACAGCACAAAAGCCCCACCCACCAGATGACAGGCATTCTACTATTCATATTAGCCCCCAGTGTTTTTCTAACAAGCTGTAAGTGTGCTGTGCAGGTACCCCTTTTCAGGCATCACACCAAACCCACAGATGTTCTCTGGGCTGGCACTCAGCTAGCCTTGGAGTCCACTTGCAGTTACGCCTGCCTCTCTGCCCTTCAAATGATGGTCCTGGAACCTAGACTCATACCATCCAGTGCCAGACGTATCGGCAGATCAGTCAAAGGGCTGCTCCTGTGGCTGAGCAAGATTTGGTATAATGCACTTGCATTGCCAAACTAATAATAACCATGTTTTAAAAACCCTGCCCTGATTTGGGAAGTCTTTAAAGCGTGCTTTAGTAATTCTCCAAGAGAAATTAGCAGATCATTTATTCAGCTTGGTTGCCGCGTGAAAAGCCCTTGGAAATCTGGACCGATACAAAGGCCTAGAGTTTCCAAGAATGGCAGCACACAGCATCTTTCTGAAGGACTTTTCCCATATTCCTTCTGGAACTTTCCCTGCCCAAGCAGCCTTGCCATGAGCAATCGTGCAAGCCCATTCATTTCAGTGAAGCTTTGTATGAATTGTGCTCACAGTGTGTGTGTATTAACGTCAAAGCACTTTGTGGCTGTCAGGGAAAGATTAGACTTCTTGACCACATGCCTACATTATGATTAATTCATCGTTTTAATTATAGACCCTTTTTGTAGATAAAAGCGCCACTGAGTGACAGAATTACAGTGACAATGACAGGGGCAAATCTCTTTTCTAATTTAAATGGATGACGCAAGCACCCCATTGAGCGCCTACATATGGTCCCCTCTTGTTCTACGCGTGCCAAAATCACATTCTCAGCAAGGACTATAAAACATGTGGGGGCAAACAAGAGAAAGCTCCAGCTATTCAATTAAGCATGAGCAGATATTCACAGAGGGGTTTAAAAAATGGACCAAATTGGCAGCCAGTTTCAAGAAAATGAAGAAAGTAAGCTTCCCCACTGGCCAGGCTCATACAACCAGCCCTGATGGCAATTTCCAATAAAGCCTGACTATATATGGCAAGTGAATTGTGAGCCAAAGCAGCTTTCTTGATTCATAAACTCCCACTGCCACTCACAGAAGCTACTCTGTGTTCTTCCATGAACTCTCACCTCTGTCATTATAAGCATGTGAGAGCACTGAAATGTCCAAGAGAGAGCCAGTAAAAGTAATGGGATTCATGCAGATGAGCATTAATGTTTACAGAAACCACTTGGATATAGCAAGGACTAGCGTCCTTCGTGAGACTAGGACAAGGGAAACTGAGTATTTAAGTAGGGCCCTGCTCTCAGTCACTTGGGCTAGATAGGCAGCTCATCTTCCACCTTGTGCCCCCTCCAATTAGGGCTGTTGCCCTAAGAGTCACCCTGTGGAGGCCAGAAAGAAATTATTGCACGTTTTGCAAAATTGGGTAGGTGGGGGGTTATCTGGCTTCAATTGACTCACTCATCTGCCACACCTTGGCTGGTAGGAGGAGCCATTTAGCAGGAGCCATTTAGACAGTATAACAGTCTGGTAGGTAATATCTTTGCTAAATGGCGGACTAGAAGTTAAGACAGCTCCCAAGGAAGTTGCCCACCTTGGGGACTGGTGGGGTGATCCCATGTTCTTTTGGACTGGTGGGGTGATCCCTGGGCAGCTGCTCTTTTGGTTGGCATTCAGCTCATCCTGGAATTGAGCAGGCTTGCCATGAAAGAGACAGCTTACTGTTGAGGTGGGCCCTGAGGTCCATCGGCAGGACAGCCTCACCAGGCCTTGGGACACAGAGACTGTTGGGGTTCTCCTTGATCACTGGTCTATGTTAACTGTGAATTGATCTTAAATGGCATTGGGTCCCATTTAAATCCACTCATGCATCCATCTCTTTATTGCCATTCACAATTAAATGACCACACGGACAGAACAGGCAGAGGAAACTGTGGTATTCCAGCTCAGACTATTTGTTCATCCAACCCAGTGTTGTCTACTCTGATGGACAATGGTTCTCCTGCTATCCAGTCCTTTTAACTGGAGATTCCAGAGACTGAACCTGGGACTTCCTGCCTGCAAAGTACAAGAATCCTACCATTCTTTCCCAGACAACTGGCATACTTTTGGAGAGTGCTGAGATTGGGTGGGAAAGATCCATGCTCATGTCCCTGACAATGTGCTTGTCTAATTCTCACACACTCCAGAGGAAAGTAGCTCCCATCTTGGAGCTTGGGGATGGGCCTCTTGGGGATGGGCAGGGTAAACTTTAAAAGAACAGGAGATGGCGGCTGTAGCAGCATCTCACTTATCACCCAACCTCCTGACCTAACTTGATAACAAACCTTCATTATCAAAAACTGATTGACACAGCATCAGCCAGCCAGATAGGTTATACATTGGCCAGGGTGGGGATGGAGGGGACAACCACCCTTTCAAAGCCAACCACTGCAGCATAGCAAATAGCCATCGTATACAGTGCCAGCTATATCCCCAAGAAGTGAAACACTATTTAATTTTAGTGCACAGATAAAGGCTTTCATGCCTGACTGAGCTTTCATGCTATCTGCATAAAGGAGAGCCTGGGGAGTATGAAACGACTAATGGCTAACTTTATCCTCAGAAGCCTCTTGGGGAATTTGCTGGGAAGATAGTGATGTGTTGGTCAAGTTAATGTACTCCAGGAATCAGGGTGGGGAGGGAGAGGCCCTCTTTCTTTCTAATGAGATGGGGAGAAAAAACAGCCTCGAAACTGTGTTTGCTCGGTTATCAGCAGATGGAGAAAATAACACTGCCAGAGAGGTGTGTTTGATTTAATGCTTTCATTGCTTGCGAAAAGAGAAAATCACACTGAAATCAACCACCAAAGCAAGGTGAATAACAAGCAATTGTTCGTGTGCATAAATACCTTTAAAATCTCAGCTTCAGAGGAGTAGAAAGAGGAATAAATATGTGAGAAGTATTCATCCCACCCACCCTGTACTCTGGGATTAAGTCTCTGGGGAATTTGAGCTTTATGAACTAGCATAAAATAGAAGGCAATCAGAGCATTTAAAAAAGATCATATTCACTCATTGTTGGAGATTAGAATTGCACAGTTAAACCATTATTTGTATAGACAAGGTATAAATACAAATTACCTTCACAGCACTTTCATTAGCTCACATGTCCATTATTATGTTTACCTGTTATTTACTGTATATTTTTTTTAAAAAGAGCACTAAAAGCATATTTTAATTACAGC
Source organism: Podarcis muralis (assembly GCF_964188315.1). Classification (NCBI taxonomy): domain Eukaryota; kingdom Metazoa; phylum Chordata; class Lepidosauria; order Squamata; family Lacertidae; genus Podarcis; species Podarcis muralis. The sequence goes on from NC_135664.1 coordinate 40,669,878, forward strand.
ACAATCCTAAAAATGTCTACTCAGTAGTACCTTTCATTGAGTTGCAGGGGACTTAAGCTCACGTGAGCGTATATAGGATTGCAGTCTTTAAAACATACTACACTTACTTTGAAGCACAATCATTTACTTTTTCCTCTTCCCTATCTCCTGCTCCATTTCACATTTCAGTTCATTTTATGTACATAAGCAATTTGACATTTTCGATCCAGCAAGAATTCTGAGGGTGGCTTACAGGAAAAGATTAGAAACCCATGAACGGTAGAACCAATAAAATAAAAAAGTAACAACCAGAACAGCAAAGAAAGTATCAGCATAAAACAAACAATCTAAAAGACCTGGGAAAATAAGTAGATCTCTGCTTGCTGAAGAAAAGATATTGGCCATGGTCTTGGGCAAGCTTCACTGGAGAGTAAAAATTTCCAAGGACTACTGAAGAAGCCCTTTTTCTGGTCACCACAAGTTGCACCTTTGATAGCAGTGAGACTGAGGGACGGGCCTCTGACAATGGCCTCAGTACCCAGGCAGGTGGTCTAGTCTCTATGGCAGGGATGGGGAACCTCAGCAGGGTGTCTGGTGTCTGGCCCTCAGGATGGTCCCTTGGCATACTGCTGTAAAAACATGCCAGCAAAAGACTGTGAAATTGAACACAGTGCAGTTATCCTCTGAATCTGCCGCTTTAGAATGCAAGTGAGGAATCACATTTGAATGTCTCCATTCCATGTAAAATAAATAAAAAATCCCTACGCTTGCAGCATTAGCACACCAGAGTCTTTTATCACCTCCTCCCTGACAGGCTAGATTACATGCAGGAGGGTTTGATGGGATGGTATATTTAAACACACAATCATCCTCCATCTGCATTCTGAGCTGGGGCAATCCTGTAATATATATTACAGTGGTACCTTGGTTTACGAACTTAATCCATTCCGGAAGTCCATTCTTAAACCAAAGCGTTCTTAACCCAAGGCGTACTTTCCCATACCAGTGGGGGGCTCAATTTACAAATGGAACACACTCAACAGGAAGCAAAACATGTTCTTATTCCAAGGCAAAGTTCACAAACCAAAACACCTACTTCCGGGATTGCAGCGTTCTTAATCCAAGTTGTTCATAAACTAAACTGTTCTTAAACCAAGGGACCACTGTATATATATAGTTGAAAGTTGCTCAGACTGAGCCTGATAAATCCATCCCTACAGAGAACAACATCAGGCCTCAGTTGTATGATGCTACTGTTATTCTTTTTTAAACAGTTGCATTCTTGGGACATAACCGACACAACCCACAGTCTCAGGAGCCGCTGTAGATTAACTACTTGCCCACATGTTCTCAATCTGTGTGTGCGCACGCACGCACGCACGTACGCACGCACGCACATTGACCTACTGTCCTTTATAGGCCCCAGTACTGGATTTCAGAGACCTTAAAAAGGAGGAACGGAAAAAAGAAGGCATTACATGGTCAGTATTAAAGGCTCACTTAATGGTTAATGGTCAACCATTAATAGAAATTCCTTTTTATTTTTATCTGGGCCTCTTTTCTGTTAGACTTTCAAATTGCCTGTTGTAGAGCCTTTGGGAGCCAAGCCAAAGCAAACAAACAAATTAGACCTTCCCTCCCATCCACACTGCGAATCAGAGAATCGGGTCAGGGTGAAGGTAAATATATGATATTTGTAAATATGAGCTGGCTAGCATTACAGGGTGGTATTTTGCCCAGGGCATTCCGACCTGCAATCACAGGCTGAACCCAGTTTGTCTTAAGCAAAGTCCAACAGTCTGGCATTTTCTCCCTGCTAAATAAACACTCTTAGTGTTCCCATTTCACACTTCAAATAAAAAACACACACACACACACACACACACACACATGGCTATCATGAAATGTGAGATAAATGGTTCTCTCATTAGCGCAACCCCAGTGCAAAGGACAACTGTGTTGCAATTAAGAGATGAAAAGAGCTTGGCAGTTTTCCTTCCAGGGATACGGTGCCACAGTGTGTTGGGCAAAGTACGCAACAGGAAAGCAGAGTTCAAAGAGTTTGTTTCCCTCATTATGTTCCTTTACTTAACTCTTGATATCAGCCTCAATGAAAATATACATCTTGTGCCAGGGGAGCAATGAATGGACTCACTGCTGGCAAATTCAGTAGAAAGACAACACAGAAGAAGAGAAGTTATCTTGCTGTGTGAGGAAAGGTCACGCAAGCCATGCTTTCAAGGAATGGCCTGCGTTGTCAGCCTCCCCCAGAGATGAGGAGAAGAGGACACTTTCTGTCAAGGGGTGAAACAGGGCTGGTTCCTGATCTCAAACGAAGTGATCAACTGTGCTGTGGTATTTCAACCCACCCACTACCCACATCTGGTTCCATCCTGCTTCCATTAAATAAAAATAAAAATCAGGGTTAGACTAAAAGTGTGGTGGGTGTCAGATAGAACTCAATTACCGTGAACGGGGTGAAATGAAAGTGGACCTAACTCAGTGGAAGAGCAAATGCTTTGCAAGCGATACCTGCATGGGTCCCCAGAACCTTCACTTTAAGGATCTTGGGTGATGGAAAAGGCCTTGGACAATCAGAGCAGATAGCACTGGCTCACTGGGTATGAGGTCTGTCTCACTTCTCTGAGTATGTTTCTTCCTGCTAAGCATACCTGAAGAACTGAACGAGACCAAGACAGGAAGCATTAAAACCTGCCATTGGTACGCACCCTTTAAGATACATGAGTTTGGGGCTTGGCTCTGAAGGCCAACAAATCTGACATGTGTCATATAGTTTGACAGAGGTCTTTCATTAAGGGCTTAGCCACACCTCCTCTTGTTCCGCTGCTTTCCCCTGGGGAAAACCAGGGGCTCAGTTGGAGTGCTCAGTTGGAGCAAATGGCCATTTGGGTTTTCTGTGGATTTACATTTGCTCCAATTTAGAGCTAAAGAGTGGCTTTAACCTGGGAATAATAATAATAATAATAATAATAATAATAATAATAATAATTTATTTAAACCCCATCCAGGAGCAGAGCAAGAGAGAAACCACTGAGAAATCTGCTTTCTAAGCATGGGACAAGAAGAAGAAGAAGTGTAGATGAGCCCTAATACTCAGCTTTGAGAGCAAGTTTGACCTGGACTATGGTGTGAACAGAGGCAGCTATTCGCCTGCTATTTACAATGGGGGGAAAGTTCCCACTGTGCTTATCCAAACACAAATAGATGCTGGTGAATGTGTTGAATTTGGTTTTTCTTCATTTTCCATTTTAAGTTCAGTTCTTCATATTTCTGCAGCGGTTTCCAAATTTTTTAAAAGAGAAGTCATCGTGAAAATTCATCAGCCGTTTAGTGCAAATCTCTTCTAAGCAATTTTCCCTACTAGAACACATTTTTAAATGTTATTTACATGAAGACTATGCAAGTCTGTGCATTTTTGTACAATTACTAGGCTGGAGAACTGCACTGCAAAATTCAATGAAGGGTAAATTTTGAGGAACAATTGTGTTTTGGTTTGCGTCTTGCTTTGCAAAGCATGAATTAAGTAAGTTTGCCTTTGACTATGAACTGAATTGAATTTCTCCACCATCCCTGGCTGGATGGCAGCATCTCTGGTCCTCAGTGGAGCATATGAAAGTACTAGGAATCCTCAAAGATTTTGCCTAGTTCTTATTTTTAAGTGACCAACCCAATTCACACTTTGCAGAATACTACACAGTAATTCTTTATTTTTTTGCACTTCTTGAAATTTTGTAGTACAGCTTAAAAAAATGTACTTCTAAAGATGAATTATTTGAGTAACAATGTATGCAAAGTGTGCATTTTGTGAATAATACATTCAGGAGACTGTAGTAGGTCAGATCATTAGTTCACTTTGCCCAGCACTGCCTATGACAGGCAGTGATTCTCCAAGGTCATAGGCAGAGGCTTTTCCCTGTCCTGCTACCTGATACCCTTTTAACCGAAGATGCCAGAGATTGATCATGGGCCCTGCTGCATGCTCTGTCACTGAGCTGTGACACTCCACACTGAGGCACCACTTGACCCATAGTGCCGTCTCTCAGCTGATCCCTATCTGAGAGTTTCTGAATATGGTTTTGGTTTCATATTATGGACTCTCAGTAAGTTTCATCACTCCACAACCCCCGTTGTGCTGGTCCATTCAAATTACTCTGAGATGTAACATTCAGCATGTCTTCCAAGTTCCAGGACACTTAAATAGTCTGAATCTTTGCTATTAACCTTACTGTCCCACCATTTAGTTTACAGCATGTGATAATAAGATGATTTGGCAAAAGGATGCATTAGCTGGAAAGGTCAAACATGACAGAATCTTTAAGGCATGCATGTGCTTAAGCATCTATAAATAAAGAAATAAAGGAAACTCGTTTAATTTTTGATGGCTATGAAAAAGAAAAAAGAAAGACCATTTTGCAAGGGGTTATGACAAGGATGGGACGCGGGTGGCGCTGTGGGTAAAAGCCTCAGCGCCTAGGGCTTGCCGATCGAAAGGTCGGCGGTTCGAATCCCCGCAACGGGGTGCGCTCCCGTTGTTCGGTCCCAGCGCCTGCCAACCTAGCAGTTCGAAAGCACCCCCGGGTGCAAGTAGATAAATAGGGACCGCTTACTGGCGGGAAGGTAAACGGCATTCCGTGTGCTGCGCTGGCTCTCCAGATGCAGCTTTGTCACGCTGGCCACGTGACCCGGAAGTGTCTCCGGATAGCGCTGGCCCCTGGCCTCTTAAGTGAGATGGGCACACAACCCCAGAGTCTGTCAAGACTGGCCCGTACGGGCAGGGGTACCTTTACCTTTACCTTTACCTTTATGACAAGGATATATGAATGTATCTCAGTATTGTCAGTGTCTTGAGGATATTGCTATATAGGTCTTCTTCACACTAGTGGGTTTTGAGCTCCCAGGGAAGTGGGCTAGGATATGCTTGTGCCCTTGATGGTCCAATAACAACAACAACAACCCCCAATCTGGCTGGGTTTCCCCAGCCACTCTGGACAGCTCCAACAAAATATTAAACAGAATAAAACTTCAAACATTAAAAACTTCCCTAAACAGGGCTGCCTTCAGATAGTTGTTAATTTCCTTGACATCTGGTGGGAGGGCGTTCCACAGGGTGGGCGCCACTACCGAGAAGGCCCTCTGCCTGGTTCCCTCTAACCTCACTTCTCACAGTGAGGGAACCACCAGAAGGCCCTCAAAGCTGGACCTCAGTGTCTGGGCTGAACGATGGGAGTGGAGGCGCTCCTTCAGGTATACAGGACCGAGGCCGTTTAGGGCTTTAAAGGTCAGCACCAACACTTTGAATTGTGCTCGGAAACGTACTGGGAGCCAATGTAGGTCTTTCAGGACCAGTAGTATGTGGTCTCAGGGGCCACTCCAAGTCACCAGTCTAGCTGCCGCATTCTGGATTAGGTCAGTTTCAGTGTCACCTTCAAAGGTAGCCCCACATAGAGCGCATTACAGTAGTCCAAGCGGGAGATAACTAGAGGATGCACCACTCTGGTGAGACAGTCTGCGGGCAGATAGGGTCTCAGCCTCCATACCAGATGGAGCTGATAAACAGCTGCCCTGGACACAGAATTGACCTGCACCTCCGTGGACAGCTGTGAGTCCAAAATGACTCCCAGGCTGCACACCTGGTCCTTCAGGGACACAGTTACCCCATTCAGGACCAGGGAGTCCTCAGTACCCACCCGTCCTCTGTCCCCCCCCCCAAAAAAACACAATATTTCTGTCTTGTCAGGATTCAACCTCAATCTGTTAGTCACCATCCACCCTCCAACTGCCTCCAGGCACTCACATAGGACCTTCACCACCTTCACTGGTTCTGATTTAAAAGAGAGGTAGAGCTGGGCATCAGCCGCATACTGATGAACACTGCCTTGTTATGCAGCCATTGGCCACCAGGAGTGGCTCACCCAAAGGATTGGGGCTGCAGTAATAACCTCCTAGCACTGATGTTTCTGCTGCATACTAAGTGTGGGAGGACACGGCAGCAGGAAGATTGGGACTGCCCACACAAACTGGCAGAAGTGGTGGGCTGGCTTTCTGCAGGTACACCCACACAGCCCCAACCTCACCACTACCTGACCCCCTCCTGGAAAGTGGTAGTTGCTGAAGCTCACATACACACACACACACACGGCAAGCCACTCCTTTACACTCTTACAGTGTGGGGGAGACAGAAACTGCTGAGGAATGAGTCTTCTGAATCAGAAGAGTCTGGCCTGGTAGGATGATGGAGACTCCTTGTACAGGTCATCCTTCAAGCTTAAAAGTGGGGTCAAACATGACTGGTACCTTTAAAGCTGTAGTGGCTTCCTGTTAGTGGTGCTAATGAGCTAGTATTTAGAATCTGACCAATAAACTCCTGTTCTTTCCATGGGGTTTAGAAAGCTGATAAACTGCAGGATCTTTACTCACAACCCACCAATAATCACTGAATTCTGCTCAGGCATTATTCCATTAAGGACACAATAAGAACATAATAAGATTCCTGTTGAATCAAGACCAGGGGTCCATCTAGTCCAGTGTCCTGTTCCCAACAGTAGCTGTGAAGCAAACAGGCTGTTATTGATAAAAACTATACATCTTGCATGTTGGTTGGTTTGGGGACTATGAGGTTAACTTATTAAACCTGACTGGCCTGGGAATCAAATTGGGTGGTGCAGATGGCACACAGGCAATGTCTGCTGTTAAAAAAAGACCCTACAGCTTGTTTGAATTCAGGGATTGGAAGTCATGTAACCAGAGAGTGTATGAGGGAATGAGATTAAAGGATGGGCAGGTCAAGGTGTGAGCTCAAGACATGAAAGAAACACAGGCCAGGTTGGAGAGTGTAAGATATGGCAAGTTTGATTAGCTATAGGGGCTCTATAGGGGACCCCTTTGTGTGTCAAGTGGCTAGTATATTGAAATAACACCAGCAATAATAATATTGATAATAACAAACATGTAGCAATTTCCATGCAGATATGTGAGAACGTGTAAAAAACTGTCTCCAAACCTGATGGAAAGTATCCTGTCTATGAAATCTAGATGGTTGTTTAATACACTGCCTTTGACACTGCCCCCCCCCCCTTGATGCTTTCCATTCACAGAAGGGCTGGCAATATAGCAATCCCACTCCCAGAAAGGCAGGGAGTGATTTCCACCAGTTTCCTCTTCAGTCTCCTGCTTGACCTACTGTCACTCAAGCCCTTCAGAACAGATTTAGCTGGGCACAGGAATAAAGAAGAGGGGAGGATCTCTTTTGATCCAACCCCGTAATTATCAATCATCAGCAATACTCTCATAATCATAAGGAATTATTTTGTGTATGTTTAATGATATGGGCTGATTTTTATAGAAGTGTTTGAAATAATACCCACTGCTTGCATATAAAATGTCACCCTTTGCTCTTTTAAGCGGTGCTGTGGGTTAAACCACAGAGCCTAGGGCTTGCTGATCAGAAGGTCGGCAGTTCAAATCCCCACGACGGGGTGAGCTCCCATTGCTCGGTCCCTGCTCCTGCCAACCTAGCAGTTTGAAAGCACATAAAAATGCAAGTAGTGGTGGGAAGGTAAACAGCATTTCCGTGTGCTGCTCTGGTTTGCCAGAAGCAGCTTAGTCATGCTGGCCACATGACCGGAAGCTGTACGCCGGCTCTCTTGGCCAGTAAAGCAAGATGAGCGCCGCAACCCCAGAGTCGTCCATGACTGGACCTAATGGTCAGGGGTCCCTTTACCTTTACCTTTTACCACATAGAAATCTGGGTTTTACTGGATTTTTTATATATTGGAGGGCAGATCTTCACCTTTCATTTATACTTTTATTTGCTTCTGAAGCATTTCCTCATAAAATAGCTCACTAGCTACCACACTATTTCAACCCAGGGCATACCTAAAGCTACCCAAACATCCTGTTTTTCCTGCACTGTTGCTGCTTTAAGAGGACATGTGGTATCTCCCCACAGGTTTCCTGATCCTCATTCCACCCTGGTTAGTTTACACTGGTGTTATGAACAGCTATAGCTAAACAGTAATTTGAGTTTACATTATCAGACCCAGCAAACTGAATATTTTTCTTTCTTCCCAATAATATGGAAAAAATCCAAATTGTTAACTCAGCTATTTGTAATGAATTTCGAAAACAGGCAGTTCAAGAATTTCATTGCTAGGGGTCAAAATCCTTCCTTTGGCCTCCTAATTGAATGTATTAAGAAACACCATGTGCGCGCACGCACACACACACAAACAAGCACACTTATTCTTCTTCTTCTGATTTCCTTTAAATGAAATAGATGTGCTACTTCCACTCTCTGATTCCCCCATTCATTTCTGGAATCCAATTATGCCTTCTTTCAGGCTTCTGTTTGCTAGCCTATGTAGGTCAAGCTCCTTTTACTCTGTCTTGTCGAACAGGGTCACCATTTCTCTTATCACTCTAGGGGATCTTTCTCTCCACATATTGCAGTTTGGTCACACCATTCTAGGACACAGGTGACTAAGGGTGAGTCACATGAACAAAAATTGGAGCTTGCGGAGAAATATGGTTCAACGCATATTAGAGCTGCCACAAGGAAAATAATAATTCTCTGATTGCTCTTTCACAGGGCCAGATCCATTTTTATCGCCTAATGCAGTGAGTAACATTTTCCATCCACATTGTGGGCAGCAAAATCAATCAAGCCACACAATTGAGCAATCAGATTTGAGCAGCAAGCTGTTATGGGCATTACATGTGCCTCCGAGGCAAGGGCCAGGCTTTACTTCAGTCATGCGAATCAAGTGCAAATATGGGTGCTTCAGATGAGTCTTTGGTAGTGCCTTATACAGTGCTATTACCTGCCTCTCTTTATGGGGCATGCCTCCTCTTAACAGATATTAGATTCTCAATTTGCCTCAAAAAAAATTCTGAAGTCTTATCACAGTGAAGGTTCTCAGCTGTCTTGTAGATAAAGCAGGGAAGCATCAAAGACACACACACAAGCAGGAAAACCTCAAAATGGCGCTAGGCATTTTAATTTTCTTGAACTTATAAAACATAAAAAATATCAATCTGTTTCAGTGAGGATATTTTCAGATGCTTGTGGGCAACAATTCATACCACTCAGGGTGAGCGCCTAGATGGGTTGGGGAGTGTGGGGCAAAAGATATTAAGTTAGTCAAAGGCCAGAATGAAAGTCCATTGGCATAAAGTGGAGCCCTCTTTTTGTGAAAGACAGAAGGAGCATGAGTAGGCTGCTCTAAGTGTAAAACGAGCTAAAGGCTGTTGGTTGTTTAATCTGGTTCGAATGTATTGTGCTTGGTTCTACCAAGGTATTTGATCACGCTGGAAATTTTAGTGTTTGTCATTGTCGTTTTGGATGCTTGCCTTATGGCAGAATTGTTAAGTTTGCTGTTTATTGGACCTGCTGAAATGATTATTGCATGTGCATATATACATATACCATATTTTTTGCACCACAACACTCACTTTTTTCCTCCTAGAAAGTAAGGGGAAATGTCTGTGTGTGTTATGGAGGAAATGCCTACGGGTGGCATGCTTACGGCTTTTCCTCCTCTAAAAACTACGTGCGTGTTATGGTCGGGTGCGTGTTATAGAGCGAAAAATACGGTATAAATATATATATATATATATATATATATATATATATATATATATATATATTTCTTGTTTCTTTTTATTACTTTGCTCCCTACTCTGGGATTGGAGAAAAAAATCAAGGAAGAGTGGACTATAAATACTGTAAATAAAGCAAACTCAATGCCCCCTCCCACTGTGCATGCCCAGTTTTGAAAACAGGCACTTTCGATAAATTATTGTTATTTATTATTTTTATTATATTGTTATACAAAATTCTGCAAAATACAGTGTTATCAAACTGATACTTATATACTGCATGATGTGCAGTGACTGGCTACTAAGTTAGCTGGAATCCTAATCTCCTGATGTAGCAGGACATGGTGGAGGGGAAGGCCACCATTTTGTGCTCTTCATTGACTCCATTGGCATTGTTTCAATTTGCACCACCTCTCCTGCTGTCTAAACACAATGTCTGCAGGGGCAGAACCACCCTCTGAATGATTTCAGCTAAACTCTGTTGCTCCCCCAACTCTAGGCCTCTATCTTCAATGGTGTACTGCTGCATAACATTGTTGCACTGCTAATGCTTCAGTGGCATAAATCCTATGTGCCAGCATAATGTTTTGTTTTTGTGGCATAAGGGATTTAATAGTGACCCTATCATAAATTGAAGGTAGGGTTATCCTGTTAAGATACTGAAGGAGGTGGAAGATACTTCACAATGTAATAAAATAAGCTACCACTCAGTGTTTAAAGGAAAGACTACCTTGGCTAAACCAAACTACCTGTCTGACCAAACTGTGGGAGGCAGTGGAAGACAGAAGTGCCTGGCGTGCTCTGGTCCATGGGGTCACGAAGAGTCGGACACGACTAAACGACTAAACAACAACAACCTTGGCTATGTTTTCATTCTCAAATAAGGTAACATGCCTGAATCAAAGCAGCTTCAAGAAATAAAATGTGCACCCTCAATTCTTATCCCTCCGTGATCAAAATTCTCTCCCAGTAGTTAAACCAAAACAAACTTGCAGCTTTATTCATTGTAGATTTTCAAGAGAAAATATTTTGTGAACACTCAAGTACTTAAAAAAAAATAGAGCTCTAAGGGAGTACTGCTATCTGCTCTTGCAAGTTTAAAAGGTATACTATACTTCTTCCCTTGAATAACAATCGGTTTTGTGTTTTTAAAAAGTCTTTACTGCCTGGCAGGACAGGCATTATCCAGTTTAATTCTGGCTAGAACCAGCCAGAACTGTTGAAAGAACAGGAATGAAGGGCAGCTCTACTGGAATCAAGTTTCCTTCATTTTGACATGTAAACACACCTTCACCTGAAGAATGATGGAACAGTGAGTGCAAACAGAAAGGCTAGCTAGTTAAGCAAGCCAAATAAGAGTTTTACTTTCCTTCCTTTCCATATATATATATATACACACACAACAAAGCTATTAGCAATACCAAATGGATAGAAACAGGACCATAGTGCAGCAGTTTCTTCCTCACACCAAAGCTATGGGCATTGGCTGGAGAAAAGCATTCTGCAAATGCTCAAGAAAGCTTTGCACCAGGGCAGTAGGAGCAGAAATTCAGGTTTCAGGACCTTTCAAAATCATCTGAAATATAGTCCTACGTCCCATGCTACCTAATGAGGAGGAGGAGTTTGGATTTGATATCCCACTTTATCACTACCCTAGGGAGTCTCAAAGCAGCTAACAATCTCCTTTCTCTTCCTCCCCAACAACAAACACTCTGTGAGGTGAGTGAGGCTGAGAGACTTCAAGAAGTGTGACTAGCCCAAGGTCACCCAGCTGCTGCATGTGGAGGAGCGGGGACACGAACCCAGTTCACCAGATTACGAGTCCACTGCTCTTAACCACTACACCATACTGGCTCTAGTTTCTTCTTCTGTTGTTCAAGACAACAAACTAGCAATGGGAGGGCCCCCCAGGGCCAAATCTGGCCTCCTGAGGAATGTTAGCTGATTCCTTAGTTGCCAAGCCAGTGTCAAGGGGTGTATGTGGAAGAACTGGGGGCAGGGCTAATGGGAGTGACTGGCATGCTTCTTGGGAGGACTGGGACTCACCACATGATACCTGGTCCTTAAACTGGCCCTTCCTCAAACTTGTTGCTGGCCAAGGTGACCGAACAGGAACAGGGAGCCATTTTCAGACTAAGAAAACCACCATTCAGGAGTCTCCTGCCAGCGGTTAGTTAGGCCAGAGGCAAAAGTGAACAAATAAATGAACGCATTTTTTAAAATCTTTGTCCAGTAGGCTATTTTCTACACAGACACATACATCCCTCCATCTTGGCAACCAAGACCCATTATTAGAGTTGAAAGGTACAGTCAGGCAAAAACACTCAAGGATCTCTGTCCAGTAGGCTATTTTCTACACAGACACATAGATCCTTCCATCTAGGCAACCAAGACCCATTATTAGAGTTGAAAGGTACAGTCAGGCAAAAACACTCAAGGATACTACAAAGTGAGGCAAAAACACTCAAGGATACTACAAAGTGAGGGGTGTGGCCTTGAGAGAATCCCAAGGGCCACGTGGGCCACATTTTGCTCCTCAGCCTGGGGTGTTCCATCCCTGATGCACTAGCAGTGGCAAGCTATGTTCAGCATGTTATTCCTCCCTGGCTTGGAACGATCAATTCACCTATCCATTTTAATTGATATTCATATATGCCTGCGGAGAAAATGCAACCAAGGAGCTGGGAAATCAACCTTTGTCCGGGAAGAGCTCTGTACACCAGCACATAAATATGCTGTTCCTCATCACACATTCCACAACTGGGGCTCAGCTCAGCTTAAGCTCTTGTACTTAAGACCTGTTGAGGCGCTTGTTGAAAGGCACAAGGAGCCGCCAGTTGAAGCCGCTCGTCTCTCCTGGTGTTGCTGGGCGAAGAGGATAGCACAGAATAGGAATGCATCCCGTGTTCATGAGGAGAGCTTACTAAACTGTGAAGATTTCCAACCAACTTGGAGCCAGGTGCTAGGAAAAGGAAAGGACTCCACTGGACACTCACATAATCGACTGCATTGTTCCTTTGTTGCATTCATCTAGCCTGGAGGACTCAATAAATGTTTTCCTCTGCTCCCCATGCAGGCATTATAACAGGGCATATACAACAGCCTTTCAGTCTGAATTGGTGCAACTTCTTCAGCTGGCTGTTTTTAGTTTCTGTCTCTGTTTTTTCCAACCTTCAAATTGTTACTTCCCTTTTAAAGGACTTTATAATAAATCAGTAGAAAAGAAAAGAAAATCCCTGTGGGAGTAAGAGACTGTATTTTCCTACCAATCCCCCACCCCCGGTTTAAAACTCCCCACCTGCCACTTGACCAGCGAAAAGCTTGGATTCATCTCTGTCCTTCATTGCAGATTATGCGAAACTATTTAAATCTTGAGTGACAGTGTTTACTAAAGCAGCTGTTGGGCTCTGCCACCAGTGTTGGGAGAAGAGGGGAGAAGATGCTTAGAGACAAGTTAATGGGGATATATATATATATATATTCTTTGGTAAAACCAGCTGCTACATTTCGTCCAGGTAGGAACAAACAAAATAACAGCGCAGAAATAACATTGCCACAAATAAAGGGGTTGTTTTTAGAAACCCTCCCCCCCCCCCCGCCACCACCTTTTTGTTTGCTACTGTTTCTAGACTACAACGGCCTAGTTGCTTTCATTATCGTCACAGATGCAAAGCGATGTAGGAGAAAGCCTCCCTCCCTCGCTGTCTCTCTCTCTCATTAATTTGTCCATGTCATTCATTTTAATACATTTCAGAGCAGGAGATTAAACTAGAGCAGCACTCTTGTTTTCAGTTAATCAAATATTTAACCATTTTGCTTTTTTGGACTGAAGTTGTACGGCTGACAATTACTGGCACCCAGAGTGGGCCTGAAAAATTCATGTTTTTGTTTTGAGTTGTAAAGAACCTGATAGTGTGTTCACATATGCCCTAGAGGCGATTGCCTCCTACTAGGCTTGAAACCTACCTGAGCCAACTATCTGGATTTACTTAGGATACGAACTCTTTACTTAGCCCCTGCCCTGTGCCTAGTAAAGTATTGCTTCTGTTTTGCCATTTTAATTTTTGCTGCTGTTGATGTCCATCTGAGCAAAGTAGGATTCTTCAAGTCTCAGTTCCCTCTCCAGTTTCCTGAAAGCCCTGTATCTGAAAGGGTGGTGATGGTGGCAGTGACTCCAGTGACTCTAGATTCTAGTGCCCATATACAGAAATGCTAAGGATGTGGATTAGTTCAGGGAGTGAATTGGTATTGAAAGGGAAGGTCCAGTGGCAGCAGGACAAATGTTTGGTACTAGTCCTCCATCTCTGCCCCCCTCCAAGGAACAAAGGCATTTCTTTATTCCCCACTGTTATATTCTCCTTAATCTCCCACCCTACTGCTGATAGCGGATGCTTATGAGATGGAGGAGTGGGAAGACGAGAGGAATTGGAGCAGTTGCCCAATGCACTAGACAGGAAGTGGGGACAGTGGGGAGAGACTTTCCAAGGACCCACACAAACCTGGAGCTAGCCCTGTGAACGAGCATGATTTTCATTACTCCCATTCATACCATTCAGGGCCTTTCCTATTCTGCTGTGGTTGTGGCATCAGCAGAGCTGATTCCAGCAGCCACTCCTTTTGGCCCGCCATTTTATTTTCCTCAGAATTGCTCATATTTTGCATTGTTCTGAGGCATTCCAGGGAAGAAATCGTTAAGAGTTGCTATTTCACCCCCTCTTTTCCTGTCAAAAACAAGTTCTAGAGCAGAAGAAAGGGGGAAATTGATGAGTGTAAGCAAGAATAAATGAAACGGCAACAAAGGATTAATGCAAAGGAGTGCTCCGACTTTGATTTGTGAAATGGTGGTGGATACGCAACTTGTCAGCCACCACACACACTGTCAGATTAACCTGAGGCCTAAGCACTAGTCTTCATCCAGCCTAAAGGTACTAGCAGAGGGTGTGGATATTGCTCTCGACGAACAGAATTTTGATTTTTATAACACTGATGTAGAAAGCCCATCAAGATGCACAATCTAAAAATTCTACTGAAAATTCTGACAGTAGTTAATACCACAATAGCCTATCTCTCCACATCCAGGAGGTGTCAAACTGTTTCCCCAATGTACATGATTGACTTGTGACTGACCATAACTATCTGTCAGCCAAGGCCCACCTAGGTCCTTAAAAGTTGGCTGTTGCCATTTTGTTCCTCAGAGTGCCTCAACTGGACTACCTATGCTGCTACATTACACGTGAGGAGACCAGAAGCTTGTTTGTAAGGAACTGCAATAGGATAGATACACCTGAGCAAAAATATTCTCTTTCTTTTTATACAGTGGTACCTCGGGTTAAGTACTTAATTCGTCCTGGAGGTCCGTTCTTAACCTGAAACTGTTCTTAACGTGAAGCACCACTTTAGCTAATGGGGCCTCCTGCTGCCGCCACGCCGCTGGAGCACAATTTCTGTTCTCATCCTGAAGCAAAGTTGTTAACCGGAGGTGCTATTTCTGGGTTAGCGAAGTCTGTAACCTGAAGCGTATGTAACCCAAGGTACCACTGTAGTACCATTCTGCTTTTACCTATGCCAGCCTGTCAGTTTTATGCTTAATAAACTTCTTCTAAAACTCAGAGGGCTATTCCAACCCCTCACATGCCTAGGCCCTTCTTTCATGCCACGTATGTATATGAGCAGAGTCTTAGGGAGATAAACAAGCTACTTTGGTTATCAGGAAGAGACAGGAATGCTGGATGTTATCTCCCTTATAAGTATTTGCATTGCATCTCCTGAAAGCACCTGAGGGGGTGTGGGGGCAGTGACCAGAGAGCCTCAGGCATGACTAGCCTACCCAGACTGGCAGTTGTGGATGGAAGGGAACAAAAGGTCTTTACCTTCTCCCATTACAGTACAGGGTGAACCTGGCAAAACAGAAAGCTTTCACTTGCTGAATGTTTACTCCTGCTGCAATTTTTATGGCCACCAAAGGAATACCAGACAATAAAAGCAGCTACTCTTTTCTTTTTTCTTTTTTAGTGTCCAAAGTCAACGTTATCCATTCAGGTCACTGATCTAATCCTCCCCCAAACTCATGGTGCACCCTGAGCACATGCACAAATCTGGAACGGAACACAGAAAATCACTGTAAATAGCACTCTCATTTATCCAGTCTTGTTTTTCCACATAATTCTTGTATTCCTCGGGCCATCTGGATAATCTAAATTAATGATGCCGTATTGCATGCACTCACTGCTGCTGCAATCATTTCCTCCGCTGACAGTAGTGTAAAAGGAGAGATCTGGCATTTCACATGATTTCAAAGAAACGCTGCGCATTTTGAGGGGGGTTAAGTGTGGCCGTTTCAGAATTCTCCACCAAAGTCATAGTCTCCAGAACAAAGGACTTGCTGCAAGCAACAAAGGCACCAGCAAATATGAACCTTAATGCAACATGAATTAATCATCCCTCTAAATCTTTTATTTAATAAGGTAAAAATTATGTGGTTAATTTTTAACTACCAAGAGGATTTCAGTCATTCAAGCAGCTATATTTACCATTTACCTGATTAAATTATGAATATGCAGCTCAAGCTTGTTGGATTCTGGAATGTTAAGTGGGCCAGGGGCTGGCTCCACAAAAACTCGAAGGCAGGACTGAAATCTGTGGCTTCCTATCTCAGCTGGGTTTCTGTTTCTCTATACTAGTTGCTGAGTTGCTTCCAGTTAAATATTAAATTAATCACATACACACACACACAGGTCCAATTCTCCTCGTTCCATTTTCAAACTCTGGTACTGAATATTCTGCAGACATACACTGAATGTCTAAATACTTTCCAAATACAATCTGAATATACAATAGCTTCATTCCATACACACTTGATGTGCAATTTCTGATGTGGTAGCAAAGTGCTGGTGTTGGCAAGCAGAATAGGAGGTGTCGGTCTGAATCTACCATTTTGCTTTAAAGAAATATTGTGAGCATTTCCTTGATTCTAAATGTCCACCTTTCCTCTTCGACACCAAAATGTGTTCTACCCTGAGGAACTGTTCAGGGGTAGGAGGGAAGCACAGCCTTGCTCCTTCTGAAGGTAAAGATCCTTCTCCCATTGCTCCTTTTCTCCAGCAGAACTACTAGTAGCAGTGCTTTTAAAAAAAAATGTTTAGGGGTACTCTCATTTTCCTATTCATATTGAAATACAGTGGTACCTAGGGTTACATACGCTTCAGGTTACACACTGTGCTAACCCAAAAATAGTGCTTCAGGTTAAGAACTTTGCTTCAGGATAAGAACAGAAATCGGGCTCCGGTGGCGCGGCGGCAGCAGGAGGCCCCATTAGCTAAAGTGGTGCTTCAGGTTAAGAACAGTTTCAGGTTAAGAACGGACCTCCGGAACGAATTAAGTACTTAACCCGAGGTACCACTGTACCGCCCCTCAATGAGGCCAAACTTAGATTCACAAAATGTTTAGGGGTATATGTACCCCTGCGTCCTCCCAGAAAAAAAGCACTGACTAGTAGTATTATCTACCAACATAGCTCAACATTTTGAGCATATTGACTGGAGTTTTCAGGGTTCCTGGAGTCTTTAGACACTACCGGTGCTAGTAGATTTTACAAGATCACATTCCAAGAGACTGGCTAGGTTGTTAATCCATGAGGCATGCTATGTGACGGAAATAGGGCAGATTAATCTCACCTCCCAGTGGTCTATCAGAATGTTTTCTAGTCAATGTTGTCAAAAGCAAACAAACAAAAAAAGCAGACACCTATTAGACTTTTCCTCTTGCCCAGCAAGGAATAAGTTTTGCTACACTTCTCTACTGTTAGCACCTCGTACAATTCTGAAAAAGGTATGAAATGTGCAGCTTGGAGTATTAACAGAAGAAGTGACAGATAGCTTCTACCTGCTGTGTCTTGGGAAGAGCAATAACAACACATATTTGAGTTTCCTGTTTTCTTACCATTAAAATATCAAAGTCCTTCTGTAACTTTGATCCTACTGACACGCAGCCTTAGTGATGAAAGGGAGAGCACAGAGTGGGATGTGTTGTGATAGTTTTGCTTCTTTCTTAATTCCTTCATCTCTATCTCTCTGCCCCCCTTCCTTTTCTGAACTGCTTGTTGCTTCAATGCATGTCAAGTTCAGGGAGAGTTCAGGCTCATCACTTGCATAGAAAATGATTGAAAACCTTCGGATTCTGTTTCATGGGGATGGTGCCCGGGCACTGGCGGGTAAGAATTGATATTTAATACTTGTGCCAGTCAGCGTGGAGATTACACAAAGTACAGCTGAGCATTGCATATTTCAAAAGCTCAATATTATTTTGGCAACCTAGAAAACCAAAAGGAGGGAGACAGAACATTTTAAAAAGGTATTGGAGGTTATAACGTTCAAAAGATGCTCTACCTTTGCCATGATATTGCTCACAAAATTCAGATCACCCTTTCAGGTCAGGGTGTTTTGTTTCCCCAAACAATGGAGTTGATACTTGTATAGCTATATCAATGCCATCACAGACAATAGACCAGAATATGCAGAGCAAAACCAAATAATAAATGCTAATCAAGGAACAGCTTTTCAAAGTGTTATTGGAAACTGATTTTTATTATTATTTAAAAAGGGGTGTTTAAAAGTGTATATTTAAAAAATAATAAACAAAATTACAGTTCCCATATAGCAAGAAGTTTTTCAAAGGAAGCAGTCCCGGCCAGGGAAAAAAAACAGATTCAAGCTACAAATTGCATCCCTGGAAGTATCAACAAACTATTCCATATGCAAGAAATGTAAGCATAACCTTTCTGCCTACATCAGTGGCAGGAAAAGTCCTGAGTTCTTATCATGTTTGGCATGTCCAGGAAACAGAGAGAGAGAGCGTCTTGATAGGCAATTCTTCCCTGCTTTCAATATAGCAGGACTGAGGCTGGATGCCAAAGCCTACATACTCATTTTGGAGTAGGGTAAAAATGGCTGGAAGAAGGGATGCCACATGAAACCATTCAATATCTAACCAGTACCTCTGGTGTATATACCCCAAGGTTACGAATGAAGTCCTCAAAGTACTGCAAGACCAGCACAATGCCTTACATGCAGTGCAATGGGTAGAAGCCTATGTGAAAGGGCTGGGATATCAGTAGGGCAGTAGACTCCCTCCAGGAAGTGGTTTTGGCCACAAGCACTGTGGTAGAATGTCCCCCGTGTTTTATCTAGATGAGGTGGGGTTAAGGCAGACGGAAATTGTGGGTAAAGCAAATGGAAGCTACTTGGTTGGCGCTAGATGACTAAGGGCCAAACTAGATGGTACATCTAGCAGGTAGCAATGTATCTGAAATAATGGCAGTGCATAGAGCCCAGTTCTTACTGGGATAGCAGTGTGTGGGGAGGGGGGTGATTACCTCCCCCTCAGGGATCAGAATTGAGATCTTCCCTCTACCCAATGGCTGAGAAAAAAATCATTATATAATTTTTTTATATAATATAAAAAAATCATTATATAACTGCAGTAGGACAGTGAAAAGTTATATCTCCCCTCGCTGCACGCTGCCTTCCTTTAAGAATTGGGCTTGCCCACTCCCAGCCTTAATTTTTTTTAAGGCAAAACAGGACCAACCCAAAACATATTGCTTCCTGAGAAGAATAAGATTATTTCCCCTTCCTGTTCCATGCACAAAAGCCAACTGTTCTGGCAGCTGAAACTTACTTCAAGACTGCTGATGGGATAACATCCCCTGCTGCACTTGAGGCAGCAGACCAGATCAGAGAGCCCAGGACAGTCCATGTGGTAACAGAGCAAAATGGCTGGAGTACTTGAGAGGAACAGCTGGAAGCTACTGCTCCCAAGCCTGAGGTGATTGCCTCCTTCTGCCTAATGGTAGGATTGGCCCAGAGGGAAACAAGATACATAGCTGTCTGCTACATATTAAGCAAACATCTTGGCTACATCCGCACCATCCATTTAATGCACATTGCTTCCCTTGAAGTATCCTGGGAACAGTCATTTACCCCTCACAGAGCTACAACTCCCAGCACCCATAGTGAACTAAAGTTCTCTAGTTTGGCCCTAACTCCAACTAAAGTCCAGAAGGCTACAGGAGCACACCAATTACAGCATATGGCTAAGCCTGTCACACCATCTTTGAGATGTCAGATGAATTGATTTCTAATGCTAGCTTTCAGCTGTGAGGCAAAAACAGGAGAGAATGCCTCAATGCATGCCTCTTCTTCAACAAGAGACACTCCTTTGACACTTGAGACATCCACTAGAAGGCAGAGTTAGAAGGCAGGTCATCTGTGTCAGAGACTGCACTTTCCAGTCAGATATGTCAAAGTGCAAGTAGATAAATAGGTACCACTCCGACGGGAAGGTAAACAGCATTTCCGTGTGGTGCTCTGGTTCGCCAGAAGCGGCTTAGTCATGCTGGCCATGTGACCCAGAAGCTGTCTGCGGACAAACGCCGGCTCCCTTGGCCTATAGAGCGAGATGAGCGCGCAACCCCAGAGTTGGTCACGACTGGACCTAATGGTCAGGGGTCCCTTTACTTACTAGTACAACAAAAGGAAAACTGCAGCCAGTAGAGCCTAAGAAGCCAGTAGAGCCTAAGAAGCCACCCACATAAATCTTGCAACCCAGTGGTGGGCCTTCATTATACAACAGGAAAACACTAACCTAAGACAATAAGGCCACATAAATTACTGTGACTGAAAATTGTATTATTATGACTAAACAGGATTATCCAGGACTAGTCAGGCATGAGGAAGAAGGGAGGATGGCAGCCTTTCAATGAGTACTTTGGACAGCTGAAAACTGGAAGTACTTCTTGCTATATTTTCACAGAGCATTATCAAACAAGGACAGCCAAATATGTTTTGCTACCTGAGGCAAAAGCTAGATCATGGCATCCCTCTTCCATCTGCGAAAGAGGTGCCACAGGATTCTTACTTCACTTCAGCTCTGGCAACAGGATTGTGTCCTCCACTGCTCCTATGGACAAGAGGCTAACTGATGGGATTCAAGCAAGCCACATAGAACACCCAGCTCTTCCACCATCTTGGTATTGCCACCTGAGGCAACTAACCGTCTCACTGTCTAATGGTAAGGCTGTCTCTGTTAAACAAAAGCAAGAAATCAACCCAATGTAAATTGATGGCTATAGAATAGTAAGCGTTGGTCAGAACAAAGAGAAAACATGACTGCCTGCTTCAATGTTCAGGCGCAGAGACAAAACAGCTATACACAAAACAGAAATATCCTGTGAACAGGAAATATGCAGGCTGCTCCCTTTTTAAGGTGGAACGGAAATATCCTAACAATATATGTATGTTATATCTTTTATTATCCCTGTTAACTTGACAACATGTCCAACAGATTTTCTTCAGATTCATCTGTGCCTTACTGAATAGGGGCCTAAATACGACGTTTTCCCTTTTCATGAGGCACCTTCTGAGAATGAAGGGGATTTAAAAATATAAAGAGCCATCATAAGAGATCTTTATGATACTTGGGTGACTCACTCATTTTTGAGGAAAACATCACTTTGTGTTGTGCAAACTCCACAGAGATGGTCTGATGGTATCTCTGTGTGACTTAAGTTCCTCCTAGTTTCCAGCATGTTTTGATTACATTAAGTGCAGTCCACTGCTTTAGAATCTTAAAAGCACTTGCAATGTGTGTTGCTTGGTTCTCCTGCCCAAAGAGCTTTACTTCAGTTTATCTGAAAGGTGGTGCTAGACACCCGGGGCAATGTGGGGGGTGGGGTACATAGCCAGCCTTATGATGAAGCCTTGCAGATGATCCTCCCACACCCCAGAATCTGCAGTATTTAGTGTCCATCCTTCTGCATCCTTACAAAAAAATAAAATCCCTGGTCCTAAAAAGTAGAACAGAATTTTGACTATTCACTTCATGTCAATGTTTAAGGCTGCTGGAGCTCCAATGCATGTGAAAAGGAGCAAAAAGAAGGAATAGATCACTGCATTTGTGTACACAAAACATACACATCAGCTCTGGCAGCTTTTCCTTTTCCAAGCCCCTTAATCTCCTATGTTGCTGTAATATATACAGGCACCAAGGACACAGATCTGCAGACCCTGGGAGCTGCTATGGTGTAACAGAGAAACCAGGGTCCTCATGCAAGTATCCCCTATTGTACCACCCAGCAACATTTTCCCACAGACAAGCTGTGCAACAAGGAAGCTGTTTTGTGGTCTTGCACAAGCTGGGCAATAAGCTACGTGCTGCCTAGGTTCAAATCCTTGGGGCCAGGGCGTTAAACCTTCATCAGGTTTTCTCAAACCAAGAGATACTGCTTTGTTGATAGTCACGAGCAGATGACTAAGCAGCTCCTGTTATCTTTATTAGGCCTGGCTGGTCCAGACCCCTCAAGCCCTCAAGTTGCAAATCACACATCGCTATTTCCTTCTAGATTACGTTCCCCATTCAGCCCACTGGGGTTGCCCTTCATGCAAAACTTCCACCAATTTTCTGCTACTAATCTAACGTCTGGGGCATATAAATAGACTATGGAACATCTGTGGCTACATCTGCCCGATACATTTAAAGCACTGTGTTATCATTTTAACCATCAATCATGGTTAGAGTTACCCTAATTAAAAACGCTGAGCTTTTGGGGGGAACAAACCCAAATGTTTCTGCTGCTTTTCCCATCGCATTGCCATACATCTGAGTTTTCCCTGACCTTTTGCCATTTTGGCAAAATTACCCTGACGCCATTTTTACACATGAAACCAGGACGTCAGGAATTTTCCTGACATATGGCAAGCCTAATCATGGTCCCCCCCCAAAAAAAAAGAATCCTGGGAACTGTAGTTTGTTAAGGGTGCAGAGATTTACTAGGCAATCCCTAGTTCCCTCGCAGAGCTCCAATTTCAAGAGTAGTTTACCGGTCAATCCCTCTTCCCCAGGGAGCTCTTGAAATTGTACTTATGTGACAGGTCTGGCAGGGGGTCTCCTAACAACTCTCAGAAGCCTTAACTAACTACGGTTCCCAGAATTATTTGGGGAAGCCATGATTACTAACAAGGAATCCTAGTGCTTTATATTGCAGATGTGGCCTTTGAACCTGCATAGGTTCTTCTGAACCACCCTGCTATATTTTTGAGCAAATGAATGAAAATGGGTATGAAGGCCATGCGGGAAGATCACACTTGCCCCAAAGCAGACTTCCCTTTTCCTATATATAAAAACACTTATAAGAGTGATACTGAAATGTTGCATAGCCCCAAAGTGATGCAGCTGCAAATATATTCCAGCCAGGAGAGAAAGAGAGAAATCTAACAGCTTCACTCCCCCTGCCCATTTGGACACCGTGTGCCCGAACTTCCTATGTATATATGTGCACCTTATATAGCTATATAAACATATACTTATTTATTCATTTTCATAAATTCGCTTCACTGTTTGACTACATCCTCTTACTGCATATGGCAATTAAGAGTCAATGACCTTTTGCACTACTTCTACCCTGGTTCTCAAAGGAGCTATTATGTGGCTGGTTGGGACAGCACAAGTCTAGTCCTGTTTGAGTCAGCATGTCTGCTACAGGAAAAACACTACAAAACTCTCTCAGTGTAGCCAAGCTCATTTTGTTTTTGTTAGGAAAGGTCAAGGCAGCGATGGAGAGCGGAGAAAGTCAGCCAGTGTTTGGAATCCGTCCCACTTCAGCAATACTTCCCCTTTCTCCAGGGTAAACAAACTACCTTTCATTATCTGGCACACCAAGTTTATTGAACAGGGGGCCTAAGTGTTAAAATGCAGGTTTCACATATAAGGAAATTGCACAAGCACCTTAACTACAGTTACCAAAGGTTCTTAAACGCCTTGAGCTATATCAGCAGCACTAAAATTCATCTTTTAAAAATATTAAACTTCAATGCAGACCTTGTGCTCGTTTTGTGAAATGCTGTTTGCTTTCCCTCCAGTGGCTATGAGAAAGAAATCTCTCATCGGTAGCTTGCAAAATATTCTATTTGTAAACTTTTTAGAAAAGATAGGAATTTTTATTCTATTTTTACTAAAATGAGACTATCGAATTTGGGGGGGGGAGTGAGGGGCTGTTTAAATAGAGGCTACCCACAGAACAGAAGCCACATCCCTGCCCTTCAGGTGCAGAGAACAGGGACCAGACAATCTTCAAGCACTAAGTGGAATGGGGGATTTGCACTGCTATAGAAACAGAAGCCTAGGATGTATGCTTTCCTGCTACCTGGTAGGGATGTGGGAGAAAATTGATTTTGTTTGCATATTAGTGAGAAATTCCTTGATTTTGTACTTTTCATTTGAATCAAAACATGGTTATTCTTTGAAATTCGCACTACTCCAAATTTTGTGATGTGGGTCTCCAAACAAAGTCTACAAAAATGCATCTATTTAGGTGAAAGTGTGCATTAAAAATGAATATTTTGGTGTAACTAACATTGTATTGAGGAGTATTGCTAGCAAAAATGTGCATGTTAGTCAAAATTCTATACAAAACTATAGTTATTCGGAGGCATTCATGCTAAGATGCTGATGATTACACATGAGGACTCATTTATTTAAAAGATTGTAATTGCTGCAGAAATGTGAAGAAGTCAATAATGGGAAAACAAGAAAATGAAATTGACAGATTCATTCACCTCCACTACCAATGGATAGCTCAGTTGGTTAGAGCATGGTGCTGACAACCCCAAGGTCACAGGTTTGATCCCCATACGGGACTGCTACATATTCCTGCATTGCAGGGGGTTGAACTAGATGATCCCTTCCAACTCTATAACTCTACGATACCCAGCCACTATCTTTGTTCATTGATGAACAGTGGTAGTCAAACAGCAGGTCTCCTTTCCTACCCATAACAGATCAAACTACACAAGTCTTTGCCCATGGAGGCTACTCCTGGTCCAGGCATAAGTAGCCGACATGAAGGGACCTTGATAATGAGATTCCCTGTTGGGTTAGAAGGTTGCACCAAGACCCAAGTTCACTCAATGATGAAGCTCACGGAGTCACCTTGACCAGTCACTGTCTCTCAGCCTAACTTACTCCACAGGGTTGTTGTGAGGATAATGTGGAGAGGAGTGGGGAAACCATGCCTTGAGCTCTTTGGAAAAAAGACAGTATATAAATGTAGCAAATGAATAAACATAAGCAGAAGCAGGACAGGTTAGGGAGAGGTCTGGAGGACCTCATTTGGCCCCTTAGCCTCGGGTTCCAGGCTAAGGGGCCAAATGTGTTGTAGTGTGAGAGCCAGTGTGGTGTAGTGGTTAAGAGCGGTGGACTCGTAATCTGGTGAACCGGGTTCGCTCCCCCGGTCCTCCACATACAGCTGCTGGGTGACCTTGGGCTAGTCACAGTTCTCTGAAGTCTCTCAGCCCCACTCACCTCACAGAGTGTTTGTTGTGGGAGAGGAAGGGAAAGGAGAATGTGAGCCGCTTTGAGACTCCTTCGGGTAGTGATAAAGCGGGATATCAAATCCAAACTCTTCACCTCTGCCCTGTGAACTGATTGGTATTTAGAACCAGCATTCTGTGTCCAAGCAGATGCCCATGGGAAACCCACAATCAGGGCATGAGCATAGTAATAAGGTGTGACTTTCACTTTATGAGCACAGCACAGGGCATTTCGCCCAATATTGTAGAGTTTGAGCCCTGCACGTTTATGTCCTTGATGTTAGCTCAGGTCAAGGCCAGTCAGTACTATCCCACTAGCCTACTTGGAAAAGGACTTGATGGCTGCAACCTGGTTGGCAGCTCCTAAAATTCAGAAGCATGCACAAGAAAGACGGGTGCAGATCAGAAGTGTCTGGTTTGGCTTGTCAGCTCCCCGCTCAATGATAATCTTCATATTAAAAGCCATCAAACCACATAAGTGCACCCATGAACAAGATCTTGGTGGCTTTCTGCTAGAACTGCTGCCTCAGCCCTTTCCTATACCACATTCCCATCCTGCGTTAGCATAAACTACTGATTCCATATGACTGATACTTAATTACTCATAGCAATGAAGACATGATAACCAGCAGCAGCTGTGTCATTGGCCAGCTTTTGATATGAAGCCAGAGGATACAGAGTATGGGAAGAGAGTCATATTTCCCCAAAGCTCTGAGCAGGGAACCTTCTGGAATATATTCATGTTCAAAGTGCTGAGAAACATACGGCTTATTCCATTTCCCTTTTTGTTTTAGTTCTGTTGTCAACTGATGCTGTAACATTCCCAAACTCAACTGTTCTCAGTCATAGACTCAATTGACAGGCTGACATAAGCACACTACAAGCACTGGATATTTGTTGTGAAAATGTAGTGATGTGATACTGGGGTTCCCTTAACCATGTTGAAACCTCCTTGCTTTGTGATTGGCTTTGTGATTAACCCAACAGGGAATCTCATTATCAAGGTCCCTTCATGTCGGCTACTTATGCCTGAACCAGGAGTAACCTCCATGGGCAAAGACTTGTGTAGTTTGATCTGTTATGGGTAGGAAAGGAGAGCTGCTGTTTGACTACCACTGTTCATCGATGAACAAAGATAGTGGCTGGGTATCGTAGAGTTGGAAGGGGGATCATCTAGTTCAATCCCCTGCAATGCAGGAATATATGATTGGCTATATAAG
Source organism: Podarcis muralis (assembly GCF_964188315.1). Classification (NCBI taxonomy): domain Eukaryota; kingdom Metazoa; phylum Chordata; class Lepidosauria; order Squamata; family Lacertidae; genus Podarcis; species Podarcis muralis. The sequence continues at coordinate 40,696,057 of NC_135664.1, forward strand.
GACCCGGGGACGCAGGTGGCGCTGTGGGTAAAAGCCTCAGCGCCTAGGGCTTGCCGATCGAAAGGTTGGCGGTTCGAATCCCCGCAGCGGGGTGCGCTCCCGTTGCTCGGTCCCAGCACCTGCCAACCTAGCAGTTCGAAAGCACCCCCAGGTGCAAGTAGATAAATAGGGACCGCTTACTGGCGGGAAGGTAAACAGCGTTTCCGTGTGCTGCGCTGGCTCGCCAGATGCAGCTTTGTCACGCTGGCCACGTGACCCGGAAGTGTCTCCGGACAGCGCTGGCCCCCGGCCTCTTGAGTGAGATGGGCGCACAACCCTAGAGTCTGTCAAGACTGGCCCGTACGGGCAGGGGTACCTTTAGCTTTATCTTTATATAAGGACCCACACCCATTGGTCATGCTGGGTGGGAGCTGGTGCCCCCCATTTGGAGGGCACCATGTTGGCTACCTCTGCACAAAATCATGGTTTGAGCTGGAGAGCAGACATTAGCATCCTAGGAGAGAGGACGGCAGCTGTTGTGATCTCTTGGCTGAGCTACATACAGGCCCTGCACCTGGGCATTCCTGTCCATGCCCCCAAAGGGCTTGCTGCCTCTACCACTTGTGGCATCTCTGCCACAGATTGGCAACCAATGGCCACACACCGAGAAAAATCATCTGGGGGGGAACACTCTCTGTTTTCAAGATAAAGCCACAATGGGACCAGAGTCGGTGTTTAGGTTTTTGATAGTCCACACACAATGGCACATGCAGTGGTCAACTTTCTCATATAACTGTGTGCAAATCACTCTAACAGCCTGCAAAAAAAGTTATTTGCCTGCAAAATAAAGTAGCCTGGTGGGTGCTGTCAGAAGAACAGAGAGCAGCATTTCTTTGCTAGAAGTGGAAGAGGCTGCTTCTGTCCTCTGGTGCTGGAAGCTGAGGAGCGACAGAGTACTCTGCTACCAGTCTACTCACTAACCTGCACACAGCTCTGCAAGGCTGATGAAAAATGAATAAATGAAATAGCCACAAATGTCCTGCTCTGTAACAAGAAAACCTGAAAGCTTCACTAATGGCTTTGTCCTCCAATCTACCATGCAAGCCATTAGTCCAAAGATTGCTGTTCATTGTCGCAACTTGTGGTTTGGTGCTTGCATCAGCAAGATGGTGATGTTTGTCTGGCATGACAGTGTAAGTTGTCACCACCATGCTAGCAACACTGTCAGATGATGCATAACAGTAACATTCACAAGTATTATGTTGCACTGAAATGAATGGAGAAGGGCGAACTTAAGAGTAGGAACAGGACAGGATGGGAGTCTGTCCATGCATTAAAGCCTTTTAGCAACCACAAGAACTGGGCATGTTGATGCATAGCTATACTAAAATGGAAACAATTTATGGGTTTGCAAGCAGCATAGTAGACTGCTCCCATTTGCTTCATTCAGGAGAGTCATATAACAATGCCAATACAACCTGTTGTGTGTGTTATTCCCTGTACTTTCTTTTTTAAAAGTCTATAGAATCTTGGGATATGCAAGAGATCACTTTCATATCTCAGAATTATTATCACTCTCACCATTTCGACACACATATCAGTTCTATTTCCATAGCTTGACGGGCAATAATTACCATTCTCTGCTTTTGAAGATTACTAAAGGACAACTGTTTAACACTGTTTCTATCCATATAATGGTGAACAAATTTTCCCTTCAACTTTCAGTTAGCAGTCACTGAAGTTGCCAAAGGGATTTTGCCCATTTTCACTTTCAACACATGAAAGTGTCTTAAGCCTGTTACACTTTACCCTCCTAGTCTTACTTTATTCTGTCTCTAACTCTTCTACCTCCCCTCACACAGGAACCAATTGCACTAACTGTCTCTGTCTGCCAACTGCTTTCCCAACTGCCTTTTCCCAACCAACTAACCAACTAACTGTCTAAACCTCAGGCTAAGCCCTTTTATAAACAGGTAGGCTCCCCATCTGGCTTTTCTATTGGTCTATCTATTAACTCTTTCTCTCCCCCTGTACAGACATTTTCAAAAGAACGGGCAAATGCCACAAAGCCCGTCTATGGTTTTTACACAAAATCATAGCCTGATTACTCAGAGTGCTCTTGCAGTCACTTAAGATAAAGAAGTAGATGCAGCTTTGCATGCAGGAAGTATGAGACCAAACTTGTCATTTACTGCCATTTATCCACTTTGCCGATGGACAGATTTGCACAACCTACCCTGATGACTGCAATTTTGCCTATCGTAACATAATGGTTCTCTCTATGATGCTGTCTGTTCATCATATGCAGGAAGTAGCCATAAACAAGAGGGATGTTTGCATATTACAGGCTTACTGCCAGGTGAAGGGGATCTCAGAGTTGTAGCCTTCCTCCAAACATTATAAGCATAAAACGTATTTCTTGGAAATAAAAGAATCCCCTTGCTTCCTCTTCAGGTTTGGACCTCGTATGTGCCATGCTGCAAATGTAATTTGCAATTTGATTTTAAAGCCTCAGAAGATATTGGTTTCTGTTAGAAAACAATGCTTGAAAGATAAAATAAATTCATTTTAAAGACCACACTGTTTTCCATTTTTTCCCCTATAGAGATTTAGAAGCACGCATGTCTGTTCTCCCCCGCCCCGTCCCCCACTTCACTGCAAAAAGCCTAACATAGCAAAGCTCTTAACTGCATCACAGCCATGAAATAACAAGTTGATTCGATGAAAGTGGCACGGCTGCCTAGAGACCTGGGAAGAAAAATTGACATTTAAGCTCACAAATTCTGACTTGTATCCCATAAAGTTTCCAAGCTCACATCAGAGCTCTTTGAAATAAATAATAAAACGGAAAAAAGGGGGGAAACACATGCCTTTTAAACTGGTAGATATGATCTGAAAGTCACAAGGCTATGGAGCACATACAGTAATAAATTTCATAGGTCACCATGTCTAAGGCACATCAGAGCTATATGCTGTATGTCCGCCACCTCTAGGCTTATGTAATCAAACCCCAGGGACCTCGCCCTAGAGCAAAACTGCTCCAAACCTTTAAAAAGAAAACCAAATTTCTCCAGCTAAGAATAATTAATATCTATATAGGCATTTATTCTGTACCAAATTGATCAACCAAATTGATCCACACTGAAAATCACTCCTGGCAGAGTTCTCTCTTTTTTGTTTTTGTTTTTAAAATCACATTTGAGCATCAGTTCTGTTTTTCTTGAATGACTTGAAAAACTTTCTGAGCCACTTGTTCCATTTTCTTACTGGTGACAAGTTACCGTAGTTTAGCCAGTTTGGAAACGTTATATAATTATCTGTCCACTGGGATAGAAAGCATAATTCCAGTCCACAGAGGGCATTGAACAAGTGTCGGATCATCTCAGTTTCAATTTCATCACTGTCTATGGATCCTAGGAACATTTCACATCAAATTCTGTTTATTTTGATTTTCTTAATGATACCTTCAATTTCAGCTCCAGGCACTTTTTGTGTAATTTCAAGGCAACACATCTTTACTCCAGAAACTCTGTGCGCACTCTGAGTACCACAAAAGAGCCACAAAATTAAATCTGGTTTAATTATTTTACCGTATTTATTTAATTTCTACATCGCCCGTCATCCAAGGATCACAGGGGTGGTTGACAGTATCTGGTCCAGAAAAGGGAATGTGTCAGACCATCTACTTAACAAAAGAAACTGGAGGTTAAATGTGCTTACTTATGTAATGAAAGCGTAATAAAAGGGTTTAACTGTATGTGCGATTAAGAGCCCTAAAAAACTGTTTATGTTTCGCTGAATAAATGAATGACAGGGAAAAATCCTACTGTTTGTTGGATGAGACAAAGGGGGACAGGACTTGGGACCACACAAGAGGATAACAAAGTTGGGATTCACACATCCCTAGTCTACAGAAATTCTTACCTCCGGTTGGCATGTAGCCCTATCCACACAGCCAGCAGAGGAGAGGGAAGTGGAATAGGGCTGCGTTGCAGCCACACCATTCTCCTTTCTGACCTCCACACATAGGACAATGCCATGTTTGGCTTTTACATTAAAGGGTCGTTACTCTTTTGAAGCCTAAAGATGCAATAGGTAAAATAAATGCATGGATTTGTACAGTCCTGTTTGTCTCCACCACTTTCTTCTTTCTTCCACCCTTCCCCAAGACCTATCACTAAAAGAAAAGCTTGCTGATTAATGTTCTGCCCCAACTTCACAGAGATACAATGATTACATTTCCTGGAGAAAGTTCCAGCCCTTTAAGCAGCCTAGAGCCACAACTTGTTTCATCAGGATTACGTGCGAGGGCTCTGGCTTTGTTATGATCTGCTCAAGCACATAGCGATTCCTATCAGGCTGCTTGCGAGAAACAGTCAAAGATCAGGTTTCTGACTTTGCAGTAAGGAACAGATGTGATTTTCCATGATGCATGGCTGGGTTAAATGAATCAATCAAGGCGTGCAAAATACATGGTTTGGTTTGAAAATAACTGCGGGCCATAAATGAAGCAACACTTCAATTCCACGATGAGTATCCTTTTCAGGCATGTTCACCCAAATCTTTGTGCCAACTGGTTGTTAAATGACCTCAGTGTGAAAGAAGCTAAGAGCATCTGTCAAAAAAGGCTACTTATACTACAGTTCAAAAGATGGTTCCTGCACCTTTAACAGGTATGCAGAAGAGGGATTTGTGGCAAGTGCAGGTTGACATGCAACTATTAAAGACACAAAGGTTCTCTCCTTTGCATCTGGTCACCTAAGCAAAATGTGTGGTAGGGCGTTATTGATTTTGAAGGTTATACTGACTCTGCTGTTTCACATCCGCATGGCAAAGGTGAGGTTGTCTGCTGTGCCAACTTCCATCGCATTTCTCTCCATCTGCCCATTTAATATCATCTAAGGTAGTTTCTAGATGACCTCTTTATTAAGCAGTCATTCTGATTTGTTTGCAAGGAGGTGGTGCAACAACAAATCTGCCAGCATGCAGTTGAATCCCACCTGTAAAAATCAAGACAGCCTGGAATCCTGAATTTAACAGCAAAATTCCTTGCATATTTACTTGGAAATTGATGTGTTCAGTGGGGTTTGCTACTGTGAAAATGGACATAGGATCAGGTACATTATCGCCACCCAACATAGCTTCAGGTTGATGCTGGACTAAATGGGCCCCTGGGCTGATCCTGCAGGGATCTTATGTTTTGATGCTCTTAAATATCATGGCCAGTCAATTTGGTGCTGCCAGAGGAAGGACTTTTCAGCAGACACATGTGGGGGCCTTCATGTTGAAATTGGCCTTCAGGTTTTGTCCTTATCTGAAATTGAGACAGTTTCAGTGGTGGCTTAGTTCCCCCTGCTGTTATTGTACAGGACTTGGCTTGATGATCGTTTCAGGGGCGGAATTACTTCAAATGTTCAGGCTTGTAACTGTTTTTGCCCAAATAACAGGGCTGAGAGATAATTCATTTTGGAATGCGGTATAATTGTTTTGCTCGCATTTGCACTTCAGAAGATCAAGGCCTGGAGTCACCAGATGTTTTTCTGAACATGATTTTTTGGCTGTTATCCTCAGAGTGTTATGCAGAGAGTGGTGGATGGGGAGAGCAGGTAAAGCAAGAGGCTCCAGGCTTGCTTCTCTCAACCTTCAAGCCATGGTGGGTAGCTAAGAAACGGGAGGGAAAGCGATCAAGAGGCAGCAAACAAGGAATGGCATAAAGCTGGATATTGGGTCTCTGAAAGGCATAGGGTTCCCTTTCTTCCATTTTCTAGTGAAAACAACAACAACGTCATACTAAATCTGAACAACAAAACCTTTCTTTACCTTCCATAGCTGCTTATTAATTTTTGATAGCTTGATTATACAAATAAACGAAGTGTTTTGATTACAGAATTAGAATGCATATATCTTTATTTTCTGTCGGTACTAGCTCTTGTCAAGATTGCCAGATAGTTGACTGAAAAGATAAGCTGTGCTTCTTCACAGAAACAATACCCAGATATGTAGAATGCCGATGTGTGTTGTAATCGACTTATTGTGGATTTAAATTTTGTTCAATGTTTTATAGAATTGTTTTTAATGATAATTGTATTATTCTATTTATTTTACAGTCAAGCAATGTATACATTTTATGAAATAAAAATAAATAAATAAGTAAACAAAATAAGAGATTTATTTATTGCATTGCATTTCAACGGAAGCACAGTTGGTTTGATCCCTTGTTCGCAGGTGCCATCTATGTCTTCCAAGTCCCTTTTCTAGGTTTAATGGGCTGCAGTTTCTCTATCTGTGGACTTCCCATCTGCTCCAGCCTTAGGTCCCCAGATGTTGCTGGACTACAACTCCCTTCATCCCTGCCCAGTGGCATGTTGCCTGGGGAAGATGGGGGTTGTAGTTCAACAACCAGGGAGCCCACATTTGGGGATGGTTGACATGTACATGTGGGCTGCTTGCAGCACTGGGATAAAGGCTCTTTCTTCCCTGCCAGTCAAACATTGCCCTCTGACCCTTTGCTTGCTCCTTTTTCTCCAGTTTCTAGCTCACATAACAGCAAACTCTGCCCTCCAGCTCAGGCATTATTCTTCCAACTATTTGACAGCTGGAGGAAGGGCCCCACTCAATTGGTATCTGGCACAGAAGCACCTTTCCTTTGTTCTCTTAATGGCCCATCACCTAGGGAGTTACCTCAACAGGAAGCTAGCCTGGCTTGATTAGCTTTTAACTCTTTCTAGGATTATAGGGGCCTCACATCCACAAACTCATAACAATATTCTCTTCCCCCAGAATCAGCACAGAAGCATAGCTGACTAGTGGAGGAGGGTTGGGTGGAAGGAGTGATCTATACTTCCTCAACTAGTCTTCCTGGTTAAAACAACAACAACAGAGTTTCATTCGCCTAAAGGTTTCCAGTGGTACCTCTGGTTACGAACTTAATTCATTTCAGAGGTCCGTTCTTAACCTGAAACCGTTCTTAACCTGAGGTACCACTTTAGCTAATGGGGCCTCCCGCTGCTGCCGCATGATTTCTGTTCTCATCCTGAGGTAAAGTTCTTAACCCGAGGTACTACTTCCGGGTTAACAGAGTCTGTAACCTGAAGTGTTTGTAACCCGAGGTGTTCGTAACACGAGGTACCACTGCAATAGTCTGTGATTCTAAACTGGCTGTTAAGGAGGGACCTTCTATCCTCTGCAATCAGCATGGAAACGCAGGCTGCCAGTTATCTAAAATATTTCAGGCTAGTAAATTTTCTGGGTTTATTTTTAAGGCTGCAGTAAATGGATGCACATGAAAATCACAGACAAAGTGAATGGGTCCGGTGAAGAACATAAGAAATAGTGGCTGTTATTATGGAAAGAGCAGTACAATATGTAGCAAGACATGAAAGCTCATGTGAAATGAATTACAACAATGCTACATAAAAACACATGCAAGATAGACTAGTATAGTAGTAAAAAAACACAGCATTCCTCTTGGAAGGTGAATATTGTGGATGCAAAATTCCAGTGCTTCCTTCTCTTTCTCTCTCTCTCTCTCTCTCTCTCTCTCTCTCTCTCTCTCACACACACACACACACACACACACACACACACATGCCAGTCCACAGAATCAATGCTGCTGAATCTGAGTAAATGAATGGCAGGCAGAAAAGAGCCTTGAGCAACAAGCGCTAGAGCGGGAGGTCAGGGGCCCACAACTGATCCCTGTGTGAGAAGAGGGGTGCTAACAAGTCCACAAGTCTGTCCCTATTTCCATTTGCGAAATGTTAAGAGGCCACGAGACAGCTGGCATTTGTCTCAAAGCCCTTGACAGCTCTGTAAATCAGTCGTTCTTTCTGGTACCAGCCTTTATTCTCTGCAACAACACCACCCCCCCCAAAAAAAGAGAGAAGACAACAGAAAGGTTTGTAAAATTGAAAATAATGAAGATGTTTTAAGGAACTGGCATCTGTTCATAGATATTCCGCCGAGTAAAAGAGATGCTAAATGCATCGGATGAATTATTCATTGTGAATTATTCATTTAGCTCTTCCTTGTGGCACAAAGCGCCAAACCACTCCAGCCTAACTAGAAGTTTCCCATTGAGGGCCCATTATAAGTGTTGTCTCTCATTTCTACTATCCCATCCAAAGTCCCATTTTCAAAAAGAGAAGGAGGAAAATTTAGCACCACTGCTTACTACCGATTAAATCTAGTAATTTTTAAAATATTTTTTTAAAGACGCAGATCGATGTAAATCCTGTTTACACGTGACTGCTTATTTTAAAATAATAAAAATTCAGCCTTCCTTCCCACACTCAGCAGCACACAGTCCCTCCCAGGTGTAGCAGGTTCATGCAAGTCCTTAGCAATGAGATTTAACAGTACAATCCAGTACATGCCTATTCAGAAGTAAGTGTCATTGAGCGCAATGTGCTTACTCCCAGGTAAGTGGTCCCAGGACAGAAGGCTTCATTGTTCAAGAGTTTTTGGTCTGTTAGTGGCCTTGCTTTGAGGTCAGGGGGAGGGGGAGGGGTCTTTGAGGAAGCCTAATAAATACGATCACAGTGAAGTATCTGCCACACAGCTTGAAATCTATTTACTAAATTGATCTGCCAAACTTGTTTCACTAGTTTTCCTGACAGAATTGAATCTTAGGCAGGTGAAGCTCCTCTCAGGATATAACGCAAATCTAAATACTTCCAACCAAAAGGCACACTTTGAGGCAAGGATAAAAAATATGCTGCCCTCCATGTGTTGTTGGACTACATTGCCCACCATCCTTGGCCATTAGCTAAGTAGGCTGGGGTTGGTGGAAGTTGTAATCTGACATCTGGATGGGACTATGACTGTTACAAACGACATATTCACGCATGACCATTTTTAACAGTGCTTTTGTGGAGTGTGCAAAATGCAGATCTGCTATTTGTGGTAAAGTGTTGCAGCTTCCATGAACCTGATTAGCTATAGATCAGTCTGTTCCTGTGGATGGAACTATGCTGGTGTTAGACATAAGCATTAAACTCCTCCTACGCTGAAATAACCTGGAGGTATTTGAAGAGTGCATTTTCCTCCTTGGCTTTGATCTGCGGGGAGGGATAATCTTTGAAAAATATAATTTATGAATGAATGAGAAGGGAAAGAGTATGAAAGTGAATAATAAAGCCTCTATGTTTCAATAATAATAATTTGTCATAATGGAGCTTTAAAAAAAGAGATGGCTAAAATGCTCTAAAAGTGTTCCTGTACAAGTATTAATTTTTGTTCTTTTCTTTCTTTTTGGCTAAACATAGAAGCATTTCTTCAAACAGCTAGACATCTGGCCTTTACTATGTTCTCTCAGATCCCTTGAAATCTTATCTGGATTCATATAAGCAAAGAGCAATCTTTGAAGTCAATATGGCACATAAAAAGCTTCTAACATCAATAAAGCCATTCAGAAAGCAGTAAATGAATGAAGGAAAAAATTCACCCTGTCCCAACCCATTCACATACACACAAACATGCTTTTCCCACCAACGCTGCTAATTTTAAGAGTAGCTGTACCTTTAGGTTACTTTACAAATGGGCTTGCAAAGTAAACTTAATAGAATTCACCACCAAAAATGGATGTTGGGTCACATTTCATGTTGTTATTCAGAGTGACAAAATTATGGCACAAGTTTTGAGAATGGGCAGAGGGGCAGCACCCTATTCCTGGAGAACTCAGGGCTGGCTCCAGGTCTGAGGGATCCACAGAAAAGAGGTGGACCCTTTCCTACATCAGTTGAGCACTGCAGGCTTATGTGGTGATGGCAGCAGAGCTGTGATCAGCAGCGGATAACTGGGATCCAGTGTTTTAATTTCTCCCAATCCCTCCCTAGGAGTGTCACCACAGAGCATTGTGGGGAAATTCAAATGGCAACTCCAAGCCACTCTGCACAGGAGACCCAGGGCAGCTTTAACTTCAGAAATGGGCCTTAATGGACCCGACAGCTGTCTGAGAATGCAGTATGTCAATACCAAGCCTGGAAAAATTCAACATAACACAACAATGGTTCATAGGTGGGGGCATTACTCACATAGCCAAAACAATTTATACAGCCTGTTCAACATCCTGCCCCTATCAGTCTTTAATACATAGATCTAAATTCCTAGTGTATATACAACACCATGGTTAAAAACACATAGAGCCCATAGACATGATGTTTTAAAGGACAGGAGGGAAGCGTCTGACATAATAGCAAGACAAAATAATTCCTCCTTCTTCTTTTGCCTTAACAGTAGAGACTGTAACACTTGGGAATAAGAAGGGTAGAACCTGCCCAGTAAACATCCATTAATTTTACCCCATCTTTCAAGCTTTTCAAAAGCTCTTTCGAAAGTTCGAAACTCACACTTTTTTTTCAACCGCCTTCCCTTAAAAACAGCATGGGATTGAGCCGCACTAAAGAGATGTATCTTCAGCATTCATCTCCTCCTCTGTGGGGAGGGAATCCCACAACTGAGGGGCTGCCACAGATAATGCCAGTCAGAGCCCACCCCTCATTCCGTTCCCCAGGGACCATCTCTAAACTCCCATCACAATGTTCCTTGTAAGCAAATGCCTCTAAATTACTACAATCACTACAGTTTTCAATGTGCTTTATGCTTCACATCATATATTGCCTTGTTATTTTTGATGAGTTGGCATTATATAAATATTTTTTTATAAATAGGTACCATATATATGGGATGCAGGTGGCGCTGTGGATTAAACCACAGAGCCTAGGACTTGCCGATCAGAAGGTCGGCGGTTTGAACCCCCACGACGGGGTGAGCTCCCGTTGCTCGGTCCCTGCTGCTGCCAACCTAGCAGTTCGAAAGCACGTCAACATGCAAGTAGATAAATAGGTACCACTCCGGCGGGAAGGTAAACGACGTTTCTGTGCACTGCTCTGGTTCACCAGAAGCGGCTTAGTCATGCTGGCCAGATGACCCAGACAAACGCTGACTCCCTCAGCCAGTAAAGTGAGATGAGCAATGCAACCCCAGAGTAGGTCACGACTGGACCTAACGGTCAGGGGTCCCTTTACTGTGTATATATTATTATTATTTATTATTTAAAAAATGGAAACAGGAGAAAAGTATGCCCTGGATCACATCCCAGTAGCTTTCTTGGTGTCCTGCAGCTGTTCCCTGCAGCTGCTGTCAGCTGGAGCCCTTTATTTGCTGATTCCCAGAATCTTAGAAGCGCCTATATTTGTTCTGTTGTACCATCGCAAGTATGGTTATCCCTGTGCTCTAGTGAAGATTTGTAGGTGCTAATATAATTCTGCCAAAGCTCAAATTTCAGAATTGTTTTTGCTAGGGATAGCTTACACCCAAAAGGCAGAAGCAGTGATGGACTGCCAGTAGCTGCATGACCCCATAAACACGAATAATTCCATCATAAAGTAATTCTCTTTTCAAGTGCTACCCACCCTCCCCACTTTTTATGCCCTTGCTTTATCGAAGATTAGCAGGATTTATTTTTATCATTCTAGTTTCAATGCACTAGAAGGGCTCTTGTGAAAATCTAACATGAGCTAACATTGGAGAGCAGAAACTGAAGCCACCAATATCTTTTTAAAAAGATCTGGCCTGAGCAGGAAAAGGGTGAAAAACAGAGCTGTTCAAATGTCGCAATATCATGTGATCTCTTATCTTTTTAGGGTTTGGTGCGGATGTTTTCCCTAACCAGCTTTGTCACATTGCTTCTAGGAAGGTCTCTGTGCTACTTACAGCTGTGTGGCATGCAAAAAATCAGCCGAAACTATCCTGTCTGTGCATTAACGTCTGCAGGGGAAGTCCCAGTAGCTTAATGCTTTGGTTCTTAAATAAGGTGGTACTTCCTGTCAGTTACACACCCCTTTGACAACCCTACTCCTGAGGTACTCCAAGTAACAGACCCAGGGGATCGCCACACCCCTCTTAACTGGTTTGGGAGTCTTCTCTTTTTGTAGAAGAATCTCTCCCCTGCTGACTGGAATGAGACCTAAGTAGACTGTATCTTTCCAGCTTCTACTTCTCCTGGCTCAACCTCAGCCTCCCAGTTAATTCCTTACTCTTACAGGATGCCACACACTGTCCTAAGCGTTGAGACTCCTTTCTCTAGCTTGTGAGTGGATGTTTCCACCCAGAACCAACTCTCCCAACCTCTATCCCAACTCTCAAAACCCTCCCCTTTTCAACTCCCCCTCCTGGAACCCCAGTTAATCAGAAGTTGCCATTCATTAACCGTTTTACTGGCAGAGAAAAAGAAAAAGAAAACACTTGGGGACCCAACCTGACCAGCAAAAACAAACTTTTCTGTCACACTTACCTATATGGGGCAGGCTAGTGGCAAGGTTGAGGCCACATGGTTGACTTGCCAGGAGTTCCATGGCCAATCTGGTGCTCCATCATTCTCATAAATGCTTCTGGGTTAGGCTTGCTTGCCGCTGGTCTTGAGAAATTATGGAGACTTGCTGATGCTGGCTACCTGCTTTCTTTCCTTCACAGGAGGCATTGGCCTTGACCACATTTGAAACCTCCCAATCACACCCATAAGCATTAGCCAGTCAACATCTATGAACCACACCAATGGCCACATTCACTCATTCTCCCCTTTTTATTCATTCACATTTGTGCCCCAGCTTCAACCCACAAATAACCACTGGCTTCTGAAGGTGAATTTCAACCAGCTTCCATCCACAAACATCAGCCTGCTTCAGCCTTACAAACACCCACTGACTTCTGAATGTGAAGTCCACCAGCTTCCACCCACCAACATTTGTCAGCTTCCACTAGGCCCATCACTAGATATAGATATAAGCCAACTTCTGACAATGGATATCAACCACAATCAAGCCACAATCCCTCTCAGAAAGTGAATTTGCCTTACTGTCACTCTGTAGCCACCAACAGTGAGTAGATCACCTCTGTCCATTTGCCAATGTGCCACTTCCAAGTGGAGGACTGGAAAATGCTGGATCTTGCAGCTGTTGGGAAAGAGAAGAAGGCCCACCTTTATATCCACTCAGCTGCCATGTACTTTTGTGATGTCACAAGTAATCCTTAACCAACAGCAACAGCTGGGGATGTACCATCATCATCTCCTCAGGCCTCACACTTGTGGGTGCACCTCAGCAGTGATTTACTTGTGGGCTTGCTTGTTTTTTAAAAAATACTTATAGACAAATGTCTTTGGGCCAAGTTGTTTAGGGCTTTGTGAATTAAAATAAGGACCATGAACCTGGCCAAGCAGAAAATCAGCAAGCAGTATCAAATGACTGTATTGAGGGACTGTGCTTGTAGAAATGTGTGTGAGAGGCAAAACTATACGAAAGGTGTATATTAGAAGAAATGTACACTAAAATGCTGGCACGTTTTTGTGAGGACTTTAAACAAAAATAATACTGTGATGAACTAAACTTAAGACTGGAAAAATGAAAAACTGAAAGAAACCAAAATTGACAAATGTCACTGGAGAGCAACAGCAGGAGAGAGCTATAGCGCATGTTCTGTCATGCTAGCAGATGTCCCATGGGTATCTAGTTGCCCTCTGTGGGAACTGAATAGTGAACTAAATTTGCTTTGGTCTGATCCAAAAAGGCTCTTCTTACCTTTTTATCTGCAGAGACCAACTTCTGCTCTCTCTGTGTGTATTTCTGAAACTAGCATGGTGTCCATTCAACTGCCATTTTAACTAACTGGTCAGCTCAAGCGAGATATGTTTGCTCACTGAAAATTATCGTCTACAATCTCTCTCGATTTATGAAAATGCATGGGAAATGTGCAGGTATGCAAAATATATAGTCCAGTACTGGGTGAAGGGAAGAAAGAAAAAATAAATGAGGTTTCATCAGCCTCCAGCCTATAGTTTTCACAGTGTATTATGTCACAACAGCGCTGACATCAAGGTGGGAATTGCATGCAGTGCTTGCAAAATATCACTAAAAATGATCAGAGAAGGATGCTCTCATCCTAGTAACCTACATGCAATCGTTACACCGCACATGCATGAATCTTGAGACCAAATTCATTATTCTTATTGCACCCTCTGCTGACTGGTTCCTTGAACAGCTTTAAGCAACTGATTCTTAACCGAGATATAGTGTGGAGCTGAGAGTTAAGATCAAGAGAAATCCAACTGATGATCATGTTCATTGTGTTAGGTGAGGATAGGGTGAAAAGCAATGTGTTTAAATTATAAGATTGGCAGGTTTGGGTTAAATGTTAAATGCAAGGTCCCTATGATTGTCGTGGAAGTTTCTTTCCTTGAAGGTTTTCATCCTTGAAGGATGAGGAACTATTGCTTGGAGTATCTTAGGCACCAGGCTTCAAGGCGTTCATTCGCAGATGGGTCTGTAGCCTCCTGCTCCAATACACACACCACCACCCCATTTCATAGATCTATGGGTCTATGGGTCTTTATACATTTTGGATAAATTGAAATGGTGGGCAGCCACTCTGTTTGTAATCCTGACTTGGCACACCAATGTTAAATCTAAGGAGATATACAACATGCACATGCTGGACGTTGCTGACTGAGAATGGTCTACCCTTTTCATAACTTTTGGCATTTTCCATATACTGACACAGCTCACTTTCGCAGTTTGGCTATTCAGCCCCACCAGTTCCTGAAATCCTACACAGGCAGCCAGCATCACCAGGGGACTCTTCTCCCAGTGCATAAAATGCTGCCATTTCCCCTCAGCTGAAAGGAGCAGCCCTTCACAAAACAAGCTGGCTGGCCTTACAACTGCTGTAAATTTATTATCAGAATACATGACTCTTGCCTGAATTATACTGCAAAGCCTGTCTGCACAGCAGGGCAGGAAAGCACCAAATGAGCATCGTTTTGTGTTGTTGTTTTTATTATTGCTGCTGGAACAAAGTAACCGGGTTGACAGGAGATGTGTTTGTTGGCAAGAAGGCCATGACATTTTGAAAACCGCAGGGACCATCCTGCCTCACCAAACACCAAGCGTATGCAAAGAAAATGCACACGGCCGTGGTAGAAAGGCGCATCTATTGTCTTGCTGGCAGGCAGCGCCAGAATGGAGAGCATCCCAGAAATGACATACAAAACTATTTGAGAAAGTGCTTGCCAACGCTGAAAGAAAAGGAAGCAGCACAATGGTAGCTGAGGAAGAAGCAGCTGGGCTTCGCAGCACCAGCCTGCATATTTCAGTTTGTATTATCCGCACTGTTTCATACAGTAAAAGAGGTCTTCCAAGGGGAATCTTTTATTTATTCACCAAACAATCTAATGTTCTGCTTCCTTCATCAGTTGATCTGTACCAAGGTTGATGAATCCGTGGCCCTGCAGGTGTTACTGGGCTCCAACTCCCAGCAGCAGCCCCGGCCAGCATGGCCAATGGTCAGGGATGATGGGAATTGGAGTTTAACAACATCTGAAGGGCCAAGGGTTTTCTGTTCCTGAGCTGTATGAAATATCTATGTGTGTCTTATCTATATACCCATCTCAAAGCGTTGACAGCAATTAATTCATTTTTAAGTGCATTTGCATCCTGGAACCTCTAGTCATTCAGCTGTCATCTCTGCCCAGGCTGTTAAGGTACGTACGTCCATCTTACCACTTACTCTACATCCAGTTTTCTAATCAGGCTGAAGCTGGTTTGAAAATGCAGGAAAGGTCAGGTTGGGGTGGGAGAGGGAACCAGGCGGTGGCAGACCTGCACCATGCTAAATTAGAGGGCAGTGGCTGAGGAGGACCACCAGCGAGAGGGAAGGAAGGAGGGAGGGAGGGAGGGGGAGGAGGTCACTCCTTCCTCCTCCTCTCTATTCTCACTTTTGCCGGGCTGGACTCCTCATCAGCCGCACCAAAAGCTGTGCAACCGCCATTTTAGACTGGCTGAGCTTGAATACAAGAAAAAAAGGCATCCTGACTAAAGTCCAAATGGGACAGGGGAATCCCATTTTTCTAGGGACAGGTGGCAACCCTGTTCACGCTGTTCTGGTTTCCGAGCCTTAGACTATTCATGACACACTGCCCTCCTAATATTCAAATTCTTTAGTAAAGCAAGATAATATATAAATAGCACTGTATGTGGATTCCTTCCTCCCAACAAAAACAGTCAAGGAGGAAAGTAAACAAATGGCGTAGCCTGCCCCTTGGAAACAATGGACACCATGCAAGCAGTGATCAAAGGCAATGCAGGCTCGGTTCCGTGCTCAAGGTCACATCAGCTTCAGTTTTTTCCAGGTTCTGTTTGTAAATGCTTAATTGAAATTGCCCCTCGACTTAGTTTGAATGACCCATAAAGCTTTGTCATGCCAGAGCATCCAGCCATTTGGGAAGACCTAGTGAAAACCTTTTTGGTAGATTCACTCGCTAGACAACAGGCTTAATTTATCTGTTTCACTTGGTCTGGCCCAGTAAGTCACTGAAAACAGGCATCAAATAGTTGGATTGCCAACACTGTGTGCAAATATGTTAGAATAAAGGCTGCAGTCCTGGAGTAACTCAATCCAGATAAGACTGAGGCACTGTTAGTGGGCAGTTCCCTAGACCGGGTAGATGGGACCCCCTGTTGTCCCCCTGTAGTAACCTCTAGAGTGGAATCTACC
The DNA here is from genome assembly GCF_964188315.1 of Podarcis muralis. Taxonomy (NCBI): domain Eukaryota; kingdom Metazoa; phylum Chordata; class Lepidosauria; order Squamata; family Lacertidae; genus Podarcis; species Podarcis muralis. The sequence goes on from NC_135664.1 coordinate 40,712,584, forward strand.
CACAAATTTTAAAAATGCTGTGAAAATGCTTTTTTAAAAAAAGTTTTGAGAAATACATTGAATTTTGCATAGCTCACTTTCACCATCTAGTGTCACATTTGTATATTACACTTTATAACACATTTTAAGTGTTTTATTTGCAGCTGTGTAGGGACATGGGTGGCGCTGTGGGTTAAACCACAGAGCCTAGGACTTGCTGATCAGAAGGTCGGCAGTTCGAATCCCCGTGACAGGGTGAGCTCCCATTGCTCGGTCCCTGCTCCTGCCAACCTAGCAGTTTGAAAGCACGTCAAAGTGCAAGTAGATAAATAGGTACCGCTCCGGCGGAAAGGTAAACAGCGTTTCCGTGCACTGCTCTGGTTCGCCAGAAGCTGCTTAGTCATGCTGGCCACATGAACCAGAAGCTGTCTGCGGACAAATGCTTGCTCCCTCTGCCAGTAAAGCGAGATGAGCAATGCAACCCCAGAGTCGGTCATGACTGGACCTAACGGTCAGGGGTCCCTTTACCTTGCAGCTGTGTAGCTGAATAATATATATTATTATAAAATAATAATAATATATATTATTATAAAAATGGAAACAGGAGAAAATTATTAGTCCTGCTGGCCACATGAAGCTGTACGCCGGCTCCCTTGGCCAATAAAGCAAGATGAGCGCCGCAACCCCAGAGTCGACCACGACTGGACAGGGGTCCCTTTACCTTGCAGCTGTGTAGCTGAATCCTAGGTTAGAGGAGGAGGAGGAGGAGAAGGATATAATTAAATTTATATACCTCCCTTCATCAAAAAATCTCAGGGCAGTTCACAAGATAAAAAATACAAGATGAAAACACAAATAAGTGGTTAAAGCAAAAATAAGAAAACAATAGCCACCTCCCTGTCCATAAACACATTTAAAAGCCTGTAGGATATTAATCAGCAAAAGGCTTTGTTGAAGAGGAATGTTTTCACCTGGCGCCTAAAGATATATAACAAAGGTGCCAGGCATAACTCCCTGCGGGGAATGTCCCACAAGTGGGGAGCCATAGCAGAAGAGACACTTTCTCATGTTGCCGCCCTCTGGGCCTCTAGCAGAGGAGGCACACAAAAGAAGCGCCTCAGATGATGATTGCAGGGTCTGGGTCAGTTTACATGGGGAGATGCAGTCCTTGAGGAGGTGGTGGTGGTGGTGGTGGTGGTGATTACAGCGGTACCTCAGTTTTCGAGTGTCTCAGAAGCCGAAAGTTTCAGTTTTCGAACACTGAAAACCCGGAAGTAGTGTAATTGCTTCCATTTTTGAATGCACCTTGGAAGCTGAACGGCTTCCGCTGCGTTTTTATCCCAATTTTCTCCATTGACCTTGCAGACCGCCCTTTGCACCTTGGTTGTCAAACGTTTTGGAAGTCGAACGGCCTTCCGGAATGGATTACATTTGACAATCGAGGTACCACTGTACTATTATTATTAGTAGTAGTAGTAGTATTACTATTATTACCCATCCACCTGGCAGTCCTGAGGCACTGAATGCATTATACGTCAAATTCGGCACTTTGAATTGGGCTCAGAAACTAATTGGTGGCCAGTGCATTTGGGCCAGGACTATATGCTCAAACTGTCTTGCCCCAGTAAGCAACCTGGCAACTGAATTCTGCACCAGCTGAAGTGAGCTTCATGGCTGAGTAGGGATTCGAACTCTGATCTCTCAGTAAGGTAAAGGTAAAGGTACCCCTGACCATTAGGTCCAGTCGCGGACGACTCTGGGGTTGCGGCGCTCATCTCACTCTATAGGCCGACGGAGCTGGCGTTTGTCCGCAGATAGCCTTCGGGTCATGTGGCCAGCATGACTAAGCCGCTTCGGGTGAACCAGAGCAGTGCACGGAAATGCCGTTTACCTTCCTGCTGGAGCGGTACCTATTTATCTACTTGCACTTTGACGAGCTTTCGAACTGCTAGGTTGGCAGGAGCTGGGACCGAACAACAGGAGCTCACCGTGTTGCGGCAGAACTATACAAAACTATACTGGCTCTCTTCTCTCAGTCATTAGTTATCTGTATTTTATTTAAACTAAGACATATAATATTTCCTCTAGAGATGAATTTTTCTTGGCATCTGATATATTACTTGGGGGCACTTCTCAGCTGCTTGTCATAATACATATTTCAAGGCAGATTTGTGATCTAATACCTTTTCTTGAGGATTGGTGTTAGTATATAATACTCTGAGCCATGTATCTAAAAAGAAATAGGCAATGTCAGTAGGAGTCAGTAAATGATTTGTTGCCATTATAGTTATAACTGATTTTAGATGTATAAAATGTCCCTTCTGTGCCGTGCCCTGTGCTGCTTTTCACAAAGGCACAGAGTATTTTGTTCCATGAGTTTTAATGCATCTGCCTTTGCAAAGCTAATGCAGTACTAGAAATTGCTTTCTGTGGCCATTCATGTTTTATTGATACAGTGCACGTAAAAGTAATCTTAAATATTTCAATGCAGTCAAGAGGTTAGGTAAAGAAAGGAAGTCCCATCCTCCACCCTTGGAATTTTCTCAACTTTCATTCCAGATTACGATTTTCTCCCCAGAAAAGATGAAAATGTCTTTGTATGAGTCGTAATGCAGGAATCATTTCTTCCTAAATGGCTGTGTGTGTGTGTGTGTGTGTGTGTGCATTTCTTTAATGAATAAGTATTTGGGATCTACATGGTTACTGGAGCTTACTGGAAACAGTACAATCCAGTGAATTATGTGTTGGGTATGGTTATGGAAAACATGAGCTCAAATTACAGTTATAGGTTTGTTGCCTTTGGGCAGGAATTCAAGTTGACTGCAATTCCAAATTCTGTGGCTGGCACAATCAAATTCACAAGGTTTGCTGCAAATGGATGGTAAAAATAACAAATCTAAATCAGGTCCATAGAGGTCATTCTCTGGTGCCTGTGAGGCACTTCTGCCTAGTGTGTGTGTGTGTGTGTGTGTGTGTGTGTGTGAGTGCGCGCGCGCGTGCACGCACGTGTGTGTATATAATTTATTTATTGGATTTATATACCGCCCTTCATCAGAAGATCTCAGAGTGGTCCACAAGATAAAAATACAAGATAAAAGGTGAGAGGGAGGGGTGTGATGAACAAACAGGATGCATGCTTCTGAAGGAAAGCTCAAGAAGATAGAGGGTTTGGGGTGAACCTGAGAGAGAAAGTTTGGGATTGGGGGGGTCCTAGGAGAGCAAATGGGTGTGGGAGAGGGAGAGATTGAGATTTTGGGGTGAGTTGATTAGCCGAAATGAGTGGTTTGAGAGGTAATTGTACAGGAATTGATTTGAAAGCTGGATCTGGGTGAGAGATTAATTTGGATTTGAGCATCCCATTAACTGCTCTATCTATGGTAGTTCAGTATTGCCAACGTTGATTAGCTCTCCAGAGTTTCAGGCGGGGGGCATTGGCAATACTGAACTAGATGGAGCAGTGGCTCTGACACAATATAAGGCAACTTCCTTAGCAGTGGGTGGGACCTGATTTTAGCATCAATAAGATTTCCCAGATAATGGAGAGCCTTCCCTGTCTTATTCCACCCCCCCACCCCCTGCAATGGCCAATTATCTCATCTCTTTTACTTCCCACTCATCTCCAATACTGTGAACTGGGATGCAGGACAAGTGCTTTGGATGATGAATTGTTGGAAGTCACGCCAGGAGAGGACCCAGCTACCTTCACCTGTTTACCACTTTTCATGTGAAAACAATCTCTGTCCATTCTGCAATTCAAAGGGACAAATGGTAAGCGATTACATCTAGTTTATCCCTAAGGAAAGCAGGATATTCCAATAGCTGTTAAGGTGTAAAATAAGGGGGAATGGAGAACAATTCAGAGTCTTTTCACATATGCTTGTCATACGTCATCTTTCTTGTCAGTTGGCCAATGTTGTTTGAACATAATGGAAAGGAAGTCACACCGATGGAGTTCTGCCTATGATGGTGAAGGGATGGCATGACTGGCTTGCCGCAGGAGAACAGCAAACCCTGAGCAAAAGCCTGGTGCACAGACTCTGCCCCGAGATATACAAACAGAAACTTAGAAACTCATATACAATCCAGCAAGTTCTGCCTTTATGCAGGCCTTGTTTGTTAACATAAATGCACTACACCAGATTGGCTGTGTGGCAATTCTGTTTACTTTCCTTTATGGTTATACCCTCTGGTATAAACACATCTATTTCATATTACAGATATTTCCATATGCCTTGTGGAGTTCTATAACCACAGATACGTTTGCAGAATTTCACAGTTTTCTCATCATTTGAAAAACACTGTTAGTAATTGTAAACTTTCAAGCAGGGAGGCCTAGCAACTCCTCAGAGAGGGTCTTGCCTCTACATGGAGAAGCTGTTTTCAACGGAGCCCAGTGACAGAAGTGTACGGCTGTATTGAGGCAGCACCGGGTGTTGAATTTTTGCACCCGGGGCAACTGCCTCTGTGCACACAAACCCATGCTACACCACTGTGCCAATGGTGGGCAGGGGCAGAGACAAAAAAGCGCAGAGCAACAAATGCACAATTTACCTTTGTTCACAAGGCTAGTTTCCTCTCCCTCTCTCTCCCCACCCCCTCTTTCTCCTCCATCTAGACAAGCAAGAGACATGATCAGCGTTCAAAGATGCATTTATAGCCCCGCCAAAAAACCCCAGCTGAGGTGTGAGGCGAGAGTCTATGAGGGGTATGGCCTGTGGATAGCTCCATGGGCCAGCTGAAGAGAGCTGAAGGGCTGCTTTTGGTTCCCGGGCTTGAAGGTCCCCACCACCACCACAACCACCACGAAAGAAATTATAACCAGCAAGGGAAGATCAGTCTTGGCAGGTCTTGGGAAATGAAGACAGGATACTGCCAAGGTGCCTGGTGAAAAAATGACAAATGGGGGCAGGGTGGTGTCAAAAAGGAGAGAAGAAACTGTTATGTATTGAAGTTCTCACCCTGGCCACCAGGGGTATCATGTATATAGTTTTCACTCAGGTCCACGTCAGTTAATTTAGGCGGGAAATCCTGGGTTGTTGTTGTTACAATGTTGACAGCCGGCTGCCTATACAGTGGTACCTCAGGTTACATACGCTTCAGGTTACAGACTCCGCTAACCCAGAAATAGTGCTTCAGGTTAAGAACTTTGCTTCAGGATGAGAACAGAAATCGTGCTCCGGCGGCGCGGCGGCAGCAGGAGGCCCTATTAGCTAAAGTGGTGCTTCAGGTTAAGAACAGTTTCAGGTTAAGAACGGACCTCCGGAATGAATTAAGTACTTAACCCGAGGTACCACTGTCAAAGCAAGGCCAGCTGAGCTGTTTGCTCTTCAGTTCAGTTCCAGCTTACTATAAAGAACCACTTGGAGAAATCTGTGTCCTCTGCTTTGTCAACCCACTACTTAATAGAAACTTATCATCTGCCACCTCATATGCACAGTAACCTTCAACCGCAGCCAACGCCTCAGAATTTCTACAGGACCCCAAAGAGCATTCTGATCTTCAAGGGCTGTTTTTGTCCTTCACCCCTGTGAAATTGCCCCTCCCCCACACAAAAAACATGAGCCACATACATCAGGCCAGCATTAAACGCAACTGTGTGACTCACCACCTCCTTGTCAAACAGATCTCCTTGATCCACCTTTTGCTTTTGCTCCCCTTCCCTTGCCTGCCTTGTTGTGTTGCTTTTCCTTTGTAAGCCTGAGGGAAGAGGCAGGCTAGTTCTGTTTTTTTCACTGATGTGAGCCACTTTGAGAGACAATATTCGTCTGAAGAGTGAGATAAAGAAATAGATTGGTTGAATATTCCGTACCATTTCTTTAGATAGCACGATGCATTCTAAGTCATAGTTGAAGCTCGATTCTAGAAATTAGCTTCTTTCTGTTTATGATTATTTTGCTTGTTTTTGGTGGCTGCATATGGAAACACAAACATATCCAGTTATTCTCTCATGCTTTGCTTCCACTACATAAGCTTCACCTTAATTATTCACATTCATATCTAGAGGGAAAGAGGAAGGCTTTTTATAGCTTTGCCATGGCCAAGTTTCCTCAAGTTAGACTGTGTTGTGAGCCCATAATAAGCAGCTAGAAAGAACTGCAACTCTCAAGTGCCACCAAGATCACCCACAAAGCAAGTCTTACATTTTAATATGTGTACAGCCCTTGAAACATTCTTGGCACTTTAAAAATATTTATTAAGGAAATGATCTGGAAGTGCATGAGGCCACCAGCTTGCTGAAGATATAAGCAGGACTAGGTCTGGTCACTGCCTGGAAGAGTGACTGCTTAGAAACCACCAGAGCTTGGAAAGAACTAGTTCACTTTAACTACATTCACTGAATGAGATTTTTAAAAATCTCCAAACTGCACCTGAAAATGGTTCCCATAATTGCCGAGTGAACTGAATGCGAATTAATTTCATTTGGGGCTAGAACCTTGAACAATTTCTCGTTCATCTTCAGGGTCTTTCTCATACATGTGTTTAAGAAAGACTATTTCACTCTTTAAGCTTAAAGATTATGATTGTAGGGGTAACTAAATTAAATGACTCACATTCCACATCATGCGTGTTTACTTAGTCTTCTTAAGTGCATTTTATGCTTCAACACAGCAGCTTGTAACATATTCAGTGCTGGGGGGAAATTTGTCAAAGGATTATTTGAATGAACTTGAATTGAAGCGAGGACCAAATGTGAAACAAACTGGTTTGGTTTTGTAAAGGGACAAACTTGGCCTGGAATTAGTTCCTTTATAACATGGACTTTCCAAGTTCTGAGAACTACATGTCTCCTGCCTTCGGTTCCATGAAGCAAGAAACATGGGACTAAACATAAGAAAAACCGAATAGCTAATAAATAAATGATAATGGTTAGTGCTACAATGAGAGACGAAAAGAGTTCTGTGGCCTAGAAAGCTTCTTCCCACCCACTGGTTGATAAGTAGATTGCCTTCCTGCCTCAGGCAGCTTTTGGATGACATCCACTGTCAAACAAAAGAATTGTTTGGCACTAGAATCTGACCAGGCCTCCACTCCTCGTGTGGTTTATAATCTCATATGGAGCTTTTCATTTAAATATGCCGGAAAAAACTTTCTTCCTTATTCCATATGTCACATTGGAACAAAAACTCCAGTACCCTGTAAGGCAGCAAAGCTAACAGCATCCAATTAATACAGGAAGTGCCATCTCCCCCCCACCCCCATGCAATTATACTGAGTTTGTTGAGGCATTAACATGAGAAGGATTTCAATCAGGTATGCATCCCCAACACCCACCCCCAAGTTGGGCAAAATTTGGCTTTGGAATCACTTTAGAACAGAGACTGGAAAAGAGCAGTTAATATGAGATTTATTTTAAAATGGAATTTACTTGTGATTTATTTTTTTACTATTCTGCATTTTCACACACCCACACACCGAAAAAAACAACAACTATGGATGAATTTCATTTCTGGACAAAATGTTGTGCATAATGACAAAAGCATCTGAGTTCCTTAAATATCTATTTCCGTATGCTTTGAGCATTATACTAAGAAAAAATAGGGGGGCACCACTGAAAAATACATGTCTGTTTAAACTTTTAAATGAATGTACACTTGGAAGCTTTTCCATAGTATGCAAAGAAGTGGTGGACTATGGGTTTTCCAGAACATTCTGAGACGTTTCAATCAAGAATAGACATTGAAAATAAAGTGGCAGTTATTCATGGATTGGGAGGGAGACTGAAACCTAATGAAGAGAGTTGCAGTGTAGCAAGTAGATGCCACACTTTTTACCTTCCCATCTACCCCATGTGTTGTAGTCAGCAAAACCTTACTCAGAGTAGGCATGTTGAACTTAATGGACCTAACTTTGTTAATTCGAGTGGGTCTGCTGTAAGTAAAACTTAACTGAATACCACCCCACACATTTAAAGCACATGGAGTGGAATTCTAAGTTTCCATTACTGAGAGCAATGCTTCCTGCCTGATATCCCCTCTTCTTCCCTAATGTGTCATTCTGGGGTTTCTTCTGACCTTCCCCTGAGCTAATTTTGGGGGCAGAGTGCTCAACAGGAGAGAAGAAAGCAAAAGTGCTGTCTCCCACTAGTGCAACTATTTATTTTGGGGAGTCCATTTACACCCCCTCCGCCTCTCACACAAAGAGGGCTCCACTTTGTGCCAACAGATTCTCACTATGGCACTCTTCCTCGCTCTTGTGGAAGAAGGTGTGAGTGTGTTGGTACGCATTTAAAGTTACAAGTCCCCAGCCAAACACTCTGCCAGTTAATGAGCTTTGGATCCAAGAACTGGCATGCTCTTCTCCGCTCACCAAGACGTGTAATTAAGACTGCAGTTGGTCGGCAAGTTACTGCTTGTACCACAGTGCATTCACGCAATCCATAGAGCTTAGGTTGTTTCAATCAAACCCCCAACACACACACCACAAAAAAAATTATTACCCTCTTGGAGGCATACAGCAGTATATAAAAGAGTCATTGCCTTTAAAGCCTGCTTTCTGTTACTTCAAAAGTTTGACAAGCCCTTTACTTACAAAAGGTTATGGTTAGCATACATGATAAAGTTGTTGACGTTGTTTACATTATCTGCAAGAGGCCATGAGTTATTACGGCTCTGTTCTGAGACGCTAAGCATCTTAAGTCAGTCAAACTGCACTCACGGCATCTAATCTACCGAAACTAGCATGTGGTTGCAAGAGCAAAAGTAAACAAGGCTTTGAAACCTTTGAAGATTTGTAATCAGAACTCTTGTATTCTTGGTAATTACCAGATAATGAGCAGTTAAGTGTTTATAACTACCTTATTTCTCTTACAGTCCTACAGTAATTGTGTGTTTATTGTGAAGGAACTAGGATAGGATATGCAATCATTTTATATACCTATAATCACCAGGACCCCCCATGTGGGAATAAGGCAAGCAAAGGAAAGAAAGCTATTTTTAACGCTGGAGACCATCCCTAGTGTCATCACTGCATGGGTCACCTTGGAGAACCATAAACCATCTTCCAGCATTTAGTCATTCTAAGTCCTTCTGCCAACCTGCAGCCTAGAAATAACAATGCCAGGCTGTGGGATTGGGAAAAAGCATAGTCGGAGGCCCCATTCGCACCATACATTTAGAGCACTATGATGCCACCGAAAACAGTCATAGCTTCCCCCAAAGAATTCTGGGAGCTGTCGTTTGTTAAAGAGTTGTTAGGAAACCCCATTCTTTCCTCACAGAGCTATCAGTGTGGATTCCCTCACAGATCTATAATTCTTCACAGGGAACTCTGAGAATTGTAGCCCTGTGAAGGAAATAGGGGTCTCCTAACAACTCTTAACACCCTTAACAAACCTCAGCTCCGATAATTCTTTGGGGAAGGTATCACTCTTCAAAGTGATATTGTAGTCCTTTAAATGTACGCTGTGAATGTGGCCTAAATGGATATCTGCCAAGTTGCCCTTGCCACATCTACATGGTTGCTTTAGCAAGAACATACCCAGGCAATGCATGTGTCTTGAGCACACCCAACCAACAAACAGCCAGTAGTTTAATACTTTATTGACAAAACACAAATTTACAGAAACTCCAGAGGGGCATTAAACACACACACATTTCTGGAGTCAGCTGACACCCCTCCCCAGGCTTATGCTTTGAGCTGGACTGTTTACTCCCATGATTTTCTGGGTTAGGGGAGATTCAAATTATTATTTTTCTGTTATCAAAGACAGTGGTACCTCATGTTAAGAACTTAATTCATTCTGGAGGTCCGTTCTTAACCTGAAACTGTTCTTAACCTGAGGTACCACTTTAGCTAATGGGGTCTCCCGCTGCCGCTGCACCACCACCGTGCCATTTCTGTTCTCATCCTGAGGTAAAGTTCTTAACCCGTGGTACTATTTCTGGGTTAGCGGAGTCTGTAACCTGAAGCATCTGTAACCTGAGGTACCACTGTAACATGGAAATGAACTCTATACATGTACTATAGAACATTAATTATCCAAAAGTGGCTTTGGTGTCATGTGAAAACCTAAATATAGTACAGCAATTAACAGTTAGAGAAATTGAATAAACTGCTGTGCAAACACAGGTCTGGTGGGCTACCACACAAGGCATCAATGCATTAAATGCATTTTGCAGTCTTTGAAAACACACCTATCAGGAAAGCGGCATGGAAGAGGGACCGACCAAGGCTTTGAAAGATGCTGTGCTGCCATCTGGTGGTCTTTAGATATGATGGCCCTTACATAATATTTACATTTATGACAAGCATCATTGTTTTAAGATGATTCGTTTTAGTTACAAGACGACAAAAACCTGCAGAGTCTCTCCAAATAGACACCACTCTGAGACATGTAATATGAACATGGATGTTCATGACTAATGATGCCTTCAATGCTCTGAAAAAAATATCATCTGCACTCAGCCAGAACGTGCAATTAATTAAAAGAGCAGGTTGCTGAGGTTACCTGCCAAATCAATGTACATTCCAGTAGCAATACAAACCTTAAAATAATTTCATAACAATAATGCCTCGACAATCTGAAGCATCAAAATATGTTAATAATGAGGTTAGTCGTGTCACGTCTTAAGGGAGACTGTGACAATTTGTAATAACAGAGGAAAAGAGATTGGATGAAATGTAACAGCACAGCTGATATTATCATAACCACACCATAGGCTATTTGATAGTTCTTTGTTTTATTTAATTGCCCTGACTAGGATCAATCATGGAGAGAGTGGGCCCTCTATAACTTTTCCTTGGAAAATCCCACCCCCTCAAAAAAAATGATTTAATTGCAGCAAATGGCATTTTTGTGAGCAAACAGTACCTTGAGGGGGCCTGATTTTCAACCCTCTCACAACACTATAATTCTAATCCAGATTTGCACACACACCTCCAGAGCTCCTATTTTAAAAACAACAAGAGAGCAGCATGTTTAATGTTCCATCAAATTTGGCCTTCACTTGTTTGTTTCTGCAGAACAATAATTCAATGCATCATTATTTGGTACCCACAGATATACTGAACACCTTTCCCTTGACTCTCCCTCTTATCATATGACCTCCCGTTTGACAGCCTTTTCTTGCACTACTACATCTCCTCTCTCTTGTTGGCTTTGTGGGGGTTTGGAAAGCATTAAAAAAAATATTGGCACATGTTTCTGGTGAATTGTCTGTTTGTGAGAGAATGAAGTGCCATTGAGGAAGATGATGTCTCAATTTCTGACAAGACTTCCAGATATTCTTATGGAACACAAAATTAAACTAAGAAACGCTCCCTCTCTCTTGCTTAATGTTGAATATAATCAAGAGTGGGTCTTCAATCTTTCCTCAGAAGCCCTTGCCTACACACACACACACACACACACACACAGAGAGAGAGAGAGAGAGAGAGAGAGAGAGAGAGAGAGAAATGACTCTACACATGTGCACACACTCATACAATACCTAAAATATGATCCCTAGTCATTCGATACATAGAACAGGTGGAGTTATACATTGCAGACAGTAAACTTGTGGTCAATTTTCAGACAGTCAGTTCAACAACAACAACATTTATACCCCACCCATCTGGTTGGGTTTCCCCAGCCACTCTGGGGAGCTCCCAACAGAATAATAATAATAATAATAATAATAATAATAATAATAATGCTGCAATAAAACATCAAACATTGAAAACCTCCCTAAACAGGGCTGCCTTCAGATGTCTTCTAAAAGTCAGATAGTTGTTTATTTCCTTGGCATCTGATGGAAGGGCGTTCCACAGGGTGGGTGCCCTCTGCCTGGTTCCCTGTAACCTCACTTCTCACAGTGAGGGAACCGTCAGTAGGCCCTCAGCACTGGACGGGGGTGGAGACACTCCTTCAGCTATACTGGACCGAGGCCGTTTAGGGCTTTAAAGGTCAGCACCAACACTTTGAATTGTGCTCGGAAACGTACTGGGAGCCAATGTAGGTCTTTCAAGACCGGTGTTATATGGTCTCAGCGGCCGCTCCCAGTCACCAGTCTGGCCGCTGCATTCTGGATTAGTTGTAGTTTCCACATCACCTTCCAAGGTAGCCCCACATAGAGCGCATTGCAGTGGTCCAAGCGGGAGATAACCAGAGCATGCACCCTCTGGCGAGACAGTTCAAGACACCAGGACACATGGAGAGGGGCACAGAATCACAGGAGCAGGCCCTGACCTCAAGTAACATCCTCCCAAAAGATTGCACTAACAGTCCCTACAAACTCTATACACATAGGCTTGTCTGCTTTTGCAGAGCTCCCTATCATACATAAATGGTTTCTGTGTGCCTGGCCTTAGGCACACAGGGATTGTTCTCGCAGTCTAATGAATGTGTGTAACCAAGGGTAGGTTCCCCTGCTGCAACTTTTCCCTCTACAAGCTGTGCAGTCCAGAAACTAAAGACAAAACTAGGCTACACATTATGCTTTGCTGTGGATGAAACACACCACAATGCCTGGTTCAGACACAACTCTAAACTAGGGATCATGGCTTGTTTCCTCCCAGAATGAGCCAGTAGGAGAACAGCAGGTGCAATTTCACTCATGCACACTAACTCTAGCATATGGCTCGCTATGACACATGAACACACCATTAGACAGGCTCAAGAAGCCAATAACTGCTCAGCTTTTCAGTATGATTTTAAATTTTGCTTCTGAAGAAAGTCTAGGTTTGGTGTATAATGATCCTGTTTGAGTCTTTTAAAGAAAGCGTATATTGAAATAGCATCTTTTGACCTTGGGCAATTGAAGAATACCTCACAAAGCATGAGAAAGGGCACTTAACAAAAGAAATATGACTTTGTTTGAAAGCGCATCTGTGTGAATGAATGAAATCAATGTCTGAGCTGGAAAAGCATATTTCTACAGGTTCATAAAGCACCAACACAATTAATTCTCACTTTACATGTTCTGCAGAAGAAAAGCAATTATTTACAGATGGTTAGCTATCATTTTAATCAGAAACTACCATTATTTCAAAAGAAAAGTAAATTTCTGCCTGCATAACCCATTTCCTGGGTTTTCAGGAAATGAATGAACCCAATAACATGACAACGTCAGTGTCAAAGCAAAACCCACTTATATTTGCAAACACAAGAAATGTCAGGTTTCATGCATGGAGGCACACTGCTAATGTTCTTGTAACACTCTTTTGTTGCTATGAAGCTGATCCATATGCTTGCCAATTTTAAATATCACCTCTCAGAAAGGAGCCTTTGCAGCCCTATGTGCCATCTGCTGCTTGGGATGGATGATGGCATACATTTCAGTATTGTGTTTGTGCATTGGGATATATATATATATATATATATATATATATATATATATATATATACACACACACACACACACACACACACACACACACTGTGGGGGGGGGGATGAAGTGAAGGAATATCTTTATCAATCTTTGTTTACCTGTATCCTTTAAGATGTTATTAAAAATGGGAATTTTTGCAGCCTTTATTAATGACACTTCAGATCCATCTGTTAACTGTGTAAGTTTTTTTTATTCAATTCGATGGGACTTAAAATTAGCTGAATTGTACCCTATTTATTGATTTATAAATATTGTAACAAAAGTTGGGTGGCACCCCAACTCTGCCGAGTGGTAGCAAGATTCTGGTGTGTGTGTGGTGCTCAGTTCCTTTGGGGAACTGAGACACGGCTTTAAGTAATGTGGTTTATTTACCTGTTTGCACCTTCAGCCTGCATGGAGGGAGTCCAGATCTTACAGCATAGTCATTTCAAGAGGGGCTTGTCCCCTACAGCGATGCAGCCCTGGAGTCAAAGGCATCTCTCCCAGACAGCCTTCAGACAACCTGCCTATGATGGATCCCAGTCTTTCTTTTCCCCCTTCTTCTTCCCAGCACACCTTACTCTCTCTTTTCCTTGGAACCCACACCCCATCACCATGGCAACCTGTCACGGTCTGGTTTACAGGCGATCGAAGTCCCAGCAGGGGATATCAGGACCGGGGGCAAGATGGTAGGGTGGGAGTAGGAACGGGGGTCCAGATGTGTAGGAATGAAAAATCACGGGAGACGAGAGAGGCAGGTGCAACATGAGATATGGGCAGAAGGAAAACTTCCCTTTACAGATGCCAGGCGTCAGGAAGCCAAGAGCCCAAGGGTCAGAGAGCCGGGAGTCAAGAAGCCAAGGGTCCGAGAGTCAGGAAGCAAGGAGTCACGAAGTCAAGGGTCCGAGGATCAAGAAGCAAGAAGCAACGAAGTCAGGGGTCCGAGGATCAAGAAGCAAGGAGTCAAACACAGCAAGGAAGGGAACGTGTTGGTGTAGCAAAGAGCCAAAGGGAAATGCTGACCTTATATCCCTTCCCTGCTCTTGCCACTAGGTGCAGCGAGTTACCAATCGGCCTCACCTGTGCGGCCACGCCTTGCCTCTTCAGAACAAACTTAGGAAGGCCCCAGTCCTGCAAAGTCCTATTGGTCACAGGGCCTGGCTCCTGCACGCACACCTGACACAACCTCTGTCTGCCGAGTCACACTTGACTCAAATTTTAGTTTTGGTTTTTGGCAGAATTTAGGCCACAACTTTATTGATTACAGAAGGTGAGTGGATGCATATGCTCTGGTTCAACTAGCTCCCTGCACCCTTGCAGACAGCGCTGACCCAGGGCACCAGCATAGGTCAGCCAAGGGTGAACCCCTGGGAAGGCGAATAGCTGGGAACAGACTATGTTCACCACCCAGATGCCCCCCTAGACTCAGGCATGGGCACAACCGCCTCTCAGGGTTTGACCAAACCAGTTGAGTCCCTGGATTCCTTTAATGGAATACCCGTCACATAGGGATGGCGAGACCATTCTCCCATCCCTATCACCTGAACCAGTGCCTATCCGCAACCTTACAAGCTGTGACGATTTGCTACATGGCAGGCAAAACCCAAATGGCAGTAGCCAATCAGCCAAGTGGGGAAAATTCCTGCCGTACCCCTGTCCCAACAACAGAAGACACACAACAGCATAGCAAGGTCAAGTGCACAAGCCCTAAAAGTAGGGAGAGGTGGGCGGGTGTTCCGAATGCATGAGCCAAAAGAGGAAGCTCTCGACACATGCATGGGTATATATAGGTCCCTCGATCCATTTGGACTGCGCCCCATTGGCCAGATTGAACCCAACATCAAGGGACCTACCAATTGGGTGTTGTGGCTGTTCAATCTCACCCACCCACAATACAGGAGTTCGGTCTCCAGGTCTCATCTAACACATGCCCTCTTTTAGGGAGGACACGATTTGTCATGTTAATAGCTCTATCCCAGGTGAGGACCTGGGTTGGAAAGGAAGCTTGGCCTATCCTTTTCCACCAGCCTGCAATCTTCCCTTCAATACTCCAAGTAACCAAAATCCTACCATTTATTTTCTAGATATAGTGGTGCCTCGGGTTAAGTACTTAATTCGTTCTGGAGGTCCGTTCTTAACCTGAAACTGTTCTATACTGAAGCACCACTTTAGCTAATGGGGCCTCCTGCTGCTGCCACGCCTACAGAGCATGATTTCTGTTCTCATCCTGAAGCAAAGTTCTTAACCCGAGGTACTATTTCTGGGTTAGCGGAGTCTGTAACCTGAAGCGTATGTAACTTGAAGCATATGTAACCCGAGGTACCACTGTAAACTTGTTCTGCTCTGTCTGATAGTACTCACCATTTTTTTGTCAAGGTGGAAGGATTGGAAATCTTCATGAAGCTTCATATTTGAAACCCTGTTGCACATGATCTTTGACATATTGCTTTAAAAAGCAATACCGTTCCCAGATTAGGAAATACAAATCTTCTCCCAGATTTCTGTTTAAGCTGAAAACTCTCAGCTGTAAAGGGCAGGGGGATGCTGAAGAGCAACAATGTTTTGAATGATGGCAGTGTTTTTGAATTTCCGCTTTCTCCCATTGCCACTTAAATCATTTGGTAATTCAGCATTTATTTATTTTTATTTGCTAGCATGCCAAACTGGATGATGCTTGAAAAAATCAGGTATGCTTATCTGTGCAGGAAGACTGCTTCTGGGTCTGTGGTGAGTCAGACCACCACCTACCAAACAAACAAACAAGGACATAAGCATGCAATACGGATACTCTTTACTTCAGCTCAGATAAGGCTGCTGAACCATTTTCTTTGCTTCTCAGTTCGTGTCTGCAACAGTTCAGATCCAATCTGGTATTCAGCTGTGATGGCTGGTGCTCATTAGGTATGTCAGAAAGTCAAGAGACCAACAGCAGGTGGTGCCAGAACCAATGACAGGTACAGCCAACTAATCTTGTCTTCCCTGTTGAATTCTACAAAGGCAACAGAGATCCTGAGGAAGAGGATGCGGACAAAACAAGCACTAGTCAAAGACCCCTCTATTTTTCTCTGGTCCTTTAGTCATAATTTCCCCATCAATTTTATCTGGCATTTAAGATCTTCACGCCATTTAGGTCTTGTGGTTTTTTACGATCACTCGGGTTTGTTTACGGTTTGTTTTCTTATCCATTTTCTTATTATGTCAACTGTGCTCTTAGAATTTTTATTAACAGACGAAATAACAACAGCTACAATAAGTAAAGAAAACGTTTAAAATTCAGGTCTCCTGATGTCACTGACATTTATGACATCTGCGCACTCTCAGCTGAAGATTTTGGAGAGCTGGCTAGGCCTTTGCTTTTTCCAGAACCTTCCTGGGAGATTCGTTTTGTTTTTGCCTATCATCCAGTTGCCTAATCGTCACCCCTCCGCCCCCCCCCCCCCGGCCCGGCTTCATGCTTCCTGCATTTCTCAGTAATCAGAGCCAAGAATATAATCTAATGCTGGGCTCAGACTTGTGCCATTTTAATGTCAGGTGAATTTAATGTCAGATGTACGCATGGAATACGATGGCTAGGGCCCAAAGCTGTTTCACATAAAATAAAATCGCGTTTGTGAATGCAAAGCTCCTGCCACATGAATGGAAGGCTCTTCTGTACATGTGAGAGTGGGTTGGTATCAGCTATTTCTCTGCTCCAATCTCTTGTCCCTGGTGCCACACGAAAAGTTGCTGTGGAGAATCTCCTCATCACCTGGAGCCCATTTTGGGCAAGCAGAGAGAGGCAACTGTCAACATATATTCTGTGTGTTCCTTCCTCTTACACAGTAGGTTTTGGATCCAATACTCTGCGGTTAATTGTTTTTTTATAAAATGTTGCTGCCTGGTTCTGTTCATACACTGAGCTTCAACCAGTTGCAGGAACATTTTTTATAACATCTTTGTTGGCTGCATTAAAGAACAGATTATCAGACTCCACAGCTGATGTTTAACTTAGTTAATCAGGGATCACATCCTACTTGCATAAGCAAACCAATTATACAAGCTCACTGGGCAGAGAAGCTTTCCTATCAAGTATCCCTGTGGACGGATACAAAATAATGTGAAAGCAACAGATTAGAGATATTGGGAACACTCTCTAAATTTAAGCTCTTTCCCCGGATATATCTTTATGCCAGATCAGCCCAGTTCAATTTACCTTTCAGTGTCCTGTTCCAACTTGCCAGAAATCGCAGAAGAGTAAAGAACGTCAGTATATTTTTTATAAAATGTAAATGTAGAAAAGGAAGTTCTGGTTACAGCTTTTAATAGCATACAGTCATTCACCTCTTCTGCTCCAAAGAAGGACTGATACAGATAGTATGCGCAAGGGGTTGCATTTTTCTGAAAGCTGACCAAACCTTTCAAGTTGCTCTGACTTTTGGGCCAGGAATCAGACCCGAATATTAAATTGCCAGATGGAAGCTCTTGATTTAACTACACATCCATGCATGGTTTAAAGAGGGTTGTAGAAGCATCAAAACTTCCTTGGGGGGGGGGGGGATCCTTAATGGGAGCGATGCAAAACAATTGCCCAGGGGTTGGTCTTGGCATGCTCAGTTGCTCTGGAGTGCTAACCAACTGCTTGGGGGGTAGGAACAGGAAAGAGGTGGAGAGTTTCATGAAGTGGGTAGAATTTTAAGCAGAACATACCATGCTGCAACATTTTGTTGTAGGTGCCATTTGGTGCCAAATATTGCATGTTTCATAGCTGATGGTTTCATAATTTAGTAATAATGTGTATCGAGACCAACCTTCCGGTATCAAACTTGGCACAAGGCTAGTCTGCACGAGATAATGCCGTGAAGACCATCACTTTTATAGGTTTGACTCTCCTCCCATCTGTTGCTTTCCTTCAAACATCATGGAATACTACAGGAAAAAAACATGACCATATTTTTAAAAAGCAGCACAAACGGGCAATGACAGAAAGCAAACCACAATCACTGGGGCATTTATTCAGGTTTCCGTTCTCCAGTTGTCTACAATATGCCTGCCACAAGTGCACAAGATGAATGGGACATTTGCTCCAGTTGCCAGCTCACTTAGGAGTTGTCAGCTGTTGGTTTCCAACTGCCTTCTGGGTGCTAGACAATAGCGGTTGGTTGCCCTGCATACCTTCACATTGCCTAGCTACTATAACATGCTTTCTGCTTCCTGAACCTGACAGTAAAGGTGGCTGGATGGAGGGGGAGAGCACACTTGGAACAGGAGAACAAAACTGAGTGGCAGAAAACTTTGGATGAAAGGTTCGTAGGCAAGGATAGTTCCTTTGCATAATCATTTAATCAACAATGGAGGAAAAGTTCATTGTTCACAATTTAGATACCCAGCCCTTTTCTCATGTGTTGCAAGTAAACTCATTGTTGTTATATATATATATATATTCAGAGAATATTTGGTGTAAGCAAGACTTTTCTGACATTAGCAAGTGAAAACTGTGTGAAGCCATTCATCATAAGGAGCCCTATGGACATTTATTATCTTCTGGCATGGATCATTTACTAACAAGACACTGAAGAGGAGCTTCATTATGTTTCCTGGAGAAAAAGTGCACAAAATGTTGTAAAATGCAGCCAACAGAACTACATCAGACTGGAGTCACTTGGTTGATCTTACAAGGAGTTTTGGATTCAGCTGGAGCTGCGGATGTCGAAATCTCTTCATCTGGTTTTGCCAGAAGAACTTGGCCACAGGTTATAAATTCAACTGCACACTCACGAAACTGCAAAAAGAAAACAGAGGAAAATCAATATGCTTGTGCTTTTGTGCTGTCACAGTGAGATAGCATTCCTTTTGGGTAGAACCCTAAATTAGATTATATTCCGCTAACTGGGAACAGTGTACATGTCATCCTGTGGTCTTTCAGCAATGTCTTCCTATCCATTTTTTGTTCACCACAGTACAATGCATATGGGCTTCTTTCAGAATTATTGAAAGGCCCTTTCTATTTGGGCTGACCAGGGTTAATTGTTTGACTCTGGGTGGGGTTCAAACAACTTCCCCTCATGCAATGGAACTTCTCTTTCTGCTCAACTCGTGTACCCCCCATAACCTTCCCAAATCTACCTTGGGGGTTCCCCCACCCCAGAGCAGGGAATGCAGGAGGGAGGAGAAGGAGAAGTTCTATTGCGTGAGCGGAAGTCACTCTGCTCATGCAATGACTTCACTAGAGTCACCCCAGAGTCAACCCAGCAGTGGCAATGCCAACCATCTGGGGAAATGGTCCAGCCGTGGGGGAAACAACACACACACATGAGTCCTGCTACTGGATTCAGAAATCCTGATGTGTGAGCAGACCCAAAAGAGGATTCTGCATGTGAAAGTGTACAAAGTGCCTTTTGCCCAGTCAGTATGCTTGTGTACATGTATATAAGGTCTCGCCTAGATAAATAATTTCAAAAGTCCTGTCGAGGGACAGGTAGGGGAGAATAGGGTTGCCCAAACAAAGGTTCTACAATGATTAGTAGATTTGAAGTTGGAAGCCTGCAATTGAATCTACAAAATGAAATTCACTATAAAAGTAACTAGCCCACAAAATATACAAAAGACAGTGCAATACCTGTTTGTTCAAGAAAATGTAGATGATTGGGTTGTATACTGGGCTTGTTTTGGAGAGATATGTTGGGATGGTTGCAGCCAGAGGGGAAATATTCAGGGCTGGGTCAATAACAACAGTAAGAGCAAAGACTGTGTACGGCAGCCAGCAGATCAAAAAAGCCACCACCATCACAAGCACCATAATTACAGCTCGAAACTCTTCTTCCGGATTACCTTTTCCTCCCATTTCTTCAACTTTCTTATTTAGCTGTTAAATCAAATCAACAGCATTAGCCATTCAATAGAGGCATTTATTCAGCTATGTTTGGACTCATGCAAATCCTATGTCTACATTAAAGCCTGCATGTTGTACATCTACAAGGTGCATGAATGAAAGCTAATATCTTCCAAATCACCATTGCTCTTACTGCAGTCTGGGCTTCTCTTCTCTTAACCTACATGTATGTCCTTGGATTTTTTGTGTTTTGTTCTTATTACGATTTCATCATTGAGCTTTTAAATGCTGCTGTTATTTTGATTCCGTGCTGTAAATTACTTGGAGGAACCCTAGAAAGCAGAAAAGTTTGAAATAAACACCAGCAGCACATACTAAGCTTCTAGGCTTCAGAATTGGCTTTAGTATAAAAGGACGTGATCTTCACCTCATTTAACACTTGCTTTGAGTGACAGCTTCTAGACAGGGCACCATTTTGCAGCCCCAGACTTGTGTATCTTTTTTAAAAAAGAGTTATACTCTTGAGTTGTATATGTGCATGCACATGATTTTGATTTTTAACATCAAATGCAAGGATAATGTGGCCATAATTGCCTAAACTGCTTTGGTCAAGTCACTCTATAGTGCCTTCAGATGGGAACTCAAACATAAAAGGAATTTTCTGGTATTTAAAAAATCTGGCCATTGCTTATATAGCTGTATGCAAGTTTTTTAAAGTCTGCATTGTTTTACATGATGACACTGACATTGACCTGATACAAATATGAAAAGAGCCAGGAATCCTATGGGCTTTCATTTAGGCTGCAAACTTGTGCATGCATTAACACCAAGAACAAATTGGCTTGGTGACAGAAAAGTATGGAGGTGGCATTGGTCAGCAAACGGGGACAGAGGTGGAATGGGGTGGAGGAAACAGTTGACTACTTACCCCATGCAGTGACCTAATGACATTGCCATATGAAAACCCAATGATCAGGACAGGGATAAAGAAGCAGGACAAGAAGTATACGATCAGAAAGCTATAGTTGTTCCAAGATCTATCTTCCCAGCCAATGGAGCATGATGTCTGGACTCCTTCGGGTCCATAAGAACTCCAGCCAAAGAGTGGGACCACAGCCCAGAAGAGACAGAAAACCCAGATGAAACCAAGGAGCTGGTAACCTCTCTTCTTGCTCATCTGGAGAGTTCCCAGGGGCTGGCAGACCACATTGTATCTTTCGTAAGCTAAAATGGTCAGGGACCAAAGAGAAACAATTCCTGGAAGATAATAAGAAAGGCAAAAAAATGCTAGGAATCATCAAACCACTATATTCCACATTTCAATACTGTTACTCATATTTCATAGGAAATTCCAAAAAAATGCAAAATCAATGGGATGAACTTTTGCAACCCTATGCACACATATCCGGGAGTAAATCCCACGGGAGTCAATGAGACATACTTCCGAGTAGAAAAGTATAGGATAGCACAATATAGTATAGAATAGCACAATAAGTGAGCTTAAAATTTCGGCTGTGCTACCCAATCCTATCTATGTTTACTCAAATGTCTGTCATACTTATTTCAGTGGGACTTACTCTGAAAAAGGTCTGTGTGCTTATACACACTTTGAGCAGTGGTTTAGAAATAACAACAAAATTAGTCATTTGAATTCCAAGCTAGGATTGGGCCAGGATGTTCCAGAATTTTACTTAAAACTTACCTTTATATTTTTTTAACTACAAAGCACCTTCGTGACCTTCTTTCATTTAGCATAATAAAACTCAAAGATCTCACATCAGTTGTCATTCAAGAGGGAACTAAATGTTTGGCTGTTTATTCTAGTTTTGTAGTTTTGATATTGTTGTCGACTTGTCTGTTTAAAGGTATTTTAACTGTAAATTGTACTGTTATTTATCTGTGCAAATCCCCTTAAGGGTTTTTTCCATGCAAGGCAGGATATAAATGTATTTTAATTATAATAGCAATAAGCAGCAGCAGCAACAACAATATCTAGCTATTTTGCTTACCAAAATAATTGACAGCAAATCCCTGGAAAGTGCAGAACCTCTTTCCCAGGAAGAAATATCCACGGTAGTTTGTAGCTATAACAATGGTGGTTCCACAGAGGGACATCATAAGATCTGAAAAGGAGACGTTAAGAATGAATATGTTGATGGGGTTACGGAGCTGAGGATTCTTCAGCGTTACAGCAATAACCAAAAAATTATTAAATATTGAAAATAAAGCATTAATAAACATCAGGAAAGCCAAGACTCCATATCCAGCTCTTGGGAAAATGGTAGGATGCACGGTAATCTCCACAGTTGCAAGAGAACTATCATTCCCCATGGTGGTTAGACACACAGAGAACTACATGTTTTATTATAACACCTAATGCAAACTATGACTCATTTTCTAAATGGATTGGGAATCCTCTAATCGCAGAAATACACGCAATTTGTTTTTTTAAAAAACATTTGATGAAGTTAAATCCTAGGATGAAAGCAACAGCTGTCTTTTTTTCTTTCTACCGCCGTGAAAGAGTAGTGAAGAGTAACAAAGAAGAGTAACAAAAACAATTAAGTATCGTAATAAGATTACGCACAGAACAATAGCCGTCTCCAGTTGACAAAATACACCACAGATTAGTTTAGAGGCAACCTTCCTTACACTAATTTTCAAAATGCAATAGAGTATTACTAACAAAGGAAGTGTGGGCAGAGACATCTTCACTGGTGGCATCTGACCCCCGGGTATGGCATAGGTAAAAGGTACCCCTGCCCGTACGGGCCAGTCTTGACAGACTCTAGGGTTGTGCGCTCATCTCACTCAAGAGGCCGGGGGCCAGCGCTGTCCGCAGACACTTCCGGGTCACGTGACCAGCGTGACAAGCTGCATCTGGCGAGCCAGAGCCGCACACGGAAACGCCGTTTACCTTCCCACTAGTAAGCGGTCCCTATTTATCTACTTGCACCCGGGAGTGCTTTCGAACTGCTAGGTTGGCAGGCGCTGGGACCGAACAACGGGAGCGCACCCCGCCGTGGGGATTCGAACCGCCGACCTTTCGATCGGCAAGCCCTAGGCGCTGAGGCTTTTACCCACACGCCACCCGGGTATGGCATGGGGGGCAGCAAAGGGGATCACCAGATACAGGACCAATTTGTTCTGGTTTTCAAACATACTGTGGATTTTTAAACAATGCTGTGGTACAATTACTTAGCATCTAACTGAACTCAACCCTGTGGAATACGTTGGGCTGGAAGACTCTGTTTTGACAACCCACCAGCTTTGTAATGTTATGCTTGGCAGCATAAAACGGATAACACAGCTTCTCAACATGTTGTTGTTGTTGTTGTTGTTGTTGTTGTTGTTGTTGTTGTTGCAGGGGAGAGCTGAATTACCGGTCACATTAAAAAGAAAAATAGCTTCCTGCCAACCTCCACAAGTGTAAAATGTATGTATTTTAAGATAGTAAAGAATAAACCCTGCATTCGGGGTGTAGCTAATACAGTAGCTTCCCAGCAGATGGGTCAGGGGTGAGGTGGGAGAGTGGTTGGTGCAGTGAAAGTGTACCAGCAGGGCAGGGCCAACAGACCCATGAGGCAGTGTGAGCAAGCTGCCTCAGGTGGAAGAAGCCCAAGAGACAGCGTACACCCTGTGGGTGCCCCACCCCGCCGCCACCTGCCACCACCACCAGAGAAGCAATACCAGCATCAGCACAAGCTTCTAGCAAGGTCTCGTGAGATTTCACTAAAACCCCACAAGATCTCGTGGGATTTCAGCAAGAACTCGCCCGAACCCACCATCGTCACTGCTTTGCCAGCACTGCAATGCAACCCACGTAAAGGAGGGTTTCAGTGGTGGGGCAGTGTGGTGGCAGAATGGCAAGTTCCTGTTTACCTCAGTGGGTAAAACAGGATGTTGTGCCCCCGTGACAGGGGCACCAGATCAGTTCCTTCACAAGTTCCCTGAGTTCACTGAGAGTTAGTAATTTGTATATATTTTATTTCTATATTTTATATTCTGATATAGAATTATATAAAATTCATTTTAGGGAAAGTTCAGAGGGACTCCAACATCTATTATTAAAATATATATATATTTTAAACCCCACAATTTATACTTGGTGTTTTACTGGAAATGTCAACAACAATCAAATCTTTCTGCTCCAGGTACCTGCCAAGGATGTTTTAAAGCTCAGGGCCAGTCCAGACACATCTGAAGTAGGTATAACATTTATACAGTATTTATAGAAGCCAGTCACTAAGCAAACAAGCCAGGTGGTTCTGCACTGGGCAGGCCGCCTTCATAAATTTAACTAGGCTGAGGAGTTACACCATGTACCATACTACACCCAAGTCAAATTCCTGATTTCAAGTGGCTGCGTCTTAAGAGTAGAGGTAGAAGATCCAGAATTAAATGTATGTATCCTATTTTCACGATACCATTAATATATAGGGACTGTCATTTTTAAATATTTACATTTTCATTTGACAAGTTGTTAGATTGTTTTGTGAATGGTTCTTCCTGTCATGATTTTGACATGTTGTTCATGAAAAGTTATTCAGTTTGCCAACTATAAATATTTTTATTAATTGCAGATTTCACTAATGAAGGACCAAAGTAGTTGAAAATGCATTGGACAAAAAAACACCTGCTCTGTTTTTCCTACCCTGTGCTTTTTGCTCCTTGTTGCAGTTGTTTAGAGCTTCCCCCTTTTTTGTTGGCATAAGGAGTTGTAGCATACCGACCATTTTATTGGGGACAATCCCCATTTTTTTATACCTATCTCTGGTAAATCACCAGCCCTATTTTGTCCATATTTTGTTTGGTGCTGTTTTGCCATGTTACATTTTGCAGTTGTTCAGGTTTCACTGGGCCACATAAATCGAAGCTGAGGTGAGATTTGAAAACACAGGGATGTCCCGGCTCCCTGGTAATCCTCATTGCCACCACAGAATTGGTCTTCAACTGGTGAGTCAGGAAACTCTTATGGGCTCATGAACTGATCTCTGGTAGGTCACAACAGCAGCACTACCACCATACACGTAGATGCTAGAAAGAGGGAGAGATTGGGAGCGGGAGATCCCCCAAAGCATTTGTGAGTGGAAGGTTGAAAAACATTGCTACATTATGTCATACCTAGTAGTGTATATATAACAGCTACCATAATGGCCTAGGTGATCTAGCTAAAAAATATAGTATTGTCACAACCACCAAACATTCTACCAGTATTATGTCAACATGAGTCATCTATGCTATTATCAGCAGGGGCGGGAATATTTTGTGCATTCACATGATATTGAAGGGAGATTTTGATAAGAAGTTTAAGGGGGGATTTTAAAAAGGGCTTCATTATTAAGGGCACAGGAAGGTTCTTTGTGTGAAGGGACAGCAAAGGGAACATCACAAAGGAAAGGTCGAGCTGTTCTAATTGTACGCTTATTCACAAAGGACAGGCACAGGGGCTGACAAATCTCCCCTGTTGACATGTTTCTTGATCCTCTTTCATCCATTGTTCTCCCCTGAGTGAAGCGAATGTGTCAAAATGTTGAACTCAGAAGCTGGGGGTGGGGGGTGGAATTAAGAATTGGGAAGAAAATGAGAATTCAACAAACATGCCCAAAGAGCAAAGAAAATCAGTTATGCGTTGCGGCAGATCATGTTACCTTCTGTAAACTCGCTTGCTACCACTTCCCTTTACACTGTTGAGATAAAGAAATCCCTTGGAAACATACAAAGAGGAAAAACAAGTTCCCTATTCCTGCATTCAGAAAGGAGGCTGGGAAAGT
This sequence comes from Podarcis muralis, assembly GCF_964188315.1. NCBI lineage: Eukaryota > Metazoa > Chordata > Lepidosauria > Squamata > Lacertidae > Podarcis > Podarcis muralis. The sequence continues at coordinate 40,738,432 of NC_135664.1, forward strand.
GAAAAGAGGAATTTCCACCCTTCAGTCTAAAAAGGCAGAAAAACTACCCGTGGCTTTAGCCATTGTGTTAAACAACTTCCCTGTTACACATATTCTCCTGCAGGATCATGTTTACCCCCAAGGAAGCTGGCTGTGTCAGTGATCCCTGCGCACCTGCTGTTGAAACAGTAAGTACTGAGCTGGAGCGTTATCAGATTCATGTGTTATGGTATCATGCTTCTGTTTATAGAATACTGCTAATTAACTCCCCTTGGGTGCTTTTCAGTTTTGTGTTATAACCATTCAAAATCCTGCGAAATCAAGCTACTTTAAAATGATGGGCAGCACAACTTTAGCCTGATTTACTCTCGTAAATAAGCCCCATGCTGTCCAGTGGTGCATCTGATTGCCCCTAACATTTCACCAACATGAACAGGTCTGTGCTGATTAAGCATCAAAGTCAGGGATTGGCCAGTATAAATTTATAATTGAATCCACGGCCACAGAACAAAGTGCCTTGGTTGATTTCTGCTTCTTCGTGGAAAGCTTTTAGAGCCTCTCCTTCTGACAGCAGAACCCATTCCAGTCTCTTATGCTGCCCCCTAAAACCTGGCATCAAAAACACCCTCCCTCCAGTGAATCACAATCGGAAAGGGTGTTGGTATGCAAGTCTTTCGTTGTCAAAGGGGGTTCCTTGGATTGTAGCAGCACAAGGGTGTTTTTAAATATAAAATGTTGGCTTTGAGAATGAAATCCTTCCTTTCATCTCTGTTCTAATGGCTGTAGATCTTTCTGCTGTGATTAAAGGATTCCTAAAAAAATGGAGTGCAAATCTTTTGAAGTGGATGAAACAGTCTACTTGGAGGATCAATGTCATATTCTTGAGGTGACCGAACCACAAGACAATTTGGATTTGGCAGGAAAGAGTGACTTGGGAAATATTGTCTTTTCATCCTGCGAAACCCCAGCCCCATCCAGCCCTGAGATCAAATTGTACCCTACTAATATCACCAAGAGGAGGGCCTTTAGTGACAGCCCAAATCTACTCCAAGTTCCACCTGTGGAGGATGGAGATGGTGACTTCACACCTTACCAATTTAACAGGCATGCTCCAGGAAGGATTTCTACTTCTCCGACTCTTAGGAGGCTAAGAAACAGTACCCCATCACTCTCTCAGGTCTTCTCGCTACAAAACAGCACTGAGAGTGCAAGGGGGCACAACCAGGTGCCACAAACTGAATCAACTCTTCTTGCTTATCAGAGGTGTACTCTGCATTCTCAGCAATGCTCTTTGACCTCGACCTCCAACTCTGGCATGCACACCGATTCACTGACACTGAAAGAAAACTCCACATTGGCTGACACGCTATCAGTTCCACCACATCCTAAAGATGATTTTGTTGATGATAACACATTGCAGAACACGAGGGAGATCAGCCCTTCTTCCCTGACTAAGGGGAAACAGAATTCTCAGGAATGTCTTCAGGTAAGTAACGCATTTCCTCGTTCCTTGGTTTGGTATGTTTTGCTGATTGCTCAGACGGAACTAAAGTCTGGTACTATAAATCAAGCCATTGCCGCTCTTAGGGTTGTAATCAACTAACTTTTGCTCAGAGCAGGCCCATAGAAATTTCATGGCCATGACTAAATTAGGTCTATTAATTCCAATGTGCCGACCTTGAGTAAAACTTGGTTGACTACAGCCATTAGATTTAAGGAGAATGTGACAGTCTAATCAATATTTAGCTAGGCCAGATTACATGTGATGCCTCTCTTTGAGAGCAGGATTAAACATGCACATAATAGATAAACATCTGCACATTAGGGGGCTATAAAATGAGGCATATTTTGTTTGCTTTTACCTTGGGTTACATACGCTTCAGATTACAGACTCCGCTAACCCAGAAATAGTACCTCGGGTTAAGAACTTTGCTTCAGGATGAGAACAGAAATCATGCTCCAGCGGCGTGGTGGCAGCAGGAGGCCCCATTAGCTAAAGTGGTGCTTCAGGTTAAAAACAGTTTCAGGTTAAGAATGGACCTCCAGAACAAATTAAGTACTAAACCCGAGGTACCACTGTACTTTTTAAACTAAACTCAGTAGGGGGTATGGTAATGAATCCTGCCTCCTGCCTCCTGCCCTATTTCCTTTTTTCTCTGCTTTCCACTGAAGCCTTTTCTCCCCAGACTGCCTCCAATACCTGAAGTTAGCAGGGGAATTATTCCAAAGAGCAGACTGTGTGCAACTAAGGAGGTGGAGCGGGGAGGTGATGCCCATGACAGAGGTGGTTTTAGGGTAGCGGTTTGGCTGCATCGGGCGACGACACCACAGGGAGTGCTGCAGCAATGATTTGGAAAGGAGAGTGAGAGGTGGGTTGTGTGTGCCGAATATTAGCATCACATAGGGCGCCACTGAAATTTGGGAGCCCAAAATCTACCACTGTCCATGCCTGACCCACCGCCATATTCTGTCTGGTCTGAAAACAAAGCTCCCCCTGCCTCACTTTATAGCCAAACCAGCACACATCTAGTTGCCCATTCCTTATTTGTATCACTGAATATTTTTTTCAGAAATGCAGTAGCAGCCGCAATGAGAGTTTCCCTTCAAAAGTAAATAGGAGCTTAAGGAGGAGGGAAAGGAGGAAACTTTCTTTGGGATTGAAGGGGAATGAGAAGGGTTAAACTCGCCTTCCCCAAAGTTCCAGTCCTAACTAAAATGAGATGCACTTATCACCACTATTATGCAGGTTCATTTTTTTGCTTAGGGGTTGGGAACAGGTGAGTTTTGATTCTGTTCTGAAACAATTGTTTCACTAAAATGCAGTGGCGTAGGGTGGGGGTGCAGGGGAGGCCAGCCACATCGGGCGCAACATCTGGGGGGGGCGCGCACACTCACAGCTCTCTGCCCCTACTTGGCTCACTCACTCACTCTCTCTCACTGCAGTGCTGGCTGTGCGAATCCGATCCAAGCCGCCGGGTCGTCGCCCACTGTGGAGGGGGGGATGCCAGGTGTGTGGTGCGGTGCGGAGCGGAGAGAGCGCGAGGGTTAGGGGGCGCAAATTACTTGCCTTGCCCCGGGTGCTGACAACCCACGCTACGCCACTGCTAAAATGATTAAGAATTAAATTTCACTTTGTAATTCCTTTCTTCAGCAAGAACATGCAAGGTTAAAAGTGCCATTCTTGTGCCTTTTATAAAGACTAACATAGAATGCTTTATTCTTTTTCAGGAATTACATTTGCATAAACCTAACAGGTACGTATTTCTTTTAAAAGAAAATGGCAAAAAAGAAGCACTCCCTCTTTCGTTTTTATACTTTTGTTGACTCTTAATGAGCCATTAAGAGTCAAGAGTGACATATTTACTGTAGCTAGCAAGATCTGTTCTATATAAATTTAGGGAACTGGCACTGTAACTTTCTGCCACTTGCACACCTTAATGAGAGTTGCTTTATAGGCTAAAAATTGACTCTCAGGCATGCCCCAGCTATTGTTTATTGAGAAGTCTCATAAACATCTCTTTTATTGTTGTGTTATTGTTGTGTTGTTTGTTATTAATTTTTTGTAGCTTTTCTAAATACATAAAGGCCACAGCCCAGAACACTGAAATCAATGGGTATGAGGCACGTGCCTGGTTGACATCAAGACCACATGAATACTACCTGTGGGCCACAAATCAAATCTGATCCATCCAGCAATCAACAGAATGCATTGTTTCTAGCAAATCTTGGAGGGGATAGCTCAGTTGGTTAGAGTGTGGTGCTGATAATGCCAAGGTTGTGGGTTTGATCCCTGTATGGGACAGCTTCATATTCTTTCATTGCAGGGGTTGGACTAGATGATCCTCAGGATCCTTTCTATGTTTCTCTGTCACTTAGGTTCCACAGTTTTAGAATTTATGATACTCTCTATGTGACCTGAACACACCATAGAACAGAGGGTGTGAGATTTCACTTTGCTGTTAAGGTTGACTGACCACAGCACATATTTGCTTTTTCCAAACCCGAAACATTATTGACCGTTCACAAATCTACAACGCTAATACACCATTACAACAAAAATAATTCAGAAAAATCAGAGCTGTCTCATGGAAAGTCAACCAAACAGCATCTTCTTGTTCAATATTATTTTTGCGGCCTTACGCTTATTTCAGTTTCATTACAAATTTTTGAACATTCATCCATCTGTAAATCTAAGGAACACAACTCGCAAGAAAAGTCAGCAGAATAATCTTGTCATATTAGATTTTGGCGACGACTTAGTTTGCAAAACTGACAACAGGACTATCAAGGCCACAAGGCCACCCTATAGCCCCACTGTGGCCTGACACGATTCAGGTCAATTCTGGACCTGACTTGACTTGCTGTGCTTAGCAAAGCCAAATCACAAAATCCACTGACAATTGCACAAACACAAACAGAATGTTCTTAGGTCATAAATGTCATTTGGACTTCAGCTGTGATATGTGCAATGTATCTTGCTAGCTACATGCCATGCCAACATTACAAGGCTATCTTAGGGAAGGACAGCAGGTTCACTTGTATAAATTATTGACTACCTTATGTGAATGTCTTTATCTTTAAAAAAAAATCTATATGAAAATTAATATTCAGATATTACTTAAATCTTAGACATTTTTGCAGTAAGCAGTAAGTAAATGTAATAAATAATTAAATGTGCATATGGGTACATTTTTAAGCTGTATCATAAAATTTGTAGAATTGTAAAATCTGAAGGGTAATTGTGTTCTGCTGTGCAACTTTGGTCGCTCCTTAAAAATGTGAACCAAACAAAATCCTCTCCCTTCCCTACCTAATGGTCATGTATTTGAATGTCATTTCTATTAAAAGGGTATAATGAATCTTCATTCCGTCATCTCACAGCTCTTTGGGATGGTGCACATGAAATGGCTGCTGTGTGGAAACCGTTCTTAAGTTAGCACTACAGCATCCATTGCCTTACCATGCCATTCAGGCTGTTTTCTTCATGCCATAGTATTTTACTTTTTAAGCCTGTGATGGCAAAGCAACTGCCAAAGCCACTTCTTGGACATTGTAACATTAAAGATCATGCACTATTTCCGCATGGAGACATTTTCAATCAACCAGCTTCTTCACACACACACACAAGTTGAGATGGCACACCCAGGCGACACAATTCTCCAGTTTGCTTCAGCAGCTTCATTGAGTATAATTCTCTATAATATAAATTGGTGGTTTTAATATTCAGTTGTTTATCAATACTGGGGGTCTTTAAATGGAAGATAAAGTAAAGCTTCATGAGTTTCAGTTTTTTTTTTACCATGACTGACTCTCCTCAAACCTGAGTATCATTTCTTAGGAGGACCAAAGGCGTACGTAAGGGTTGGCGAAACCAGCAGAGGTGCAGGCCCAGGGGGGGGCGCAAAAAGCACTTATCAGAGTATGGGATGTATGACGTATGTGTGAGGGGTGGCATGACACCACTGTTGCGGTGAGATGAAACACGGGAGAAGCTTCCTGTCCTTCTTGCACCACAGTAAAGTGGTTTTTTTGGAGGGGAGCATTGATACGGCTCCTTGCCAAGAGCACAAGGAACACTAGGTGTGCCTCTGAGTATTAGTAGCAGCACACAATGTTTGTGTTTGCCTTGCAGTCTATACAACTCAGCTGAACGGAGGCACAGCTCAGTGGTGGTGAGCTTGCCTGGATTCGAGATGTTCCCAGGAGACCTGCTGATATCAGACAGTGCAGCAGAATTCCTTTACCATTCAGCATCTCTGCACAGCTCAGGTGAATACAGATGCCAATGGAAGAGATGGCCCTGTTTTTTATTCCCACCCCCCTCTCCCCATGAAGTCAAATTTACCATGAAATGCTTTATCATTTCTATAGCTAACAATGTCCTTGTTTCTGTTCATTAGAATCCAAAAAGCCCTGGTGGCCATTTGCTAAAAAAGGAACTGTGAGTATTTTGCAAATCCCTCTTTCTCTCCCTGCCCCATTATTTCTATATATATGGGTTTGTCTCCACCAGCAGTAACCAGAGCACATCTTTATTGCAGGACAGGTTTGGGAATGTTGTTTTGAATAAAATGTAAAGAGAGCAGATTTTAAAAAGTTGCAGACATGCACCCAAACACACTTAAGGTGTTGCTTGGACATGCAGATATTTATAAAAAAAGGAACAGGGAAACATCTCTAAGTGATTGTGAAAGAGAGTGAGAGAGAAAGGTAACTGCTTACCTTTTCAACCTTTGGGAATGCAGCAGCTCCTGGAATCAGATGCAGAGGCCTTGAGTTCTGTGCAACATTACAGCTGAGCCAGCACCTCAGAAGCCACCTGTTTTAAAGCAAATTTAGGCTATATGGACATAGAAGCCTTCTTTCTAACTTTTCCACTCTGGCACTTTTAATAGAAAGAGATTGGTGCACCACTATGTTTATGGAGGATGGAGAGGACATGCCCAGTGTAATTAAGGTTCCAGATCTGTAATTCTGCTGAATACAATAAATTAAGGAAATATATCTACCTAACAATGAAGGACATGGGTGGCACTGTGGTCTAAACCACAGAGCCTAGGTCTTGCCGATCAGAAGGTCGGCGGTTCGAATCCCCGCAACGGGGTGAGCTCTCGTTGCTCAGTCCCTGTTCCTGCCAACCTAGCAGTTCGAAAGCACGTCAAAGTGCAAGTAGATAAATAGGTACCACTCCAGTGGGAAGGTAAATGGTGTTTCCATGCGCTGCTCTGGTTCGCCAGAAGCGGCTTAGACATGCTGGCCACATGACCCAGAAGCTGTCTGCAGACAAACGCCAGCTCCCTCGGCCTATAGAGCGAGATGAGCGCGCAATCCCAGAGTCGTCTGCAACTGGACCTAACAGTCAGGGGTACCTTTACCTTTTATCTACCTAACAATAAATATATTGGGGGAATATATCTACCTAACAAATATTGGTATGATCATCTTTCACAACAGTGGCGTGCATATAGTCAATACTGACTAAGCCATTATTTTAAAATAGACTAATCATTTATGGATCTATATTCTGTAGCAGTTAGTAATCACGTTACAATAAATTCAAAATTTGGTACATTTTCAAAATTCAGTTTGGGGAAAGCTGTCTGCTTGCATAAATCACAATTTGAGGAAGAATCTGCAACATCCTCTATGTGCAACATCTTCCCCATGGCTATGGATTTCACAGATTTACTGCTGCATTTTTTTGTTTTGTTTTTTTTGTCTTTGAACAGAGTAAAGACAAACACAAACAAATATCAGATCTGGAAAACTGTCTGTCCACAGTAACCCTCAACATACCAGATTGTAGTGATTATGAATTTCAAAGTGTTAAGGTACGAAAATGCTTCATATAACATAATGATACAATTTGTGTGTTGGTCCTCATTTTTATTCTTCTGTTCTTCTGTTTGGTTTTCCTTAACTCTGCAATCCTATACCCACTTATTTATATATGACCATAGACAGATGCGTGCGCGCGCACACACACACAGAGTGCTTCCAGACTGTCATTATTTTGAAGGAGGATTTCAAGTGCATACCAAAACTTTAGGTTTGTGCAACTGAAGTAGATAAAGGCACTCTGGGTTCATTCACACTTCCACATGTGCTGTGCCTAGAAAGCACAGGTCTTAACAGTTTTACGCTTGACCCGCTCCTTTCCAAGGGAAAACCCACTCTTTAGTGTTCAATTGGAACAAACGGCAATCTGGGGGAAACCCAACTTGACATTTGCTCTGACTTAGCATTAAAGAACAGTTTTACCCAGGGGAAAGCAGCAGGAGAAGCGGAAACACAGATAAGCCCTCTGTCACCTTTGTGACAGCACCACAAATCCACTTTAATAAAAACTCTTCCTTCTTACAGTTAGGAAAGAGACATAACTGAAAAATGTGGGGTGGGTGAATGGGAACGTGTATAAACACTCCATAAACAAATTGGCATAAATGCTCAGTAAACTGGTCATCTGGAAGTAAATATACACGTATGCATGAATGTATGAACTTCTCAGGAGACATGGATTATACTTCTTTTCGGTGTAAATTGTTGAGTACTTCTAAGTATACTTTAAGAGTCTTTTACAGTGTAACACTGAAGCAGAAGCAGAAACCAATGGCAACTCAAACAAGGGTATTTAGCACCAACAACAGCTTCAGTGATTGAACGGAAGGGCTGTTTGTATGGAAATGTGCATAAATGTTTGTGTTTGTGCTCTCAACTGATAGGGTAAAACTTGGCAGGAAATCATGACTATGCATCAACTTGAGCCAAAAGCCAGCGGTGATCAGTTAGATACTAAGAAAGAAGAAGCCTTGTGGGAGCTTTTCACAACTGAATGCACCTACCTTCTTGATCACCTCCAGGTTCTCAAAACGGTAGGTTTGGATTTTGCAACCATTTCTTTCCCATTGTGGGGTTTTCGCTATGTCACTTGCTATCAATCTAAATGGGAAGTACCTTCGCACAACCGTTTGTTCCTGCAGGAGGCAGCCTTTTGCAATTAGCTCATAGCAGTACTTATACACGGATCTCTGTCTTGCAGCTCACTGGAGCATATTCTGACAAGCATTAAAAACAGGCTACAGATTAGAAAGTGCATTGAGCCGTTCAGCTACAGAGCCATCACTTGTTAGAAAATTGGGTCACAGACTTGGAAGGGCATCTAACCTCCAACTGATGCAGGAGATTCACTGCTCCAACATTCCCAATAGGTGACCATCCAACTTCTGCTTTTAAAAAAAATCTAACAAAAGAGATCCCACTATTCTCTGAGGCTGCCTATTCTACTGCTGAATATCTGATGCCTTCAGGAAGTTCTTTCTAATGATTAGTTAAAATCCCTTTTCTTGTAAATTCAACCCCATTGATTTGGCTTCTAGTCTTTGAATCCCAGCAGAAATCAGGCATGGCTCTGTTTTTCTGCTGTTTCTCACTTTTGGCTTGCACACACAACTCTGGAATTTGTCTTTCTAACTACCAGTATGTTGAGGGAGGGGGGCCCCACCCATTTTCTGTCTGGCACAGAGCCACTTCCTTTGTTACCTTAATGGCCCATACTCAGAAGGTCATTACCTCACCAGGGAGCTAACCTGGCTATTCCAGGAACTGAATCTGTGCTGGATCCAGGAATTAGAAGGGGACTCAGGCATACAGCCTCTGACCATCTACCCCGAAATTCATAACAAAATTCATAACAAAAAACAAAAGTGAACAAAATCACTTGTTTTGAATGATAATTAGAACAAGGTTGTTTTCACCATATCAGCAGTTGGGTCTTTCAAAGAGAATGTTTTCAGAGACCAGCAAAGTATTCCATGGAAAGTCCTGTTATGATGAAGATGCCTCATCCTCAAGAATATTATATGTCACTTGAATAGCTTGGCTATACCTGTTTACTAGATGTAAGGCTCACTTAGTTCAGTGAGACTTACTCCTTGGTTAATGTATAAGGATTGCAGCCTTAATGCTTTAGAATCTAAGCCATCAGGATAGCTTGATTCAAATTAATTGAGTGGCCATTTTACTGAGACAAGGAAATTGCTCTTTTCAGCTTGTCAGCAGAATTTGCAATGCTTCCTAGAATGTGACTGCTTATGTGTTTAGCGCACGCATGGAGGGTCTGTGGGGAAAGATTTCAAGTTTCAGGGCAAGGAGGAATGAATGTTTGTTAAGTGCTAGAGGCAGGTGTATAGCAGCAAGATGACAAATGAAGCCCATTTGTTATGTTTACTAGAGCTATAATGAACTTGGGTAAGGAATGTTTTTCGGAAAAGGAAATCTGTAGCAACCCTGGGGTTCAGGGATTTGGAGAAGAAATAACTAACTAGGCATTGATGTGTTTTCTGAAGATATTTATGGATACATTAAGGTACCTGCAATGCAAGGAGTTTCTCTCGGATGTGGACTCTGGGCTACTGTTTGCCAACCTAGAGGAGTTAAATCAGGTGAGAAAACACTTTAATTTGTAGATTGACACTAAACAACATGTATCAGCACTGTGGCTTTTCATTCTACGGCTTTAATACAATAGTTAAATAAAAACTATATTAACAAGCTCAAAGCAGTGTGGGTCCTACTATTTAAATACTCCCTTTGGGAAAATTAGACATATAAGACCTGTGGAATTATATCTTCTAGTGCATTTGTCTTAAAGCAACAATGGCTCACTTATAGTCTATGTAGCAAATGTTGCATTCAAATACACAACAAGTCATCCCTGGGCATTTGTTTGGAGTAGTGAAGATGAATGTGCTCACTATGCTTTACATTTTTCTTCCACTGAATTATAAAAGCTCAGAGCTCATTTAGTGCCTTGCAGTCGAATCTTTCATCCAACGGACATCTTAAATAAGATTCTCTTACTTAGGTGAGCCTCAGTTTTGTGACCAGTTTCTTCAGTGTTATAAAGGATCACCTTGTCCAGCCTATGCCTTCCATAGATTTCATCCCTGTGCTCACAAAGGTAAGAGTAACAACGTGTTAAGCTTAGCTGATGCATCAGTAAATGGTTAAAGAGCAGAAAGAAGAGTCTAGGTGTAAATGGACAGTTTTCACTGTCGAGAAATGAAACAGGGATCTGTATTGGAACTGCTGCTTTTTAACTTGTTCAGAAATGACCTAGAGTTTACACCCTGACCATGGCATGCTCCATCCACAGTTAAGTAGTGTGTGTGTGTGTGTGTGTGTGTGTGTGTGTGTGTGTGTACACATGCTTAAGGTTGTAGCCCCCATGAAACTACAATTCCAACTGCAATTGAGTTTGACTGACAGAGGGAAACAAGGGCAAGAAGGCAGGGAACCATTATTTCTTGGCCTGACTTTGTTTTTAAAGTATTTTCCTCTTCTCTCTGTACCTAGGGTATATAAACACCCACTTAGATAACCACTTCATACCTCCAATGGCTCTGGCCCATGAGAGCATAAATCACAGTACATTTATTACAGTGCGGCTCTATGCAAGTTTAGTTGTGCTCATGGTGCAATCTTGCTCGTGTCTACTCAGAGTAAGTCCCATTGATTTCAGTGAGGCTTATTCTCAGGTAAGTGAGCACAGGAGTGCAGCTTTACAGCCAGGTAAATGGATATAACATTATAGCTTTAACATTTAAGATGCCAGCATGAATTTGTTGGCTGCATGACTACGCCTCTGGAATTCATCTTATTCTTGATTATGAGGAAGGGTTGATGAGTTTTAAGATTCAGCACCACTAAGGAAAGACCCGAGAATTACCTGAATCAGCCAGCAAGAATATGGAGTTAAAATTCTCCAAAAGTCCATGTTTTTTTTGTAAAAAAAAATATATAGTCCAGAGAAAGGTATTTTAAAATTCATTTATTTCAGTGGGGATTTTCTGTAGCATAGTGCTATGTATATTTAGGCAAAAGTGAATCCCACTGACGTCAGTGGAACTTACTATGAAGGTAAGTGTGGATTGAGCTACTATCTTAAGCACACACTGGGGAAAAAAGCTTAACTGTGGATGGATTCATTTGCCATCTCAGATATCTCTGATCACAGAGGGTTGTGGACAAGTACAAAAAAAATTATGTGCAATAAATGTATAGGCTCCTTCTGGAGGAAAGGCGTGGTATAAATCTAATAAATGAATATTTGGTCCTCACAATGCCAAGAGGAATATGCAACATTAGTCATACTGCAAGTGGACTCAATAAAATAATAGAAGCATAGAATTGTAGAGTTGTAAGGGATCCCAGGGGCTTGCAATGGGCTTGAGTCTATTTTGAGTATAACTTCGTTTTTGATATTGCCCTCAATGACTTACATTTTTGTCTTGCAGTATTTCCAAGGGAACCTGTGTCAGAGTCACCAGATGTACTGCCTGAATTATACATCTGCTATCTTTTACTTGGAAAAACTGAAGAAAAGAGATGATTTTGGGATCTATTTGAAAGTAAAGCAATTGTTTTGCTGTTATCCTTGTTCAACATTTACAGTTGTGATATTACAGCGGCAGTTTTTTCAAAGTCAATTGCTATCATAGTTCACCGATATGATTAAGGGTGAACTAAAGTATATATTTAATGAACTAATAATAAACATCAATACCCATCCTTCTTCATCAGAAATCACCATCTCTACTATCATCCCCCCTCCACTTCATGTGGCTTATACAGCAAGAAATGTGTCATTCTAAAGTAAAATATGCTATTGGGGGGACTTATTGGGGATGATTTTCTTATGTCAGCCTGAACTGGGGACACCTGAGTGTCTGTAGGGAAGGAATGGATTTTTCTGGTATTTGGAGCCTATGTTGTTTAGGGTTTTAAGCATTAGTGCAAGCTCTTTGAATTGGGCCTAGAAATATGTGGAAATCTAGTTCCTGTGGTAAAGTGGGTGTGCTCTGCAACCTTTTCCACCACCACCTTGAGGCCTGTACACACAAAAGACTTATCTGCATGATATTTCCCTTCCTTTTTTTTATTTAGGTGGATGATTCATCCCAATTATAACCACATTAAGTGTGAGGTATGAGAGAAGGGGGTGCATTTATTCCTCTGCTATTGGGAACTGGGTTGCCATTCTGAAAGCAATGAAAATGTAGGGTTCTCATGAAATTTATTTGACTTAAGAAATGTGTGTCACACTGCTGGTTGGCAGTATGAAGCATTATTCTGCTTACTGTCAAGAGTACACTTGTTAATCCTTATACAAAATTTATCTGTATTCAATAGTGGTGTGAACAGAACGAGCGGTGCAAACGTCTCCATCTCGCAGAACTGCTGGTTGCCCCTTTGCACAAACTGACCCGCTACCCCCTTCTCCTGAAGAATATATGGAAAAATACAGAGGCAGCCGAGAAATCTGTCATTGGTACAATTAAAGAAAAGGTGGAAAAATCTATAAGTGAGTTGGAGAAGTTCTGAAACTGCATTGTTGGTTCAGAAGTTGTTCCGAGTTGTTTTCACAGAGCCAGTCCTACCAATAGGCAGAGTGGTATGGCTGCCTCAGGCAGCAGGTTTTATGTGGCACTGTATGTGCTTGTATTTTTATACCAGGGATGGAGAGAATTGCTTGTGGGATTTCATGCCTCAGGTGCCAAAACAACTTGGCTGATGTTGTGCGCTTTGCACTTGACTTGGGTTTGGGTGGGGAAGGCCTGAGTACCATTTGCTCCTCAGCCTCATCCAACAAAAATACCTTGGGCCAACCTTTCTTGCTCAGCATTTAGGCATGCATGAAGACTGTATGGCAAAAACTATTCCCCTAGAAACTGAAACATGAAAATACCTTCACTAGCTACAAACAAAAGTAATATTATGTAAACCATCACATTCCAAAGAACACTATAAGCCTGATAACTCATATTTGGTATGAAACATGAACATTGATGCTCATACTCTTAACATCCACAGGGATGGCAACATTGACTAGACTATATCAATACAGAAGGCACTCAGCTCTCCATATGGAGAATGCTAAGGCCCATATTAATGAAGGACAGAGATTTCATTTTCATTAAGCCAACCTTGCTGCTCCGTGGTGTATCTTTTCAGGAGATTTGGAAGGGAAAGTGAAATGGCTGGATAACTTCCAGAAATTTAAACAGCTACAGGAAATTATAGTTTGGCCTTCACTTTGGGATCAAGAAAAAAGATTTTTTGTTCCTGAGGTAAGCAATTTTTATTCATCCATCTTAAAAATATGTCCATAGCAGGGTCTTCTTAAATCTGCATAAAACTGTTAAAATAACATGGACAAATATTCATGGCTTAACTTCAGAATATGTAACTAGCTCTAGAATGTTCTAAATACGCTCTGGAGAGGTGCCTGCACATAGACCACGCAGATTGTAGACCAGCTCCCATACAAGTGAGCACTGAAAAAGTTATAAGCAATATGGAGGGAGGGAGAAGAGGGAGAGCTCTTCATGAGAGCTCTTCATGATGAGAAAATGGAGTGAGTAATTTGGAGGACAATAAAATAATATGGGGGCTGAAGGTGGGAATGTAAATAGATTTATTTGGAAATGATTCCTGAGGAAATCAATGGGGAGGAAGCAAAAATGGAAGGGGGAAAGAAAAGAGGTAGTTCTTTGTAATGACACAGCATTTATAAATGGATTCAGTCAGAAGGCAAGGAATTAATTTGACATTGGCCATGCCCATTTTGACATGCAGCCCTCAAAGGGTTGGGCATGAGTCAAGGTGCCCCAGACTAAGAAAGGTTAGTTACTGCTGCTGTATAGGATTGGCTGCCAAGGTGGTATTTGTCTAACACATGTAGCCAGTCATCCAATTAAATAGTCCATTATATTATTTCTGTTCCTCAGAATTTTAATTGCACTGTTAACCACTTTTTATTCAAAAGTTCCATGATTATCTCTCTTTCTCCATCACCAGTGTCTCAAGAACTTATTAAGAGAAAACCCGAATGAAAACATCTTGTCACCAACAAAGAGATTTCTTGTTCATGAGGGGAGATTAACCCTAGCAGGTAAAGAGTGCTTTCTGTATCATAGTTATGTTACACAATAAACAGAAATGTATACCTAACTCAAACTATTCTGCAAACCTAAAGAGAGGATATGAATAAAAGTTGGACAAGTGCTGTATTAAGATGTTATGAACCTCCATGTTCAACATGGGAGCATAGAGTGGGGTGCATCACCTAACCTTCCCCTGGTGTCATGTCTACACCTGACATTTGCTCATACAATATGAACATCTGTAGAGAGAGGGCTTCCCTGCATAGAGCTATACATGCAAAGGCATGCCCAGAATATGGAACCTCAATCATTCAGTGTTCCAGATTCTGATGAAGGCTTTGCATTAACAACTATATGAGCAAAGGCCCCTTGCTACAGAGGTTTGTGCTCTATGTACAGACATCACAGAAGGGATGTGTGCTGTTAGTGGGGTTATTCAGTTCAACACCACTCCTTGCTTCCATGTTGTTGAATGTGAGTGCTCATGACACCAAAATAAGGCTGCAGTCCAACAAGGTCAAAGAATAAAAATATATTCAGAAAGAATAAAATCAGTGTGAGTGATGTCTCAGTACCACTCTTCTAGAGGGGGAAAAACAAGATGTGTAAAAGTAAGTCTTTTAAATAAATATGCTTTTCCAAAAGAGAAATATGTTAAACTTCAGAGTTTTCTGTTCATAATTAGCAGTCAAATTTGAACTAGATTGCTGAGAGTGAAGCATACAACAGATTATTTTTTTAATCTGCTGTCTGCTTTTGAAATGAACTGGCAGGCGGTGATATACTTAAGACTGATAAAAATGTAACAGCTGATAGGCTATGGAATGTTACAAATAATTTGACAATATATATCCCTGGTTATTTTTGCTCTATAATCTGTTTGATAATCTTTTACTCGTGGGAGATTCAGTCACTTCCCTAGCTCTGCTAAAAACTATTAAAATATTATGTGAGTTATGCAAGCAATAGTGATCCGCCATTCTTCCAGACTACTTTGGCTGCTCATGTATTGCAAATGTTAAACAACCCAAACTACAAAGCTGAATATTTATCACATCCAGACTTTTTAATACTAAGCAGGTGGTGATATGGGGCAGCTGTTGGCTTCCTACTTCCTTTAAAATTAATCCCTGGAGCTTGAGCCACAAAACTTGAAAGTTCAGTTCTATTCATTAAAACAAACTTCCTAGAATTCTGGAACTAGAAAAACTATGCTTGAATCTCCTAGCAAGTAATTTTCCAAATTCTTTCAGGCAAGATAAATCCAAAAGCAAAATGTAGTGATAAATTTAAGGCAGAAAATGTGAAGTTTTGTTACAAAATAAAAAAAAATAAGAACCAGTGTTTACTTTTGCGTTTATTCCTCAGAACATATGAGACTTGTTGATGTCTACCTATTTCTGTTTGATGATTTGCTGTTGATTACAAAGCCCAACCGGCACAAAAAGGTAAGAAGAAAGGAAAAGAAAGATCAGCTACAGCTGTTGTGTTCATGCACATTTTGATCTGTTGGTGCAGTAAACATTTACGTAATATTTTAAAATCATTAAAGTAAAAATGTTGAGGGAAGAGTTGTGAATTGCTGACATATCAAAGAAATGAAGAACAGACCCTGGCAATTATATGATACTTAGGGGCAGTGCCTCACAGTGGGCACATTTTGGTAACCCCTTAGGGGTACAGGTCCATATTTTGAATTCATGCAAGTAGTCACTTTGCAATATGCACTTATTTTTTAAAGAAGCTGCAGTCCCCGGTGGCCCAAGCCTGGCTCCTTTTAACCCACCACCTCCTATTACCTTGTTGACTTAGATGTAAAAAGCAGACATCTGAAAGTAAAGGTAAAGGGACCCCTGACCATTAGGTCCAGTCGGGGATAACTCTGGGGTTGTGGCGCTCATCTTGCTTTATTGGCCGAGGGAGCTGGTGTACAGCTTCCAGGTCATGTGGCCAGCATGACTAAGCCACTTCTGGCGAACCAGAGCAGCGCACGGAAACACCGTTTACCTTCCCGCTGGAGGTTTATCTACTTGCACTTTGAGGTGCTTTCGAACTGCTAGGTTGGCAGGACATCCGAAAGTAGGCGTGCTTTAAATGTACGGTGTTAATGTGACTAAGGTTTCATGTGCTTTCAGATACATTGAGGCACCATAGTTTCCTTGTATTTTAAAGAACTGCAGCATAGCAGTCCAACTGAATGCCTACTTGTTACATTTAACAAAAATTATTAGAGCTTGAAATGTGTTTATGATACAAGCTAGTGCCATGGAACAGAAAAATAAGCATTTTAATCTTGTGGCAATTTTGACTTAAGTTCCAAGAGCTGCCATTCACAAATTTAAGTCAAGTACTACATGTCAGAAATGCCACAGCTACAATCCAAAATATAGAATGCTTAGGTAACGTATTGGTTTTCCTTTCTGTTTCAGAAATCTGTAGTTTCTGACCTGAGTTTAACACCTGTTGGCCCCTTTTTCACTCCCGAATTGCAATCTTTGCTGGAAGGTGGTGGCTATTGCACTGTGCTTGACCAGCCTATCCCATTAGACAGAATGGTAGTAAGAAATATTGAATCCTTCCACATAACAGGTATGTTAAATACGTTTTACATATGGCTTGGTTACATTCTTCAAATATTGAGTAGATGCATGGCATATATGTAGGCACAGCTATTTTCTGTGCCCATCTTAAATACCGTAGCTCTCTTTTAAAATATTTGGAACACAATACAAATAAGCCAATTGCTACCCCTCAAGCAAAATATATTCATTTCAGTCATCCCACCACAATTTTTCTTCAGTCTCTGGGATGTATATAGGTCCAACAGCTTACAATGGTAGTGAAGAGAATTTACATGGTAAATCAGAGAAAGTGTGCTGAAGGAAATCAGTTTTGATCAGACAGACCTGCCTCACTTCAGGATTAAAGATGTAACACCACTGTCTGTGCTAAACCAACCAATGTTAAAAAGAAATTTAATTTTTTGGGAACACTTCTCATTTTGCCCACTATTCTAAATTGATCAGCTGAACTATCTTCACTCCTTTTTCTCTCCATGGATTCAGACTTGCTCCTGTTTCTGTATAAAATTAGAATCCAAGTGAAGACCTAGCTTTTGCATTTCCCATCAATGTGGTTTTATGAGACCCCTTGTGATCACTGGTTTAATATCCATCTAAATCATGTCCTTACTTCTGAGTCTTTATGATATGTAACTATGTCAAATTGTCCCCCCCAAAAAGGACAGAAGTGCCAGCTTTGCAGGTGGCAGCTCATTATGTAATTGTTGTTGTTTAGAAAATAGTTACACCACATAGCATGTAGTTTTATTTTCCCTAAAGCCAGAAGATTGCAGCTCACGCTCAATCCCTTATCCCTGGTTACTTGTATATCCAAAACCAAGCTTACGTATCGTTGATATTTCATGCAGTCTAAAAGTCAATCAATGGATGCATACAAGTTCCATTTGAAGTAGTTCATGTGGCCTGTTTCAAAGGTGACAAGATATCTGCCCCTTATAGAGGTCTGGAGTGAAAGCTGTGGAAGATGTCTTACCATGTGTCAATTGTTTTCTTAGTTTTTGGACTACGAAATGCTTTTCTAATACAGCATAGAAATCGGTTTCAGCAGTGCATAGCAGCCTTTTTACTACAAGCACAGACTGAGTCTCTCAAAGTAAGTATTTTATTTTACAAACATTAAAAAAATAAACACAAGCAATTCACCTAAGATAATGCCAGCACCTTTCCCCAAATGATTTGAGCTAGTTTATTTGTCTGTCCTGGGTACTGTCCCTACCCCACTAGAGTGAGATACCCCTTTCAAAAATATGAATAGATGCTATTGACTAGTTAGCTATATGGAAAGTATGTATCCCTAAGTTACTTTTGTTATTAAATTAAAACTTCTTTTTCACCTTACAGAAAACATGGATGTCACAGATGGAAACAGCAATATCAAATTGCACAAAGAGAGAAAATAAACCCAAAACTTCATTTTTTAGTTTACCTGCTGAATCATCTCAAATTTAGTTGTGGTTCGTTGGGAACCACTAGACAATGTAACAGATTTACTTTTTTTAAAAAAAACAAGGCATGCAAAATGTCTGTGAACATTTTTTGGAGCCTGGAAAGGTGAAATTCTGGAAACAATCTTGCTAGAACAGAATTCAGAGAAGGAAAGGAGCAACTTGAATGGTCATTATTCAAACTGCAGTGCTATGCTTATGGCCTTTGGTTCCTCACAGGGTGGCTTGTTTTGATTTGGCATACCATGATAAAAACTAGAAAATATATGCGATATGATATGGGGAAGAGAAAGGAAACTAGTGCCATTAAACCAACATCTTTAAAACTGCCTTTACAAGTTCTTCTGCAGTCAAACTGGGGTACCAGTAATCATGAGACCTGCTTAAATCAGAGTATTTTGTTTTTTGATCAAATACTACCGGGTTATGAAAGAAAGAAAATCTGCACAATTTTTTCCTACCTCAGAAACCACCAAAATGTCAAACAAAGTAACAATCTAACACTGATCTTCACAAAAACACCTCTCACATTAGATTATAGAATCACACAACCCATTTTTAAGCAGTGTGGTCACCTTGAGATTACCTTCCTCACCTCATCAGCGTTTGGAAGAAATTTCATCAACATTATGCTACAAAGAGAGATACCTGCACAACTTGGAATGGGGTTAAACTAAGAACTGAGAAATTGTAATTTCTGGCTGTAGCGTTCCAGAAAAAAATTACCCCAACCCCCAATTAAAGCCGCGGGGTAAAATCAGTTCATACTGACTATACAACACCAAATGGGGTTGCACATACTTTTGAGGTATACACTTTTTTGTAAAATTCTGGGTAAGAACCACACGTCTTCAGTAATTATTAGTTCAAAGAACTGTAGAATGAAGCAGAATGGCACCAATCAGAAGAGCCATTTTTATCACCTTTACCACAATTATGTTCATGATGTAACACCAAAAGGATACTACTCAACTCTGCCTAACCACTATCTGAATTTGCAAATGAATAAAAGTGGCTACAGCGACACCAAAAGCACAGCAAATTAAGTCACTGCAAATGGTCTATTAGAAATGTCTAATTTTATTTCAGGCCAATAACAGATTAGAATACAAAAGTAACATTTCCACAAGTATCCACTCATGTTATTTCATACAGAATTAGCTGATGTAGGGTGTCACTCCTCAGCTTTCATTACTTTCCAAATGCAGAGTTTAGGGATTACAGTGCGTACTGAACTAAACTCTTTCACAATGTAAGGCACAACTACATGACCACAAGTCATAAACACACCACTGAGAGGAGGACTTGAGAGAATCCAACTGATAAAAATGGTCATGCAAGACTATCTACAGATAATGTGAGTTTAAGGGTCCAGTTGAAAAAGAAGTGCAGTGTTGTGTAGGTAAGGCTACCTTAAAACATCTGTAAATATAAGGTAAGCACAGAATTTTTCCAATTCTAATTTATACAATTATACATAAAAATCAGTAAATATTATGCACAATATTCACATCTGCGACCATAATAAACCAATCATTAAAAAGAGGCCAACAGGACAGTACACTTGTGGCACACATCCATTATAAGCTTAATAGCATTTGTCAACTTCTTGTCTAGACTGTTGCAAACAAGAGGCTAATTTAATGGCATGTTCATGTTTAAACCAGTATCCAGTTTGCCAATATTACATACAGGTGACAAAGTCCAACAGACTTATGACCAGGACAGCTTGAATTGCTTGTTTCATTCCTGTCCAACAGCTACAAGTTTGTAGAACTAAACTACATAGGTCAAAAGAGCACAAGTGAGCCTAGAATAATTGGAAACTACATTAGCATACATACCCAAATATTACATTTTTGGTGAGACAAAACACTTGGAAAATTTGGCAGTTACCACAAATCATACCTAACATTATAGTGAAGGAATCCTATCAAAATGCACTAAAGTTGAATTTCATATCAAGAGGTAGTTTAAATGAAATCTTACATAGTGGCATCAAGTGTCAGAATGAAAGGGGGGGTTGTGTGTTTATTTTAAAGGGTTTTTTTAATAATAATTTTATTACAAAAGTGACAAATCCTATACAAGCAGCATTTTGGACAGATTTCTATTATAAAAGGTTTCAGTGTTTGCTAACCCAACGTGACATTCTTTCTCATCCCTTTGGTGACGAGAGTTGGGATTTAACCACATGGTAGAATGTACATTGTATACGCACCAACACTAGGAAATCTGGATCTGCCACACCAGTCTGTTTATATATCAACAATGAACAATGTATTTAGATACTTTAAAACTCAAACCAGTAGTAAAACTTTTCCATATTGGGGTGTAAGGAGGGAACGATGACTAAGAAAGAAGTCTTCACTGAACTTAGTGGCTCTTTAATTGGCACACAAGAGAAAACAGATTAGTTTCCTACCATCAGATATGTTCTACTGAATTGGGTGAAAACCTTTCCATTTGCCTGCTGTACAATGACTGCATAGAATATTGCATCACTCCATTAACCAAGACAGAACAGTCAATGCTGACCAATTGCAGCATTGTAAAATTGTAACTATTTTATAAATGCATACTACTCTCAAGTAGTATACTGGTTTTAAGATTTCTAGCAGTTCAAAACAGAATGTGAACACAAACACGTCTGCTCTTAGGTATAGGGATTTTTGTATGTACTTATTGCTATGGCCTGGAAAACAGACCATCCATGTAAATTCCGCAGAAACTCAATACTAAGAAAACAAAAGCATGAACATGAACTATGGAAAGCAGTCAACTAATAATACAAATGTGCAAAATTGCTATGTCCACATTTTTCGAGTCTTAAGTCAAACAATGCTTGTTAAAACCATGTAAATTCCTTTGCTATATATACACGTGTCCTAGAGCACTTAAGAATTAAGGATGCAATATTCCTAACAAAAATGAAGTTACTAGGAATTTCAATGAACACTCGTCTGAGAATACATAGCCTTGTGGACCAATTACTACAACAATTCTTGCAAAACAGCTGTTTCATTTCTTGCATATTATGTTGGTTACACGAGAAAGAAAGTGCATAGTGCAAGTGACAATGCTATTATCTTCCCCTTCCTGAGGTTCTTAGGGGGCGTTTCCACTGAAGTAGCTCAAATTTCTGAACTACGGATCCAACCTTATGCTCTTTCTCTGAACAAAATGGATTTTCCCTTGCCTCCATGTATACGTTTGCAACTTCTAGGGCTGCGATGTGTTGTCAATTAACAAATCAAACCATTTCAATATATTTTCATCTGTTTGAATGAGGGAGCAGATGGTTTTCAGATATTCTTTTGAATGCAAGTACTTACAAAAACTGTGACTGGCAAAGGCCTCTCCCCATTCTGTTGCACAGAACAAAGGACGGCTTTTCTAAGATGGTGCCTGCTGCAACACATGCGAGCATCATCTAAAACCAAAATACTCTTTTCCTTCAAAACTTTAATTTATTCATAAGCATGTTTAATTGAATAAAACTGGTGTGATTAATCAACTAAGATTTATTTAATCAAGTAAAATCCCTAATAATTCCCAATTACCTTAGTAGATGCTCCGGATATTACTTTACCGTTTAGTCCTAAAAAAACCACACCAAGTAAATGGGGAAAATGTCTACACATGTAGCTGCTGAATGATTAGATGTAAATTTGGCATATGGAGCATGCATATCCAACTCAAAAAAATTTAAGGTTTCATACATCCTATTTGTACTTGTTCATCTGGACATTTTTGAACAGATAAAGCAGCTTTATACTAAATCAGGCCATTGGATCAAATGTCGTCTGCTCCCGTTGTCAGCAGCCTCTCAAAAGTTCCGAGAAAAACATGGTATTTGCTGGACGTGTAATGTATGAAACATTTTTTATCTTGAGGCATGAGGGATTGAACGTGGGACCTTCTGAGTGCAAAGGTCATGCTAGCCATGACCCCTCTACAAATATATTTGTGTTAAGCTGTTTGCTTCTCCATTTCTTCCTAGTTCTGTACTTCCATTTCTCAGTCTACAACATTCTTCCTTGCTGGCATCACTTCCTTCATAGCATTTTAAATAGACCACATATCCAAAAGGTGTTAATTTTAAATGTCATGCTGTATTTTAGTCACTCTAAATTTTACAAAGTACATTATTTTGTGTGGTTACAATGTGCATAGAAGTATGTATATTATCCTCGCCTCTCAAATCAAAAGAGAAGAAAAGATGGGGCTGAAAGATGACATTTCCTGCCTAAATCCAATCTTTAAAAGATTGGATTTTAAAAGAGCAATTTCAGTACCTTCTCATTTGGATGAAACATGACACCGTTGTACTATAAAACCTACGACTGAGATGTACCTCATTAAAGCAAGAGAAAGGCTCTTGGTGGTGGAATCTCAGTTACTTTAAAGCCATTAGCAGAACCTGGAATTTCACTTCCATTTGGCAGGGAGGTATGGCAAATCTCTAGCAAGAACTAAGAAACTCGAGAAAGATAGAATTCCAAGGTGACTACTTTCTTTCGTAATGTTGTATTTTTTAATTCCCACACTTCACAGTATTTTTTCCTGGGAACTTCCATGCAGTGTTTCCTGTGAAGGGAATTGAACAACAACAAAGATTTTATAATAATAATAATAAAATTAACTAAGCAGAAGACCTCTGAAAAGGTATGCAACCTCAAAAAGTTTCAGAGTAAGACCTTGCATATTAAGGATGATGTAGTCCACTTAAGTACCTTTGATATGAGGAATGGTATTCTTAGAGATGTCAAGCATACATTATACACTCGACACTTGCTTTTCATTTTCAGTGAAGTATATAGTGACACTGTAGTGAAACATCCTGAAAAGTTTAAAACCTCAAGGTAGTTTCCCACTATCTAGGCATTCACTGTAAGTGGAATCCCCAGAGAGTGAGAAAATAAAAGAAATAAGCAAAAAAGCTGCTTGTTTGGGCCTGCTACGTATCTTTCACACTTCAATGAAGCTATTAAACTGTAACCATCCCATTAGAGCAGCAGCATTTGATACACAAAATCCCTGCAAATGTGTTTACTTTAAAATGTGTTACTTTTAAACAAGGAAATTAGGATTAAAAAAATACATTGTTACTCCTCTGTTTAAACTTTATTTACAAGTTACTGGGGACTTATAAACTAGACACAGAAGCTCTTGTAGGATCAAAACCAAACAAGCCATAGATAATTTCAGCCTCACAAGAAGTACAATTGTTTGACTTTTTTATATGTATATTTTCAACAATACTATAATTTTGCCCATTGTTACAATCATCACCCAAACCAAAGAGTAGTCTGAGTGTTGTACGAAGTGCATAACAGAAACTTTATTCTAGCATAACATTTAAGAGCTGTGAGTAATTATCCTTGCAAGTCGTTGAAACAAGTATCACAGACACGAACGGGTTTCTTAGAAGAAGGAGTTAAGGCATTCTTAGCTGAGCACTCGGCACAGAAGATATTTCCACACTGTCTGCAGTGATGCTGTGAAACAGGAAAAACAAAACAATTATATACAGGGAAAGATATCATGCCAAGCCACGGCTTGGTCTTCATGAACATGCTCTCCACTCCTATGTGCTCCAAACCAACTTGTTATTGTGAACCTCGCTTTCACACTGCTCTCCTCATAATCCTGTAACTGTTTCACCTGCAAGTATCCGTTCAAATGACAAGGGAGGAAGATGCCCTTTGCCAGGCTGAGCAGACTGAATCAAGTTGTACAAAAATATACAAGGCCTGAACACGGCTTGTACTGACAAGTCTATCACAGCATTGCTTACAAAAGAAAGCATGAGGCTTATACAAATATGTCCCTTATATAAATCTGCCAGACATCACCAAAAAGTTCATTTTAAACAATCACCTTTTAAAAATGCTTCCTTAATACACATTGGCTGTGATGGCACATCATGCTAAACCATGGTACCATATCTTTTCATGTATAAGACTAGGTTTTTTCCCCTTTAAAATAATGTCAAAAATTAGGGGGAATCTTATACACAGTGTCTCCCCCCATTTACTTAAATCTGAGTTCCCAAAAATAGGAAGCGTCTTATACATGGGGGCATCTTATAGATGGAAAAACACGATATATCACAGTGATCCTTGAACCCAATGTGCTCCCACCTTCCCCTCTCCTCCACAGGGGGCAGTTTCAAAATTTTGCTTCCATTTTTTTGTTAACTGTAGCTTCCTGTGTTTTCAGAATGATTAACGTGATCCACAGCCAACTTCAACAAGTCAGCTTCAAAGGCCAGAGACTGGTGTTTGTTTCTTTGAAATTAACCAGTTAATATTAAATCACTTTGTTGCACCAAACAATACAAATACTGTAGTTAAAAGAAAGCAGCAACTTCTCAACCTCTCTTCCTGGCTGCATGGAAAATGGAGATTGGTATATGAGCCTGTGGTTTGTTCCAGCTCATTCACAGTACGCTAAACCATATTATTATTATTATTATTATTATTATTATTATTATTATTATTATTATCAAATACAGCCACTGCTTCACTGCTTTCACAAAAATAATTCTCAACACACACACACTTCTCCAGAAGATATTCCCAGACATACAAACCTTTCTTACTGTTACGGAAAAACCTTTCCCACAGGCCATGCAATTCTGAACCTCATTATCTTCAGCCCATTTCCGATTCAAGGCTTGTGAGTGTTTGATCTATAAAATGTAAGAGTAGAGATTTTTATGAACATTAAATCAAAAACCCAAATCACATCAAAGCTACTTCATGGAAATTCAACAGCAAGTGTTCTACACACCCACACACAGTACTCCCAACCCAGAATTGTTGCATATAATTTTACACATAACCACATCGTTCTTACCACATTTGGTTCCTCTCCTCTACCCATCTACTTGACTCAACTGAACAACTTAGCAAAGAGCACTGTTTACTTTAATAAATTTAAAGGTAGCGCAGAGTCTGTCTTTAGGCACCAAAATGAAATACCTGCAGTGACTGGTTCTCTCTGCCTAGCTCTTGCATGGCTGCAGTAGTGTCATCCAGTTTTCTTCGGGCATCCATCAATTTGCTCTGAAGTTTTTCAATTTCTCCTTCACTTTTAAGGCACCTAAAGAAGAAATCATAATGCTATTACAATGCTGTAAACTGAGGAAAAATAAAACCATCATTCGCATGCGAATTCATACTGCTAACCTACCCTCAGACAATTGTCAAGAACCAAGGGTGGGCAGGGAATCGATCCTTTTGGTTTCCTTTATATTAGTGAGAGAACTATTCCATTCCAACACTTTCTGAGTTGAAGCTACATTTCAAACTGTGTGAATCCCTATTCCAACATGGTTTCAACCATACTAGTAAGGTAACCTCCCTTGTTGTAGAAACAAATAAGGCCATTAAGAAGTCTACGTTGAACAAGAACTGAGTTGGCTTCCTGTGTCAAGTGGCTAGTTATGTTCACCATATGCAGTACATGCACAGGGCAGTCTAAATTTCACATAAAAGGGGGGTCAGTGTTAGAATTTTGAATTTTAGCTTCTCTGTCAATTTGGGTGATTTATTCTGACTGCATAAGCTTATTTATTTCCATTATAATTTGTTTTTAGCACAAAATTACACAATAGGAAGTTTTCCCCATTCTATTATAAAAAACAGAAGTCACCACACCAAAACCATATTATTCTGCCTCTAATTCACTGACTTACCTTTCCAGCAGCACTCTCCTCTCATCTTGGTTATTTTGCACTGTGGCTTCCAGTACTGCGATCTCTCCACGTAAATCATCTGTTTGTTTTTCTAATTCGCTAACTCTTCTTTGGCTGCTTTGCCACTCTTTCTTCACCGTACCCAGATTCTCATTTAAAGCTGTGATCTGCATGTTGAGTTTACCCTCAGCCTCCTCGTGACTTTTAGATTGCTCATCTTTTTCCTTTTTCTCAGCTTGCTAAGTCAATAAAAACATTTTTAAAATGTAAGTATTTTTCTTATTCCAACAACAACAACAAAAGGTCTGTTCAGATGATATTTTACCCCTGGGATTGTAGCCAAAGAGGGAACCACCCCATTCTGCATATCTAACACTTCTTGCTATGGAAAAAATAATGAAATCCTGGCTAGGATCCCAAACCAGGTAAAGGTAAAGGGACCCCTGACCATTAGGTCCAGTCGTGGCCAACTCTGGGGTTGCGGCGCTCATCTCGCTTTATTGGCCGAGGGAGCCAGCATACAGCTTCCGGGTCATGTGGCCAGCATGACTTAAGCCGCTTCTGGCGAACCAGAGCAGCGCACAGAAACGCCATTTACCTTCCCGCCGGAGCGGTACCTATTTATCTACTTGCACTTTGATGTGCTTTCGAACTGCTAGGTTGGCAGGAGCAGGGACCGAGCAACGGGAGCTCAACCCGTCACAGGGATTCGAACCACCGTTCTGATCAGCAAGTCCTAGGCTCTGGTTTAACCCACAGCGCCACCCGTGTCCCTCTAGGATCCCAAATTGCTTCCCTTCATAAAAGTGACTCGAATCCAACGGCAGAAGATGGGAGTAAGTAATTTCCACCTCAGCCTTCTACAACATTGTCCCTCCAACCACCAGAGCAGATTTTTGAAATAAACAGGGGAAGCCAGTGAGAAAGGAGAAATCAGTGAAAAAAACTTTCTCTTCATTCCACCAGCAATGGTATCTCATGAGTGGAGTTCTGCTCATGGGAAATTAGTATAGAAGCCTCTGTGTTTTGTCTTACTTAATATGGAATTCTCCCTGATACATAGTAAGTTAAATTGAGCAGGTTAAATATCTTGGATTAAAAGATTCTGATAATAGATAAGAGAGCATCTTGGCTGTGAGTCCTGAAAGACCACCCCCTGCCTTGCTGGACTTTTCCACCTGACCTGGGAGGGCGGCACCCTGAATAACTCCAGCTACAAAAGTTGAAACTGCTGAACGGATGCTTAAACATATTTAAGCATGGATACATATTAAGTACTCTCGTAATAGATATACCAACCAGTTTTGCCTCAATCTCAGCACATTTCTTCTTCATTTCTTCTTCTCTCTTTTTCAACTGATCTTTGATAACTTCTTGGTTCTTTTTCTCTTGCTCAAGAGCTGAATTAATGTTATCAACTTTTCCCTGCAATTCCAGTTTCTGCTTGATCAGTAGTTGTTTGGCATCCTTTAAATTTGTTATCTCCTGTTAAAAACATACAGTGTTTACAATGACAAAAATAATATTTGGGTGAGAGCTAATCTGAAATCATACTATTTCCCATGAAACAGTATAATTCTCAGCACAGAACAAGACAAAGATTTAAGTTAGTTATTTTCTATATTTTAACAGGTTAAGTTTAAAAACCAGATGAACGTGTCTTTTTGCCTCAGAGCATTCCTAACCATTTGTCGAACTGCTTACAATATTTTGGGGGAGCTCAATTTCACATCTCAAGGGGTCTTGGGGGGGAGTTAGGAGAAGTTCTGCTGGCAGGCAGGTAGGAGAAGCTGAATGAACGAATGAATCGATTTATTTCGGTCACTGACCAGAGTGAAACATATGCAGCATCAGAGAGCGTACAAACATAAATGGACACAGTCAGCAATTGACTGGGGTGGGGGAGGAATACATCTTATGTTACAAACGCTTTCAAAAAAACATGCTTAAACTGGCTGTTTTCATTAGAAGAAAAAGCAGCCAGGGGCCCAGAGCAAGGACATGCTTCTGATTAGGCCCCATCATAATTTTATGCTGGAAATCCATTCTCCCCACCCACCACCTCAGCCCATTGCTATCTGATCCCAAAGAAGATATAGCTGCTTTTTTCTCCAATGCATAAATGTTGCCAGTTTAATCTATAAATCGGACCTGAAAAAAGGCACCTGTAGGAAGGATTAAACTCGGGAGGTCAAGTAAAAAGTAGCACTCACAGTTTTAAGAAGGGAACATTAATTAAAAACCAACACAAGGTCTACAGATACGGAAGGGTAAATGAAGTTGGCAAGAAAGGTGAGAAAGTTCACCAGAATAAGCAGGCAGGGAACTTTTGAGTGAAATGGTAATACGCTGAACAAAAGAAGTGGCCCAGCATTAATGGAGTAGCATCTCAACATACTTTTTCCAATTCCTGTTTGCAGGTTCTGGCTTCTTCTCTTAGTTTGGAATTTTCTTTTTCCAGTTTGGTGCTTATGTTCTGAAGCTCAGTTGTTTTAGATCTTTCGTTAGCCAGATCCGTTTCTTTTCCAGCCTTGAAGCAGAGGAAATGGACAGGTAGTTTTAAGAGACCACTTTTAACTGATTTAGAAAGCAATGATCATTTTCTGGCGGTAAAGAGCTGCCTCTTTAAAATCCTGTTCTAACGTATTTCTACTCTACATACATATTCTAACAGTATCGATTTTGACATGGCAGAAAAACATCACCTTCTAACCAAATGATGACAAATTAGTCCAGCAGTGAAAACATGCACGTTTCCTCATAAATAAGCTTCAATGAAACTTAACAATTGCATATAGAACCATAGCCACATGGCATATCACCATTAAATAAAAAATAAATTACCTTGTCTTTCTGTATTTCCTGTAGCAGTTTATTCTGCTCTTTCAGTTGTTGTTCTTTATTGGACACATCCTGCTCTAATGTAGATCTTGCAGTCTTAAGTTCTTTGATCAACTGATTGTGATTACTAATTTGATTTCTGTTTGAAACCAATTCTTCTTGGGCCAAAGCAAGCTTCTCCTCTGTGGACTGAATTTGTGAAAAACACAGCTAAAGTTGCAGTCAGCCAGTCACAGTAGCAGATATGATTATGCATTAATGTGAAGAAACAGGAGTTGATTTTAATAGTAAAAAAAACCTGTTAGCAATATGCAACAAAGTCCTTTCCAATTCAGCTCCGAATACAAACATGAAGAAATAATATTAATAAATGCTGATACAAAATTTAGAGTGCAAATAAAAGGATTATTTTGCACTGATGCCATCGTCCCACTTCCCCTAACGCACGTCATCGGAGTCTTCAAGGGCCCTCACTTTTGATTTGGGTCTCTGCACAAGCTGCCATACAAACCACGCAAACAGCTGCGGTCGTAGCTGCTTTCCTATAGCCATTTCAAAATCTCTAGACATTGGACGGAAGTTGGGCCACTCCATCTCCCTAGTGCCAGATATGTTGTGATGTGTTTGTTCCATAGTTCTGATAAGCACAGCTGAACAGCAGATTGTGCCATAAACTATCTATTATTTTATTCATTCAATTTTGCAGAGGAGACTTCAGGTATGTGTTTTCCTATACACCTTCTCCCAGACAGGGAAAGAAGTAGTAGCTAAAATGATGTGAGGATGAAGAGAAAGGAAATCATTTGGGTGGGGGTTGGGAGTGAATGGAGGATGCCAAACGATATTAGCGGGGGTGGGGGAGAAGAACCTGAGGTCGTCTTCTTCCCTTTGCCCCAACTTCTAATAGATCCCTAGATCACATAATATTAATGTATCATAAAGGGCCTGAAGCACTTTTGCCCCCAACTCCATGCCTCTTGCATCTGCTGCCGGGAGCCATAAACTATGACTGACAGAAGCCATAGATCAGGTGAAGGACTCCAACATTGTAAGTCAGTCTTATAATTTGAATAGATTGAAATCCGCTTTGAGAACTTCAGTTAGAAGATTAGGTATAAATATTTCTAATAAATAAATGTGGCCAACACTGCATCTGCATTGAAATGAGCATTTACTGCTTTAATGATCAAAGCGGGCTAACTCTCAATGAATGCAAAACAAAAGCCATCTATGTCCAGCATAATACAAAAAAACTTTAAATATGTAATATTGTTAGAGGATGATACTTCTGCTGCTGTTGGTTATAATTCTTCCCATTAGTTGTGTTCAGGATTACATATCCGGTGGCTAGAGGACTTAAGTATAAAGCAAGTTTCATTTAAAAATGTCTTAAATCCTGCTATAGCTTTAGTTATAAGGAAAATGAAAAAAACACAAATCAGAAGTATTTCTCCCAAATATTCCAGCAGAGGGTGCCATTATCATAGTTCAGACAACTCTGTATTTATAGGTTTTTTACCCTCAAAGTTAGCACTATAACAGGCACTTTATCAAGGTCTTTCTTGTTTCCTTACAAATGTTTTGCAGTGTATACACCTTAGACACTAACATTTTTTTTCCAAAAAAGAGAAATTGGAAGAGAGAACAGGAGCATTCCACACTGCAGTATTTTGCTGCCGATTCCACTTGTATCCTCTAATTGCCAATTTAAAAGGCACAGGAACAATACACTGCACACAGTGAGAAAAGATGCCCTATAGCCTTAAAAGCGATGTAATGTACCTGAAGATCTTGTCGTGTAGCCAAGAGCTCAGATTCTTTGCCATAAAAATCCAACTGAAGCTTTTCCATATTCTCTTGGGTCTTTTTATGTGTCTTCTGTAGCTCTGCTATCTTTTCCCTCTCCGCCGTAAGCTCTTGTGCTGACAACGTTATCTGCTGCTGCAGTTTATTCTCTAGTTCTGCCTAACACACACACGAGAAGAGTTTTCTTTATACATAATAAAGAGTAACATGGAAACATACAAGTATGAACATTTTCTACTTGCGTTATTGCTAATATTTTCGCTGTTCAGTTTACAGAGTACTTTACAATACTTGTCCCGATGAAATAAATACCTATGGTTTATTTAATTTTGTTAAATTTATTCAGAAGACAGCAATGTTCAGATCAATCCAAACTGGTAGCAAACCCTCTTTGTATGCTGTGGGCTCTTACCTTTTCTAAGAGAGCCGATTTCAATTCAGCTTGCTGTGTTTCATTTTGCTTTTTCTTCTGGTCAAAAGATTCCTTCAGCTCTTTCACCTTCAACTGCAACTGCTGTTCGCTCTTTTCTTTTTCTTTCAGGACACTTTGAATCTGCAGGACTTGCGCACGTGCTGAATCAAGCTCTGTTGCCAGCTGCTTGGAGATCTACATAGAGAAGAAAAGCAGAACAGTACTGTGTATTATCTTTACCATATGTAGTATTATTTTCGTGCTGCGGCTTTTAACATTATGCCTTGGAGGGGACACTGCTATGTCATTATCCATCATCTGAGCGAAACGGAGCATTTTTTTAAAACCCACTTTATGAATTGGGTTGTAGAAATAGAATATTGCAACATTCCTAGGTCCGTGCTCATACTTTTCTGAGTTAACACATGAACATGAACACAACAGCTATTTAATCTTGGAGCGACCGTCCACAGTTTTATTAAGTGAAATCTGTTTTGGGTATAGTCTTGTGGAAAGTTAGCACTCTGTCTTTCTCTTTCTGGGTGTAATTCTAGCAAAAACTATTTGATAAAGCAATTGCTGATTTCACATGCTTGTGGTCAAAAAGTCAGCATTACCCCTTCTTGCTTTTCCAGGGAGTTTTTCAGTTCATTCTGCTCTTTAGCTATAGATTCCGACTGAAGCTGGAGTTGATGTCTAGCTTCTTGACAAGATTTCTCCTGTGTGAAAAGGAACGACTGGTGAGCTCATAAAATTTCCAAAATATAGACCTTTCTCTTTTTTTGAAAAAAAAATTGGGAAGTTTCAGCAATGAATTCTAACAGCTTTTAAAATCCCATTCAGTAGAAAACAGTGGACAGTTTCAAAGAAACTGAGTATAATAAATAAATAGTGAAGACAGATAGATAGATGATAGATGATAGATAGATAGATAGAGATACTGTGTAGATCAGAACCTGGCACCACAAGGTTGGTTATGAAAGTAACAAAGGTAATAATCTACAGCACTAATAATGAGAACTTTTCTCTTTTCACAATGGACCATTTTCATTAAACACTGTTCATCATAAAGGTCAGTAACAAAACCAGTTATGCTAAAAGCCAAAGCTTTTATCTACTCATGTGTTTGCCCCATTAAACTCAATGGAACTTACTTGTGAGTAGAAATGTACAGACTTGTACTGTAAGCCTTTTCATACTTTTACATTTAACTGATGAGTGAAAATTAAGTTTTTGGAAACAAACTTCAACAACAGTAATCAGGGGGAGGAAGGGAAACCTTTTTAAAAATAAGAACTCAACTAATTTCAAGGATTCTTTTATTGTTAAAACCAAAGCACTGAATCATATAATTTTTATGGTAAAAAAAAATCCTAATACAGCACCTCTGCATAGATTTGAAATCTTTGCAGCATTAAATAAAAGTTTTGTGTATAACTGGTATAAAATAAGGAAAAATATTTAATTTACACATATTAAATGTTTTAGAATGCATCACACTAAGAGAATATATATTGTCATCATAAAAAAAGAAAATGCAATTCTGAGGGAAAAGCTTCTATATGCTTTCAAAAACAGAAATTTCATCAAATGTATATTACTATTGTACTCTAATGTTGGCCTACATAGAAATCAGATAAGAGAGGAAATACATGGATAATATCATCTTTCAAAATAGATGTGGTTTTATTTTTTAAGGCATGGATCATACTGCCCTACACCAGCTGATATCATATTGTTTATAATTTCTTCTAGCTGATATTACTTTCCCCCCTCAAAACCAGCAATTTCAGTCGTCATATTCATAACAACAATTTTCCTGCCGCTCATCTCCAACAGGGTACTAGGGTCACTTGCCTTTCTAAAAGGCCTCAAAACGCCCACAAAAGAGTGACAATTGTTACTGTAGTATCTGTTTATATGTAATACAACATAAGGAATTCTATATCATGTTCAGGAAAAAAAATGGGCATCTTTTTAAAGTTATGACAGTGTTCCTTAATTAACTGGGTTCTCCCCATTGCCAAAAACACACACACAGATATTTCATGCACTTTTAGTTGCATTTCTTCCACAAACCACATCAAACAAACCTGTTTCATTACCTCTCCCAATTCTTTCCAATTCCATTCAAAAATTAATCACAGCAGACGGACATCTAATTCAGCCAGTGCCCAAAAGAACCACACACGTGCAGGCCAAGATAATACACTTAATTAGTGAAAAGCTCAATTTAGTATACTTGAGAGTATTAATTTCCCATTGTCAGCTTCACCAGTCCTGGCATACTGCCCTAAAATCTCACAGCAAGTAGCAAAGCACAGCTAGTATTCATAGATGCACAAATCAGTCACACAGGAAATCTCTATTTGTTTAAAAATTCATGACTCACTATTTCTGCCACTGCTGCCTTTCCTTTCTGTTTCTCTTTTTCCAATTCATCTTTGGCTTCTTTCAAAGATTCAGTGCTTTTTGACAGTTTGTCTTTGATAACTTCAAGTTCCTTTAATAGAGTATCTTTTTCCAACTTCATCTTCTGCAAATCCTCTGTCACCGCTTGCAGCCTTCCATCCAGTTCCTTGTGACGTCTGTCTGAATCTTGATGTAATTTCTCAATATCCAATTTCAGTCTTCCATTTTCTTCTTCTTGCTTCAATATCTGCTTGTTCGCTTCTTCCAGGCTATCACATTTCTTTTGTAGATCTAATTTGGTACTAGATATTCTGTAGAGAAGGGGGGGGGGGAATAAAACTCAAAAATAGTTCAATACTAAACTGCAGCATAAGCCAACATTGACACATAAAATATAACAAGTGGGTCACATGTGTTATCCCCTTAAATAACTAATGTTTTAAGCTTTCTTTTCATCTCCTGATAGCTAAATGATATGCTGGCAGCACCAATAAACTATATATATTGTGAGTTGAAATGCAAATTCTAGAATGAAGAGCCATTTAGATTCAACTCTTTTCCATTTAGAAATACGTAAACTCTTCCATAACACTGCCCCCGTTTTGTGGAACAGTCGTCCTGATGAGATATTATCGAGGCTCGCTATCTGAACTTTTCATAAACAATTCAAGACATTTTTGTTTCAATAAGCTTTTCCAGTTGGATTAAAAAAAAATCTCCCTTATGTGCCCATTTTTTATTGTCTTTAAGGTGAAGTTGCTTTTTGTACTGCTTTTAAAACTATTTTTAGCTGTTTTGTGGTATATTGAGAAACATGTAAAAGGAAATTCATAAATAGATAAGTAATAAAATGCAGGTCTGCTTGGTCAGTTGTGTGAATTTCAACTAATCTTATTTGTATTCTTGTTGCTTATTCAAAACAATTTATTCATAAAACTTGGTACAAATAGTGAAAGCAGTTTATCATTGACATATCAATAGATCTGAATGATCTGATGAGGACAAACCAATAACAAATCCCTGCACTGCACTTGTGGCGAGGACAGCTCAGGAGCAGAGCACGTGTTTTGCACATATACCGAATTTTTCGCTCCATAGGGCGCACCGGACCATAGGGCGAACCTAGCTTTTGGGGGGGGGGGGAATATAGAAAAAAAATATTATTTTCCCCCCCACCCACCCGCCCCAAAGAGCTTGCAGATAGCTGCCTGAAGCCCGGGGAGCGCAGCGGGAGTTGGTGCTGCGCTCCCCGGGCTTCAGAGCGCTCCGAAGGCTTGCGGATAGCTGCCTGAAGCCTGGAGAGCGAGAGGGGTCGGTGTGCACCAACCCCTCTCACTCTCCAGGCTTCAGCGAAAGCCTGCATTCGCTCCATAGGACGCACACACATTTCCCCTTCATTTTTGGAGGGGGGAAAGTGCGTCCTATAGAGCGAAAAATACGGTAAATGCCTAGGATCAATTCATGGCATCTTATAAATTGATTTTTGGTAGAAGCGCTGACAAAGACATGTCTGAGGCCTTGGAGAGTCTCTGCCAATCAGAATAGGCAAAATGGAACCTGGTAGGCCAATGGTATGGTTCACTGGACCATCACTGACCATCACTGGAAGTACATGTGCTACTGTGATGTGTCTAAGTAACTGTGGCATAAGGAAAACAATGGCTCAAGTATGAAAATCAGAGACACCATAATGCATCTTGATCAGATGAGCAAAGCATACAGTTAGGTGTACAGGCAGCTGGCAGCAGAAGGAGGGAGAAATATTTCCTGCTAAAATGCAGGGCATGTAAGTTAAGGGAGGAAAAATGTGTGCCGTTTCTAGCTTTCTGCAGTTAAATTTCCAACCCTGCTATAATCCCAAGGTGGGGTGAGGGAAGAGAAGAAGCATTCTGCAACAAAAATGCTTGGGGTACCCATAACACTTCAATCCAGAGTTGGAACATAGCATGTTTTAAGATATTTAGCATACATTTCTCTTTCTCTGTCTAGTTGTTTGGTCAGTTCTGCAGCCTTCAGACTTAAGTCTGTGCATTGTTGCCTTTGCTCCTGTAGCTCCTGAATTGCCTTTTCTTTACTTCCCATGACTTCAAGAATGTCAGATTCAAGTTTCTGAAATGGAAGATTTCAGAAGGTTAACAATTTTCACAAAATAAACCGCCACAATTTTAAGAAGTTTTTAAAAAAATAAAAAATAAATTCCCATTCTTCTAAGTAAGCAGAGGGCAAGACTTGTTATCTTGTATAGCATATACACATGATATTTTAACGGCATGGTTTCTTTCCTTTAATTCCCCCAGTAACAGATAGAAACAAATTCAAAACCTTTCCCCACATTTAAGAAGGAGAAGACCACAAATATTCTAAGAAATGGCCACTTTTGAGATTACTTGGGTAAGATCCTTACATACAATCCAAATATTTATCCTTAAGCAACATATCCTGCTTAAACCTGAACTTGACTTTGATCAACACCTCAGTCTCACCCACTAAAACACACTGCAGAGCAGGATATCACCTCTGCTATGTGAAGTTTAGGAATCAAATATGCCTCACCCACACTGACAGTCCAGCTGTGGCACTCAATGAATAATAATAATGAAGTTACACCCAAAATGCTACTTCTGAAAAATATTCCCCCTCCCCCTTCTGTCCATTTGTCCTGAAAAGAGATTGTGTTTTTATTTTGATGGATGTTGTTCCACACATATTTCAGGGAGGTTACACAAATTTTGTGATTAAATGTGAACTGGCAATTGTTATTAAAAGTGCTGTTTTTAAAACTTCGCTTTCAAAGAGGCAGTCAAACGTCAAATAACCTCCAAACTCTATTTCTTTACTGTTGTAAAGGCAAGTACATTACTGAAGCAGTGCTGCTCACTGGCTTCTGTGCCAGAGCATTTTTAGGAAACCTTCATTTTCCCCCTACATCCCTTACAATTTGGAGACCTTTTCTTTTCCTCCTTCCTTTTCTTTTTCTTTGTTCTACACATTTGGTGGCCATTGAATCAGGTGAATAAAAAATTGATCCTACCTTCAGAGCAATTCTCCACTCATACCATCCTCACTTTGCCAATGTTGATAATGCACGTTTCATATATGCAGTATATGAACAAATAATAATAATAATAATAAGGTTCCTAGATGCTAACCTTATGCTGACCTTCCAGTTCTTCATTTTTCTGCTCTAAATGAAGATGCTTTTCTTTGTACTCTTTAAGATTGGCTTCCAGCTGAGTACAGAATTCTTGTTTGTCATGCAGCTTAGCAGTAATCTGATCCAACTGTGTACTGACCTTATTTAGCTCCTTTTAATAAACATTGAAAAGGGTAATTTTTAGAGAATCCCCGTAACTGTCACACATGTTTAACAGGAAAACAATATTATTTTGCAGCTGAAAGCCCTTAACTAATTCATTTTTAAAGTATTAATTATTATTATTAAAATTTCCATACTGCCCTTCATCCAAAAATCACAGAGCAGTTTACAATATAAAAACACAAAAATGCAGACAAAAAGAATACCCCTCCCTCAAGTTTAAGAGGCCATAAATTGTTTCATTAGCCAATATGCATCAAGGAAAATTCATTCCCAGCTGAAAAATATGGGCTAGGACCCACAGAACTGCTTAATTTTCTTCATGAGCCACCCAGAGAACTCCATTATGGGACAAATACCGTATTTTTTGCTCTATAAGACTCACTTTTTCCCTCCTAAAAAGTAAGGGGAAATGTGTGTGCGTCTTATGGAGCGAATGCAGACTGCGCAGCTATCACAGTAGCCAGAACAGCAAGAGGGATTGCTGCTTTCACTGCGCAGTGATCCCTCTTGCTGTTCTGGCTTCTGAGATTCAGAATATTTTGTTTCTTGCTTTCCTCCTCCAAATACTAGGTGCGTCTTGTGGTCTGGTGCGTCTTATAGAGCGAAAAATACGGTATATAAATAAAACAAACAAATAAAAAAGTATCAATTTCTTAATTTTACACCCACCCACTCATTCATTAGCTGATTGACATTCTCACAGTGGCTTTAGACAATCCTAAAAAGTTGTGTGAAACGAGTCAAATCTGACCCATTTTCTTCCACTACAGTTCATTCACAATTGTAGCAAGTCATGTATGCATCTCCCTTCATACTTCATTAAAAAAAAATAGCTTAACAATATTGTTTTAACCATTTCAACCATAGAGGTCATCACAGAGTTATATTTTTATATACAAGATTTCCCCAAGTGATCTGGTTTTAAGCATATCAGATTATCATTGTTAATCGTGAAGGCATTTTACATGACCTTGTTGTTTCTCTCACCTGCTGTTTATCTTGTAATGCATTCTGGGCAGTGTCCAAGTGATTCTGGAGATCTGCTCTTTGAGCAGCTTTTGCTGCTTCTGCTGATAGAAGCAATTCAGTCTTTGCTTTTACCTGACAGAGAATTAAGCAAGTGCTTCAGTGTCAATCACTAATATTACAACAACTGCAGTTTCTTTAAACTACTTTTATTTTCCTGAGGTAAGCGGTTTACTAAGTATTCTGATACCAATTAAATCAATTATTCTTCCAAAAGACGCCACTGAAACAGAATTCATCACAGCAATTCAACTGTTCAGCAATTCAGGGAAAAGCCACAATTCACCAGTTCAATTCCAAAAATGGGTTGCCAGTTGTGAGTATTTTTGAAGAACTTTCCAAACGTACCTTAGTTTTTCTGAGTTTTAAACTGACTTTTACCATAGAAATGATTTAAAATTTCATATATTCTTTTCTAAGCCTATTTTCAATTCAAAACAGAGCTAAACCAACATTCCTCCAGTATAGCATTTTTACAGTTCCAGGGGCTGGTACAAAAAAGAAGCCCATAGAACTAACCAAATTCTGGAGAGCTTCTAACCCACAAAGCCAATAATATAAAGCAAAGTCTTTTATTACTCTGGCTCTATGTTTTCTAACCCTCTTTAGCATATAGCAAGACAATAAAGAGACAATAATAATACTTCCTCCGACCTGCCTTGATGTTCAATGCAAATGTAATTTGCAGGTAAATTACATGGTTCAGCAATATCGACAGATTCAAGTCAACTACGCTTGCTGTTCATGCAAATCTTTGCTTCGTTAACTATAGCAGAACTGATAGCCCCAAGCTAGCTCCTGTCATCCATAAACGTGAAAATATTTGCTTTGAGAGGTCTTTTAAAAGAAAAGAGCTTCCAAAACAAAATGACAAAACGTTGCAGCAAGGTGCAAACCAAAAGGTGGGCAGTGGCAATGCACAGGTGAGAAAAGAGGAAAAGGCAGGAATAACTGGATGAGCAAATCAGAGCTCAAAAGCTATTTGAATTAAATTCTGAGTAGCACTAAGGTCACATCCATGCCATATATTAAAAGCACATAGCTTCTCTCAAAGAATTGTGCCAACTGTAGTTTAACTGATGAAGAGCAAACAACTGCAGCATGCAAGTTACACAGTTACAAACTTCTTTTTTAAAAAAATAGTGATGTTTGCATGGATACTGGTTTAATTTCAGGGAATTATAGAAGCAAATTTCTGAAGGTGATCAAGATAGATTGCTGTCACCAGGCTTACTGAAATTAAACTAGTATCCCTGCCCCTCATATATTTTGATTCCAACGCAGCATAAAATTAAATTACCTGCAAATCAAGCTGTATTACTTTTTCTTTGCTTTCACTTAGCTGAGTATTTAGTTCACTTATAGTTGCCTCTAAGGAGAGAACGCGGTCTTGAGAGGCTCTTAGGTGTGCCTTCTGCTCCTGCACTTGCTCATGCAAATTCTCTAGGGCCTGTTTATGACTTTCTGACTGGTTTTTCAGTTTTTCCGTCAGCTGAGTAACCTATAAAGAAAACAAAAGGATAATCAGAACAGGGAAACTTACAAAAATATATTGTCTACTCTATAATATGAAGACCAACACTGACCGTTGGCCTTTCTTTTATAATTTTAGTAGGATAAGCACTACTATAGACTTCACACGTTTACCCTGCTATTACTAGAATCAAATGCAAATTAAGTTGTGCTGCAAAACCAATTTATAAAATTTAAGCGTCAAAAGGGTAAGGGGTAAGGAAGTTAACGCAGAAGGGTCTATCTGATTATAGCCCTCCTATTAAGCTCTTTTTGAGTTCTTGCTGGAAGCTCAACTTTCGGTTCATCCCTATAAAGAAAGTCATTTTATATACACACCATACATTGGCTCTTCTCCCTAGAGGTCTGCCACACTGTGGCTCTCCATAGAGTTCTTGTGTTAACAAGAATATGAAACTGGTCGACTGCTGCAGCAAGAATAATCTTCCTTCTCCCTCACAGTGCTCCCTGACAAAGTGTTTGTAGATTATGGACTATCATCAACCGTTTGGGCTGCTGAGGGTTTGAAGCCTTTGCCTACAGAGACACCTGAAGCTCCTGATGGCATATATCAATTGCCACCTTTCTACACATACCGTGGGGATCTGTACTAAAGAAGGTGTTGGCATCTCTTCCTGTTTTGCACAATGCCGAAGAAAGGATGTGAACCAAGGTGGGTGATATAATGGTATTGTTAAATGGTGTCATTTAGCCTTCACCAGGCTTTGACTGTTGCCTTCCATGCATAACTAATCTGGGGGCATCTTCAGCAAGCACAATCAGGGCAGTCTCACTGCATGAATGCTATAAGGAGTGGCCTTCAGTGTTGCTAGGTTCTCTCTTATTTCGACTGACATTATTTTGCTTTCTACTTTGCTGCTACGGGAGCACAGGACTCTGACAATGTTATGCTAATTTGGCTAGGGTATACTGGTGTAGCAGTATGGGAACAGATTGTATCAGTGCATCCACAAACAACATACTCAAGTATTTTTCTTATATATACACTAGAGGGGGAAAGCAACATCTAACTCTGAATCAGATTATCACATCCAATGTGAAAATAACTACAAAATATCAGCAAGATGGGTGTCGGCACTCCATAGTATGGGTAGGGCTAATAACATATCATTGTATGTACTGAACAATTTTTCACATGTTCAAGAGTATTAAAATAACAAGTTTACAAGGAAAAAACCAAGAGTCTGATCTTTTAAATGCCTAAACAGTATTCTTGCTATTTATTTTTACTATTTCAGTCATGACACACTTTTTGAATCAAACAGAAAAGCAACAACTCTTTTTAAACGAACCCAGAATTCTACCTTAGAAATCTTACCTGTTCTTGCAAAGTGTGGTTCTTTTCTTGTAGCTGGTTAAGAACAGCGGTTTCTCCTTCACCGGCTTGAATTTTGGCATACAAATCCTCCCTTTCCTTTTCCAACAGGGTGATATTCTCCTTACTCTTTTGCAGCAGGGCTTCAAGATTTTGGATTTTTTGATCCTTATCCCCAATCTGACGTAGCACTTGCTCCAAATCATTCTTGAGGGTGGCAGGAGAATAAGAGAGTTCAGTTAAGTATAACACATATCTATCTATCTATCTATCTATCTATCTATCTATCTATCTATCTATCTATTTTCTATATTTTGATATTGCCTTTTAACCATAATGGCTCCTGGCACAGTTTACAGTAAGAACATATTGAAATTATTAAATCCTAAAAAAAAAAAAAAATGTACCGTATTTTTCGCCCTATAGGACGCACCGGCCCATAGGACGCACTTATTGGGGGGGGGAATAAAGGGGGGGATTATTTCCCCCCCCCCCAGCCCCAAAGAGCAAAGAAGCCATGACAGCGAGTGGGATGGATCCCGCTAGCTTTCCTGGCTTCGTTTTTAGCCTTGGTTCTGGGGGTCCGGGAGCAAAGGCGAGGTTGCACAACCTCACCATAGCTCCTGGAGCTTGTGGGGCTAGAGACGGGGGAAGCCGGAGCTTCCCCCGACCCCAGCCCCCAGAATGGGTCCGAGAGCAATGGCGAAGCTGCAAATATTTTAAATGGCAAATATTTTGAAGACACACATACAAAGGCTATGTTTTTATTCAGACATACAGTTTGTATGTGCACCTATGAACTGCGTAAGTACATTGCAGGAGGTTGGACTAGATGGCCCTTGGCGTCCCTTGCAAGCGTACAATTCTGTGATTCTATAAAAGGGATGTCTACAATAAAGAAGCACATACCATAAGAAGCCAACAAGGGAAGCCCTTCAAATGTTGTTGGACTCCAAAAATGAAGGGGAAATGTGTGTGCGTCCTATGGGGCGAATGCAGGCTTTCGCCGACCCCTCTCGCTCTCCAGGCTTCAGCGAAAGCCTGCATTCGCCCCATAGGACGCACACACATTTCCCCTCCATTTTTGGAGGGGGGAAAGTGCGTCCTATAGGGCGAAAAATACGGTAACAAGCAACAA
The DNA here is from genome assembly GCF_964188315.1 of Podarcis muralis. Taxonomy (NCBI): domain Eukaryota; kingdom Metazoa; phylum Chordata; class Lepidosauria; order Squamata; family Lacertidae; genus Podarcis; species Podarcis muralis. The sequence goes on from NC_135664.1 coordinate 40,780,389, forward strand.
ACCTACCCAGAGAGCCACAACAGAAGGACAATCAAAACAGTTTCAAAATGAGCAAAACACAAAACAGAATTTACTGAATCTAATACCTGACCACCACCACCCCCAAAAAGCGACAAGTTTTCAGTCCCTGTGCTCAAAAACTGTCAAACCTTCAAAGAGGTGGAGTTCGAAAAAGCAGGCTTTCCCTGAAACCGACTGCTAGCTAAGGACAACCAGATGTCCACAATTGATGATACCTCGAACAGGGCCTCATTGGAAGATCTACTACTCCCTGAGATACACAGGACCCAGATTATTTATGGATTTAAAAGTTAAGACCCATAGCTTGGATTGGGCCTCAGAAATCTAGCAGCCAATGAAGATAGCTTCAGCACAGATTTTATATGGTTGACATTATACCATCAGCAGATGAACATCAAAACTCTGAACCAGTTGAGGTTTTCAGTCCATCAGCTGTAATGCTTTTTAAACTGGGGTGTCATTAATCCAATGTAAAAGACACTGAAGCATGAATAAATGACAGGAGTCAAATCCTTGTTTTTTGGTAGTGGGCTCGCCTGGTACATCAGAGGAAATTGATACTGCCACCTCTTGCACCTACTGCCAACATGATCTTTTTTTCTAGTAGCATGAGCTCTCTTACCTGGGCTTCTCGCAGCTTTGCTGTCGTGCTTTGCTGAAGAGTCTGTTGCTCCTGGTGCTGCTGTTTCATTTTATCTAACTGATGCTGCAATTCAGTTGCATTTGCTGCTTTCTCCTTTAGCTTAGAAAAATAGTCACAGACTGTTGACTGAAAACTGATAAGCACAATTCAGTAGTTTAATAGCGTTTATCATTTTGTCTAATACTGAAGCAGTTTACAATAGATACCTTTTAAATGAGTTTAGAAGACATGTATTAGGTTTGTACCAGACAAAATGAAGTATCAGTATTTCACCAGGGAATATTTTTTCTATACCAACAGGTGCCAAAGTACAATAAAAGTGTGTAACTTGGCATGGTGCTTTACATCTGGAAAGTTGCACGTGAAAAAAAGAGAATGGCTTCTGTTTCATTAATAAGAATTTTGACAGAATTAGAATTTTGCATGCTGTGCCTTAGATAACAATAACAATAATCTTCATAGGTTTAAAGCCAGATAGCGACCACTGCCTTAACCCCAGGAGAAATCTTGAGGGGGAAGTAAATAATAAAGACCTCTTGTTTAATCAAGGAGGACCAATACTTTGATCCATTAAAAATATATCACCTTACCTACTTTGTATGTCTTCAGATTGGAGAGAGAGGAGAGGGAACAGAATAATGGATTTTAGAAGGCACAGTTCTTTAGCTAAGATTGAAACCATTCGGATCCCCCCCACCTGCCAGTGTAGCTACAACTGAAGCACACAGGACATTCCAAAGAAGTACTGGAAGGGGAGAAGAGGGAAGAGACTGTTGGCAGCATGCAGGATGGGCTACTGATCTCAGTTCAAGAGAAAGATGAGCCACGGCTCGTTCCACAAATTCCAGAGAGAGATCATCTCACAGAGCCCTGTGAAGAAGATCAGTGCCTGTTCACCCTCTTTGCAGTGGCCAGTTCAATTCCGACCTTCCGACCTCCTTTATTTTAGTACTGATTAATAATTTGTGTCCTTACTATTTTTTTTGCAAACTTTAAGTGGTCAAGAGACTTCAAAGTGTTCTCTGGATTAATTTGTCAAAGCAACTTGCACATTTATAGAGTACTGGCTTATACTTTATTAAAGTTCCAACAATATGATAAAGGATATTCCAGATACCTACTATGGAACATAATTTAAAAGCTAAGCAAGAATTGCATGTTGCCTATAATTCCTACCTGCTCCTCAGCCCGTGAAAGTTTTAGCTGAAGATCAGCCACCTGTTGTTCCTTGTCCATCAGCTTTTCACTTGACAGTTGTCTCTGCTCTTTTAGCCGGCCATGCGCTTCCCCAAGCTGATGCTCTGTCTCCAGAAGTTTATTGTGCAACTGGAGGGAGAAACTGGTCTCATTATTCTCAAAGAAAATGTTTGGCAGACACTTGGCACTTTATCTTTTAATCTGCTATACTCGCATGCAAACTCTGTCAACACATCATGCAGTGGGTAACGTGTATATGGTTCACATCACTGGATTGGGAACTGCACATAAAAAGGCACTGCTTTGGCAATATTTGTTAGGTGGGAGAAGAAGAAGAAGAGTTTGGATTTGATATCCCGCCTTTCACTCCCCTTCAGGAGTCTCAAAGCGGCTCACATTCTCCTTTCCCTTCCTCCCCCACAACAAACACTCTGTGAGGTGAGTGGGGCTGAGAGACTTCAGAGAAGTGTGACTGGCCCAAGGTCACTCAGCAGCTGCATGTGGAGGAGCGGAGACGCGAACCCGGTTCCCCAGATTACGAGACTACCGCTCTTAACCACTACACAACACTGGCTCTCAAATCATTTCCTTTCAAGGATACCTCACCTAAAGGATGGGGTCAATGGCATGTTTTTATTTACTTGTTCATTTTGTATATTCTGCATATATAAGCAGCAATTGATTAGATTTCGATAACTGCTTTATCTGTGCTGTGTTAAAGTACACAAAGGAAAGGTGGATAACACCTATAGACTACTTCTCAAACTTTATCTAAAAAAGAAAAAGGGAATAAGAAAAAATGGGAACCAACATACCAGACAGAGCTTGGAAATGGATTCGGCACAAAATGAACAAAGTATAATAGCAATTAATTTAAAATAAAATCACTATAAGGTATTGTATTGTATTGTATTGTATTGTATTGTATTGTATTGTATTGAAGGTATTTTACACCTTGCAAATAATTTTATATTTGTAGTGAACACTAGGCATATTGCCCACATATCTCTGGGGAGTGTTGTAAAACTAAGAATTTCTGGAATCATGTCTTGGATAACATCAAATAATTAACTGTATATGAGATTCTAAAGAACCCAATGAATATAAACTTATATTAGTTAGAGGACTGTGTTGTTAAGGGGGACACTGAAATGGTCACTATTCTGTTAGCAGCAGTTGGAATGTCAATTTCAACTTAAGGATACCCTCCTTTGTCAGAGTGAATTTTTTGGGATTTGAGACTTACTTACAAGCTCCAACTTTACTTATTGTGTCAAAGCAAGAGAAAACGATTTATACGAAAATAAGTTAATTGAAATATGGATAACCTTCCTATTTTGGAATGAAAAAGTAGGGGATCATAAGGCCATATTCATTCTTTGCTTTGGTTTTGTGAATTCACCTTTTTCATGCATTTTCTTTTTCTGTAATAAATATTTGTAACGATAATAAATGGCAAATATTTTGAAGACACACATACAAAGGCTATGTTTTTATTCAGACGTACAGTTTGTATGTGCACATATGAACTGTGTAAGTACCGTATTTTTCGCTCTATAACACGCAGTTTTTTCCTCCTAGAAAGTAAGGGGAAATGTCTGTGCGTGTTATGGAGCGAATGCCTACGGATGGCAGGGGAATCCGCTGCAGTTGTGAGCAGTCCGTGGCTCTCTTTGAAACTGCAAAGCGGGTGTAAGCGGCTCCTGTCAGCGAGCGGAGCCGGGGAGGAGGGAAAAAAGCAGAGCGGCGCTGGCTGTTTTAAAACAACCCGTGCTCTCTGTCCCTCTCTCCTCACTGAGCTGCTACGTAGCAGCAAAACGTTTCAGCCAGCCTAGCCGAGGAGGGAAAAAAGCAGAGCGACGCTGGCTGCTTAAAAACAACCCGTGCTCTCTGTCCCTCTCTCCCCACTGAGCTGCTAAGTAGCAGCGAAACGTTTCAGCCAGCCTAGCCGAGGAGGGAAAAAAGCAGAGCGGCGCTGGCTGTTTTAAAACAACCCGTGCTCTCTGTCCCTCTCTCCTCACTGAGCTGCTACGTAGCAGCAAAACGTTTCAGCCAGCCTAGCCGAGGAGGGAAAAAAGCAGAGCGACGCTAGCTGCTTAAAAACAACCCGTGCTCTCTGTCCCTCTCTCCCCACTGAGCTGCTAAGTAGCAGCAAAACGTTTCAGCCAGCCTAGCCGAGGAGGGGAAAAAGCAGAGCGACGCTGGCTGCTTAAAAACAACCCGTGCTCTCTGTCCCTCTCTCCCCACTGAGCTGCTAAGTAGCAGCAAAACGTTTCAGCCAGCCTAGCCGAGGAGGGAAAAAAGCAGAGCGACGCTGGCTGTTTTAAAACAACCCGTGCTCTCTGTCCCTCTCTCCTCACTGAGCTGCTACGTAGCAGCAAAACGTTTCAGCCAGCCTAGCCGAGGAGGGAAAAAAGCAGAGCGGCGCTGGCTGCTTTAAAACAACCCCGTGCTCTCTGTCCCTGCCTGCAGTTTTTTGCTGTCCGATTTTGGATCAGCCACTGTAGGGGCTGTGTGTGTGTGAGTGTGTGCTTGAGCTATCGTTCTCCTCCTCCTGCTTCCTGTTCTCTCTCACAGCGCCCCAGCGCTCTCCTGCGACTTTAGGATTGATACTGTGTGTGTGTGTGTGATCGTTCTCCTTCTCTTGCTTCCCACTCCCAGCCCCTACGCTCTCCTGCGACTATAGGATTGATACTGTGTGTGTGTGTGTGAGAGAGAGAGGGGGGGGGGATCGTTCTCCTTCTCTTGCTTCCCACTCCCAGCGCCCCTGCCTCTCCTGTGACTTTAGGATTGATACTCCGTGTGTCTGTGTGTGTGAGAGGGATTGTTCTCCTCCTCCTGCTTCCTGTTCACTCCCCCAGCGCCCCTGCGACTTTAGGGCGACTTTAGCATGGATCCACATGGATCCTCAGGATTTTTGCATTGGGCTACCCCAAATTCACCGTCAGATCACATGTCTGTGGCCACAGCATGAACCACAAAAATCATACATCCACTGTTTTGTTTAGAATATTTTTTTCTTGTTTTCCTCCTTTAAAAACTACATGCGTGTTATGGTCTGGTGCGTGTTATAGAGCGAAAAATACGGTACATTGCAGGAGGTTGGACTAGATGACCCTTGGCGTCCCTTGCAAGCGTACAATTCTGTGATTCTATAAAAGGGATGTCTACAATAAAGAAGCACATAAGACAAGGGAAGCCCTTCAAATGTTGTTGGACTGCAACTCCGATTATCTCTGCCCGTTGACCTTGCTGGCTGTGGCTGATGGAAGATGAGAGTCCAATAACATCTGGAGGGCACCATGTTGCCTACCCCTGCTACGAAACATTTGTCAGTTGTATAGCTAAGGCAAATACAGATTGCAAGACTTGAGAATGATTCTGTAAGAAATATCTCAGAGAGCCAGAGACGAACAAAGCAACCTCTTTCAAGTTTGAGGCAAGTACAATATCCCGGGGACCAAACATCCTTTCTATCTCTCTTCCATTAGAAACAGCTGTAACAGCACACTTGTCGGTGATTAGGCCTTTCCGACCACACACAATATATCATGTGTTAAGCATTCTCAGATTAAAGAATCAAGGCTTGCAAAATCTAACCTTATTTGAGATTGTCTGATTCTTTTTATTAAATGCCATTTTATCAGGACTATGTTCCTACGATCAGGGGCCACACATTACACCTGTGCTTTAGAATGTATACTGGCTATCCTACATCTTTCAACAGCCTTGTATTTAAGCACTAGACGGCAGCCGTGAACAATAAAGATCTGCCTGCAGGCAACTGAGTTGGCTGGCAGATATGGGATAGTGTGTTCTATCCATCCCCTGAGCCCAGCATAGAAACCAAAAGGGATGTCCAAGGAGGAATGTCTCCTCCTCCTGGCCCAACACAGCAATACAGGCCTCTGTCCCTCTTCTGTCTTTCCCCAGCAAGCTAGATGTTTTTGTGGGATTATTTACAGGGTTGTCTTTTAACATGCTGGGTTTATGGATGCATTTTCTAGGAGCAATAAATGAGCTAAGAATTATAAATCACTTTACAAAGGGTTAAACATGAGAAATACATTTACAGCCTTACAGATTTGTACCAAGAACAGCCTCTCCCATCACACTGGATCACACTTCTGAAATTGACCTTGACTATATTGTCAACAGTTTGATAAACAACTAGAAAGAGGTCTTCTCAGAGGACATTCCCTTTGGAACCTTCCTGAAACACTGAGAAGCCTTTATATTTAGTTTTGAAATCAGAATTACAAAAGGTACCGGGGATTCCAGACTGGTATGATATTATTTTTTAAGTATGTTGGAATGTTTTGTGTCTACAGGGATAATATTAAGATTCTCCATTATGAAACCTCAAGTCTGGATGGAATGCATCTCTTTGTGATGTTATCACAGAAGAATTTCAGTGAGCTGCACTTCTTTTTCTTGAAATTTATTGTTCAGTCCAGTGTTTCTCCTAGAGAAAATCATCTTATTCAAATCCTATTAATTTACAGCACACTCTATGATGATGAAATGAATTTCCAGCTGAACTCATCAGTTAAAGAGGCTGTTGCATTTACTCTTGGTTGCTACAGAGACAACTGCAAGTTCTCCAATCTAAATTCCAAACAGGATGTCAGAATATTCAGTTCTGGCACATCACCAAAGAACATTATCAACCAATAGACTTCAATCATGACACAAGAGGTATGTTGCACTAAAAACAGGCACAGCATGAGCACAAGTCTACTACAGGCAATTGGTTAGAAAACCAAAACAGATTCTTATCGAAAATGGCAAACAAGCTTTACTCCTTGGTTGTTTTTTCCTCCCTAAGAAGAACTCGCACACCACCAAAAAGGTACAGATTTGTATAAAATGTCTATATGCTACTTTATATTTATAGATGCAAATTTGGAACCAGCTACTCTACACAGAAATGCAATAGACCTGGTTTGGGCATGGAAACTGTCTTGGTTTCAGGGTGTGTCTGATCCTGTTAATTCTCCTTGATCTCTCAGCAACCTTTGATATCCATGAACATTGGTATCATCCTGGAGTGGCACTGCTCTGTGCTATTTCCAGTCCTATCTGAGAGCCAGAGAGCAGTGACTGGGGACTGGCCCCATAGAGCCTTCAATGTGGGCTTCCACAAGAGTTTGTTTTATTCCCCCATGCTGTTCAACATCTGTATGAAACTACCAATTGGAGTCATCTGGACATTATGAGAGTATTGTCATCAATATACTGATGACACACAGCTCTGTTTCTTCTCTCATCTGCAAATACAGTGGTACCTCGGGTTACATATGCTTCAGGTTACAGACTCCGCTAACCCAGAAATAGTACCTCGGGTTAAGAACTTTGCTTCAGGATGAGAACAGAAACCATGCGGCGGTGGCGGCACAGCAGCAGCGGGAGGCCCCATTAGCTAAAGTGGTAATTCAGGTTAAGAACAGTTTCAGGTTAAGAACGGACCTCCAGAACGAATTAAGTACGTAACCAGAGGTACCACTGTATGGCAGTGGATATGCGGATCGGAGTCTACTGAGGAAATGTAGGGTCCTTACAGAGTGAGGCATTTTGGCTGAAGTGACCTAAACTGTTCACTACACTTAAAAATTAACTGCTGTTAAACTTTGAACAGTATTTCCCTTGGCAAAGCAGCAGCAGTGCAGGCCATCTTCAAGGCTACCTTGCCCGGACATTCTGACATGGGCAAAATGTGGTGCAGGAGTATTGCTGACCACTCTACTGCAATGGCAAAGCAGAAGTTGTGCTCCTGGAGTCCTAAACAGAAACGGGTGGGTAGGTGAGTGGCCAGGTGAGAGCATTCAAGTCTGCTCCCTCCCCTCTTCCCATAGCACTGTCAAGGCAAAAGTCTCAGTATGGCTAACAGGCAGGCTTGCCCTGCTCTTACACCACAGAACAAGCAGCCCCCACAACTTGCTTCCACTATAAGCCCCCCTTTCCTCCAATGTGGGTTACCTCAGCTGTGAATTTATGCTTTATTTTGTAATCCACATATGAAAATCAATAAATTGAAATATATATATATATATATATATATATATATATATGCAGGTTTTGGTGTCCTCGGGTATCTTCCCGTGAAGATATCTTACACGGGAAGATACCCGAGGACACCAAAACCTGCATTCCTGTACCCGTGAAAATCTACGAAAGCAAATATATATATATATATATATATATATATATATATATATATATAGGTTTTGGTGTCCTCGGGTATCTTCCCGTGTAAAAGTTGGGGTGTCTAGGCGACGTTTCGACGAGGTCCCACTCGTCATCTTCAGGCAGGTGCTTTCGGCTTCTTGTTACTGGAACAGAGCAGGATCTCAGTGTTTGAGTTCCTATAAATACTGTTGAGGAGGTGTGGCCTCCAATGTTCTGGGCAGAGAGGAAGTTCCCAGGCTAGTGTGCCTTTTCTTCTTTTGTTCCTTAATTGCTTGAGGGATATCTTGAGTGATTTCTTGAGTGATATCCTGAGTACCACTTAGGTGGGTCATTAGGTGTGGATTAGTTGCTAAAGCCTTTGTGTCTTGACCTCTTGAACTTTGTGAAGAGTTTTTCTGAGAAGATGGGTGTACTACATTTAGTTGTGCTCTGGCTTGGCTTCGTGTATAGGGGCGAGCTGTGGTTTTGTGGCCTGTGCCAGCCAGATCTGTGTAGGGATTGCAGGGGGGTGCAGCATCCGGAGGTGCCACCATGGTTTGGCTACTGGATGGTGTCTGTAATTTATCTGTGGAGAGGGTCTGGGTTTGGGTCTGGTGTGGTTGATTGGTGATGGCGTTCTGTGTGCCTCTGGATCTGGTGTCAGTTTTTGTGGGGAGGGCTAATTTCCAGATGTCTGGCAAGCGGGATGTGTCGTCACGCTTGTTCATGTTGTGAGGGTGTCACAACATGAACAAGTGTGACGACACATCCCGCTTGCCAGACATCTGGAAATTAGCCCTCCCCACAAAAACTGACACCAGATCCAGAGGCACACAGAACGCCATCACCAATCAACCACACCAGACCCAAACCCAGACCCTCTCCACAGATAAATTACAGACACCATCCAGTAGCCAAACCATGGTGGCACCTCCGGATGCTGCACCCCCCTGCAATCCCTACACAGATCTGGCTGGCACAGGCCACAAAACCACAGCTCGCCCCTATACACGAAGCCAAGCCAGAGCACAACTAAATGTAGTACACCCATCTTCTCAGAAAAACTCTTCACAAAGTTCAAGAGGTCAAGACACAAAGGCTTTAGCAACTAATCCACACCTAATGACCCACCTAAGTGGTACTCAGGATATCACTCAAGAAATCACTCAAGATATCCCTCAAGCAATTAAGGAACAAAAGAAGAAAAGGCACACTAGCCTGGGAACTTCCTCTCTGCCCAGAACATTGGAGGCCACACCTCCTCAACAGTATTTATAGGAACTCAAACACTGAGATCCTGCTCTGTTCCAGTAACAAGAAGCCGAAAGCACCTGCCTGAAGATGACGAGTGGGACCTCGTCGAAACGTCGCCTAGACACCCCAACTTTTACACGGGAAGATACCCGAGGACACCAAAACCTACATTCCTGTACCCGTGAAAATCTACGAAAGCACATATATATATATATATATATATATATATAATTTTCTTCTGTGTGAAAAACATTCATCTTACCTGATTTAGTTCATTTTGAAGTTGTAGGCCATGCTGTTCTTTTTCTTCCCTTTGTTGCTGTAGCTGTTTGAACTCGGCCTTGAGGTGTTGGTACTTGGTCTCAGCTTCTGACAACTCTTCCTTAAGTTTCTGACTTGCTTCTCTCCTTTCACCCAATTCTTTCTGTAACCTCTGTAATGAGTCCTCAGATGCAGACAGCCTTGCCTGAAGTTGTTGACAGTCCACGTCCTTTTGATTAAGGGTTGCTTGCAGATTTTTTTTGCCGAGTAATTCTTCATTTAGACTTTCTTCTAATTGAGTATAACCCAACTCTCTTTTTTTCAACTTTTCTGCCAGACTCTACAGTATTAGATTAATTTAAAATTAAAGTATAGGTTACTCCATTATGCTGTGAAGTTATTCTCAACTGAAATTCTTAAGAAGCGTTGACTGGTATCACGATACCGTTCTTTTACGAGGAGATAAAAAACAAAGTATGTAACAAGTAAGAGGGCCAACTAATTCAGTCTAAAACACATGCATCTCACAGCTGAGTAATACTCACGTGAAGCTGCTGCTGCAAAAAGGGCCACATCCACATCACAGATGAACATTTTATATGGTTGTGGCGGCCCAAGAAAGGTCTGCCACCAAGGCACAAATTACAGTAGCTGCACACACAGCTCCCACATGAGCAAACAGCTTTTCACTATCTCTATACCTGTCTGTAAACATCACAGCAATGCCATGTATTTCCAAATCTTGGGAGTATGGGAAAGCTGACATGGGTATGAACTCTTAATTTCTATCTTTTATCTCTCCCCAAAATCAAATGCATTCCCCTTTAAATACCAAGGGACAGTATCATGGTCTCTGCTTTCTTGTTGTGTTCTTTTAATAACAGAAAGAAAGGGAAAAAGTCAAGGGGCACCTGTACCACTGAATTATTTTACTTCTGCCAGCTTCATCAACTGAGTTCTACACCTCTGAAATTCCAAGGATGCAACGTTGAGAATTTCAGCCAACCACTTAAAAATGCTAGGTTTGGTGTCAATTGACATTCTCAAATAAAGTTAATAGCTCTAGGATTCTTACCTGGTTTTTCTGTGTTAATTCATTAACGGAAGTTTGAAGCTTCTGAAGGTCCCGTACATATACTGCAACCTCCTGTGGTCCTTTGGCAAGTTCAGCTCTTAACTGATTTATGGTAGTCTTAAAAAGAAAAAGAAAAAGGTAGAAGAACAATTCACATATTGTGTGTGTGTGTGTGTGTGTGTGTGTGTGTGTGTGTGTTCCATGAGGGGATTCTAATGAAACTGAGTTTTTATTAGTTTAGATCACCACCAAGAAACTGAGCATACTTAATTATATCTAGAATCTCTGGAAGAGGAAGCTTTGCTCCTGTAGCACTTCCTTCGATTTCTTCAGGATGAGAAGGAAACTTTTCTCCCCGTTTTATTGGGGTAACCAGAAACAACTTTTCAGAAAGGAGACGCAGTGCGCAATTTTTTTCACAATTATCTGATATAGATGGATACAGGGCAATGTGATGGTATAAAGCTCAAAAGGTTTTACTAACTGATTACTAAATCAGCGTTGAACTTTTACGTATGAAATGCAGGTCCCTTACTCTTTTACCACAATAAGTTATTATTTTTAAAAATGAAAGTTAAAAATATTGAGTGCCCCGGGGGTGGGGGGAAAACATGTTTACTATCAACACGAGAAAGAGAATTTGGTGACAGAGCTCAGATCCCTGAAAGGTGTGTGTGCATGTATGAACCTATTTTGCATGTGTGTGCACTCACATGTACTATGGCTACGAAACAGCTACCAGGATGTAGCTTGCAATGAAACTACTGGCTTTCCATAACATAAAAGTATAAGCATTCGCTACAGACAGGGTTACTTTTGGACAACTGGTCCCTTTCCATGGTCCTTTTTTGTGGTTTTATGAAGCAAGAACATCTACAGACTGAAGGTGTTTAGACTGCTTGTGACAGATGGAATTGGTTTGTCTACATTTTAACACAAGCTTTGCGAGTGGTCAGGTACCCCACCTTGTCTTTGGACAAGCAGTAGCAATTGTAGAGTGCTTCCTAACTACTACGCTTTTTGCATAAGCTCTAGCCCTTTTATTTCTATAACTTAACACCCCATTCTTCAACCCAATGAGGTTCCCAATAAATTCAAATAAAGCTACACTTCTTGGCCATGAGGGACCTTGCCACGCTAATCCAAGCTGTCATAATGTATAGGATTAGCTGCTATAATGTGATTTATTATGCCATTTTTGTATTTTCCAGCTGTGTTTTATGCTCCACTTGTAGGCTGAACTCAGCAGGATACGGCAACTGTACTGCTGTTCTGCTCTCCCCCTTCAGACATAATTAGGAGTATAGGACTCCTGTTCCACTGATGTTATATCAAATGAGGTTCTATGTCAAATTTCCAAGTCACTTTTTAAAACTTAGGAGGACATGTTTATTTTATTTAAGTAAAAAAGGTGAGTTAAGCAGGGGTGGTTATGAGGTACCAAAGGGGGGAAACCATGCCACATCCCCCAACGCTTCCACAGATGTGAAATAATAACCACAGCCTTTAGTTTTTCTTCCTCCGTAATCACACTCTGTGGCATTGTTCATCTACTTACCCAAACATTTTGCTGAATTGTTAAAATATTTGCAAAAGGTTTACTGAAATGTCTTTGATTTGCACACATACACAGTAAGTTCCCACCTGATGTAACAAGATATTGAAATGATCTTTAGAACTGAACTCAACATGATAGGTTGGGATTTTTGTTTTTGTTTTTTTAAAAAGTATTACCTCAAGTTCCAAGACCTCCATGAGAAAGCAGCAAAAAAAATAAAACAGATGGGTGAATGGTGAAAGAACGCAGTGATAAATGCTAGTACCACGTTAAACACAAATTTCATGAATTTCATGGATGTACTTTTAGCAGAGCTAGGCTGCAATTCTGGGGTTAAATACCACTGAATTCAATGGGGCTTACTTCTGAGCAGAAACACAGAAAGCTGCACTATTGGGCTGCAACACCTATGCACACTTACCATTGGACATATTAGGACATACTTCCAAGTAAACATATATAAGATTAAGTTGCAAGTATTTAGATAACTCTTTGTGGGCAGCACCTTTTTAATTCAGGGACCCAGTCCCACTACAGTTTACATTCTTTGAGTAAAGAGTATTTGTTTTGCTTTCTCATACTGGCTTATGCCCATTATATATCAACAGCTGTCCTCTTTGGGTAAGGAACCTGTTACCCTCCAGATACTGTTGGCAGCCTGACCAATGCTAAGAGACAATGAGAGTTTGAGTCCAACAGCATCTAACAAGCCACAGGTTTCCCACCCATACTCTCTATCAGTGGTTCCCAACTGGTGGTCTGCAGACCCCAGGGGTCCACATAACCCACCCAGGGGGTCTGTGACACCATTCACATAACTAAAACTACCATAAGAGATATTAAAATTTTCAAAAGTAGGGGGTGCATGGCTTAGCTTCTGAAAAACGGGGCGGGGGGGAATACTTCGCTAATTGGGAACCATTGCTCTATATAATCAAGCCATAAAGCATTTTTAGTATCTAGAATCCAAGAGGAAGATGAGCACAGATGACTAAAAAGAACATGTCACAAACACTGAATAATAATATGATCAATGCAAAACTAACAATCTAGACAGACAACTTGTTTATAGATTTTCATATAGCTGATCACCACAATCTTAAGCACTTTTTTTGGTAAAAAAATGAGGTGCTAGTACTCATATACAGTGGTACCTCGGGTTACATACGCTTCAGGTTACACACTCCACTAAGCCAGAAATAGTGCTTCAGGTTAAGAACTTTGCTTCAGGAGATGAACAGAAATCGGGCTCCGGCGATGCGGCGGCGGCAGGAGGCCCCATTAGCTAAAGATGTTCTTCAGGTTAAGAACAGTTTCAGGTTAAGAACGGACCTCCGGAACGAATTAAGTACTTAACCCGAGGTACCAGTGGTCCGTACTTAACCTGAAACTGTTCTTAACCTGAAGCACCACTTTAGCTAATGGGCCTCCTGCTGCTGCCACGCCGCCGGAGTCTGATTTCTGTTCTTATCCTGAAGCAAAGTTCTTAACCTGAAGCACTATTTCTGGGTTAGCAGAGTATGTAACCTGAAGCGTATGTAACCCGAGGTACCATTGTACTTATTAAAGTGCCATGGGAGCCAGCAGAAAATGGCTCCAAGGGGAGGGAGAAAGAGGGGGGGGGGAGAGAGAGAGATGCTAGTACGCTGTACCAGTGGGTACTGTCACAAAAAAGCCCTGCCTAGAGATATCACCATATAATAATGAGAATAAAAACGATATTGTGAAATGGGAATTGACTTGGAAGTAGCAATGCACACAGGCTTCCAAAGATGATATGAATTGATAATGATAACAGATTCTAGTAAAGGTTTTTTTAAAAAAAATTACAGTAAAGAAAGAACTCAAGAAAGAGTCCTAGATTAATATTTATTTTCACATGAGAAATATTTTTTGCTAGATACTCTACCTCTGAGGTTGAACATTCTGCTCGCAAATGATTACACTCATCTTTCAGTTTCTCAGATTCTTTCTCACGCTCCAAAGTCATCTTGTCCATCAGCATTTGAACTTGAACTAATTCCTTCTTTAAAACAGCAACATCTTCCACCCCGGGCCTCTGAAGCTTTAGAAAAATGAAAGAATGGAAAATACATCTTATGGAAATCAGACTGGCAGCATATTTTCAATATGGTTTGCCAGAAATTTGCTGACTTGACACCTGCGATCGGGGATATTAACAGCACACAAAAAATATTCTATACTGCACTGGCCAGATTTAGATTTGCTTAAAACCAACATGGTGGTTGCCTCATGTGCAATATTTCTGTATTTGAACAGTTCTAGAACAGCAAATCTAGCTTTCATTTCTTAGGTCCAGACAGTTGGTTTAAACTTCATGGGATGTCTTTACACTCAACTCCTGTTGCTATAGTACTGTGCAACTACATCTACTGAAGCTGCTCAGAGAAATTAAAAGTCATATGAAGGTTAAAACTTGCAACAGCTGTGGGTAATAACTTGTATCTAGTTACTTTTTGTACTCAGGAATAGTTTCCTGGGTAGAAAATGCACTGTGCAGTTGATTAATTGTGCATACGTACATAAATTTGAATGTGGCAAAAAAAGCCATGATAAATTTAGTAAACAGGGGGGGAAATAAGTACAAAATTCTTAGTTCCTAACAACAATTTCTCTTTCCCTCTTTCATTAGTTTTTTTTAGTTTAGGGCAAGACAACAGATTCTTACATCAGGGCCTTGTTTTGTAACATTAAAAAATCACTGTCAAAGATGAACAATAACAGCTTGTTTTAAAAATGCAGTTAAAATGATCAATAGCTGGAACCGTCCCCTTCCAATTTGGACAAAGCACAAGTAAAACATGATCACATGATAATAAGTTACCAGCTCTGTTTTCAAATCTTCGCATACACCTCTCTCTTTTTGTAGCTCTTGTGTCAAACTGGCCACTTTCTGTTCTGCAGCTTGTCGAAGGCTTGTTTCTTCATCATATTTGGCTTTAAGATCTCGTTAAGAGAAAGGTCACACAAAAGGTCATTCATTTAATTTAAACTGAAACAAGCATCATGTTGCATAACAATTATGGACACTTACCCACAATTTCAGTGGCCAACTGTGCTGCTTTCTGTTCAAATAAGTCTTTCATCTGCTTAATATTAAAGTTTTCTACATGACTCTCTTCTAGCTGCTGTTCTAATGATTCTAATTCTAAAAAGAAAGCATGTTTATTGAATATCTCAGAAGTGGAATAATGTTTCACAGACCCCTATACTGATAAAAATAACATTTTTTCACATTAAATAGAATCTTGTCATGTGAATAAAAAATGATGCTTAACATAATCAAATCCTAAAGAAATCAGTACATCTTCTAGGAACCCCAGTTGTATTGCAAAACTACTATGCAGACATGCTGCATTTTCATACAAAGTACAGGCATATTTCACATTTATTCGCAGCAATCTTGAGCACTATTATTTAAATTTATTTTCCCACATTACTCACTTAGATTATAAGGATTTCCTGCTTATTTTAACATAAATACTAAAGTGGAGGACTACAAGTAATTTCCAGAGCAAATAGATCATCAAATTAATCAAATTAACTGTGTGTTAATTGTGGTTTCCCAATTATTTAACATGGTAGCAATTGTGGTTTATTAAATCATTAACTATAACAAGCTGCAGCAAAAAGAAATTGTTCTAAAAGGGAAGAAGCTACAGGAACATGTACACTTTTACAAGAAAATTAATCTCCTTTCCTCTAATTAAAACATAGAACCAGCATGACTTTCAAGAGGTACAGAAATGGCTCTAGACAAAAGCAGAGAACAAAATTTTAGAATATTTGTCAGCTGCACGTCAAACTGAAATATTTGCACTACAGCTGATTGGGTCACTTTCTTGAAGCAGACATTATCGGGGGGGGGGGGGAATGCTTCAAGAGATATGTGAATCATGCAATAACATTTTCTTGACAATTACATTTCTTTAACCACCACAAAACTGTGTTTTAAAAAGTATGTTACCTGTAGATGCAGCAGTTTCCAGTCCATCAGGTTTAGACTCCTTAAAAAGAAAAAAAGAAAATTTTCAGAGGTATTTAAAAATATTGCCATTTAGTTCCACAAGTTAAGAACTGATTAAATTCAGCACATTTCATTGATCAAATTCAACAGTTACCTCTAGAGAAAAGAATGCCAAGTTGTTGTGACTAAGAATAATCCTGCACTTGAGTAAGTTACCAAGACAAATTATTTAGTACATACAAGTGCTTCTATGAGTCCACATACTACACTAAGGGCACAATAAATAATGCTATGCTTTTATGCTATCTCCATTCACTTTGACAGGACTCCACGGAAATGAATGAAGATTGTAAAGTAGTTGCATTTGTTGGGTTACTATGCATTGATTCTGCTACAATCAAAGGACAGAGCTGCAGAATGAAGCCTCCACGGTCTTATCCCACCTGGCACTCAAACTGCCAGAGAGAGAGGCAAAGCGACCAGAGAAATGAAGACAGATGCAGATAGGATCAGTAGGTGATATCAAATACTCATACTCAAGAGTAGGCTGATTGAAATCAATAAACGTAAGTAACTAAGTCCACTGATTTCTATGGTCCTAATGCCAAGTATGACATAGCTGGATATCACCCAGTAAAAATAGGGGGGGGGGGGCTATTAATTTTGATCAGTACATGCATATCTGGTTTTCACATGTTTTAAGAGTGCATTTTTTTGAAAAAGCACACTTTAAGCAATTCTTCCTTAACTGGCACTGCATTAAAGAGGGGCAGAAGGAGAAGATCAGCAGAGGAAAGACAATAGAGAAGAAAAGGGTGGTAGGAGGAAAAGGAAGCCATGGGGAGGAAAGAGAACAAGATGGGAGGGAAAGGGACAGAAGTCTTAAGGGGGGGGGAATAGGTCCAGAATAGGAATATGAAAGCTCTGTAGCTGGTCATACTGTTGACACTACTACTATATAGTTCAGGGGTGGGGAACCAGTGAACTTACAGATGCTGCTGGACTTTTAACTCCCCATCAGGGTCATTTAAGTTCAACAGTGTCTGGAGTGCCACAGGTTCTCCACTATTGGTATAGGTTAAATAAATCTATTAAATAAATCTATTAAATGATACACACACACACACATGCAATATTCTTAAACTACTTCAGTAAATGAGTTATGGAACTAACTGAATCAGGCCACGTGCCTTACAAAAAAGGTTTTAATCTTCCATTTCAAGGATGATAACAAACTGCTTGTGGTAAACCTGCTTCAAGTATTTTTAAAGCAATTACTTGCTGCCTCTGCCCTTGAACTTTCTCTAATTCTTTCTTCAGCTCTTCAGAGTACCATCGCTCCTCCTGAGCAAAGGGAAGTTAAAAGCATTTTATGAGCTTATAGGTTTGGCAATCTTCTAATGCACTTTTTAATTTTAAACAAAGAACTGCATTCACAAGTAATGCACACTTCCAACCTTAAGTGAAGCTTGCAAGTCTTGAACTTCTTGCCGTAGTAGTGTTACATCATCTCTGAAAAGACAAATAATGTTTGAACTTGTGTTAAAATAAATTTTTGCAGTTAAATTAAATAACATTTATTTCTCTGAGAAATATTCAAACAAACTACTTTCAGTTAGTCTTCTGAATTCCAGATACAAGTTAAGCATATATCCATTAGCTCCCCCTTATATTAACAATCATATTTAGAAATGCTACACTTATTAACATAAGTACCTTAAGATGCAGTCCAAACTTAAACATTGGCTTTAGCTGGACTTACTTCCTAGTTAAATAAACTTAGTACTGCAATCCAGTTTTGAAATGCATATGCAGTCATTTCTCTACATGAAGCATTAGGAAAACATCTTTTAAGGGGGGAAAATGTATTTTAAGAAAAAACATCTTTTAAGAAAAAAAGGGGAACCAGAACAGTCAATAATTACTACAACAATGATATAATATTATAGAGAGAAAAGCATCTTTGCGACTGCAGCAACTTATTTTATTTATGTGTTACTTTCCAGAAAAGTCTTGAAGCAACAACAATAAACATAATAAAAATAAATCAATATTAAAAATTGTACACTAAAAGTTCATTCACAGAAAAATCGTAAGAAGTGACGAACAATTCAAAGGCCTAGCAAGTTTTTACAAACGGTACACAAGAAAATCCCATTGTACCTTGTCTGCTACAATGAATAGCATGCAAGCTGTTGAAGATTCTATCACTGGTAGCCTTCATCCTTTCATTTAACTGAACCATTTATCTACTGCAGATTAACATGCTTCAATATATTATTCAATGCTCAGATTACTACATGCTTAACATGCCGTTATGATAAGTTATTACTGCTTAGTATTGCTTAGTACCTGTTTGGAGACATGTTAGTTTCTCTTCCTTGGCTTGTATCAATACCAGATTCATGAACTGCTTCATAGTGCTTAAAAAGTTCTTCAGCTGATCCATGAGACTTCATACAAAGAGGACAAATAAATCCCTGTAACATAAAGGGGGGGGGGATTAATAGTATTCCCTTGCTTTTTATACTACTTTTAATTCATCATTCTATCTAAATATAGAATATTCTGTAACGAAACAAGAAAACTGCATTTCAACAATAGTTTTCAAACCACTCATAAATGAGTCAAACGAAAACTATAAATTGAGATGGATGTGCCTGCAATAGTTGCAGTAGTAAACAATAATTGTAATTTTGAATATGATAAGCAAATAATTGCTAATTCAATGCCAGACATGCCATACTTGTCCACTTTGACTTTTGGAACACTTTTAACTTACATTTTAAACCTATATCACTTCTGTCACTGGGTTTGTCTGCACTTTGTCTTAACACATGTATGATACTGATCCATAGGATCTTTCTGCAGAATTCAGATTCCAGACTCCAATTCAGACACTGTGCCAAAACACAGCTAAGGAAACTTACCTCTAGGCCACATTTGTATGTAATGCTGAACTATGTGAGTGAAGTAAAATGAGCCTAAACAAAAACTCAAGCTCACAGACTCCACCTTCACCTTCCCTTCCACATTGCCAGGAGGAACACCTCTGGAACATTTAGTTTCCATTTTATAGACGCTTGGCTTAGCCTTACATATTAAGCAGAGACAGTGATTTAAACTGCTTAGCTAAATAAGCCAGCTTCGTAACTCCTGGATTGAAGCAGAGGCGGATTTAGGGAAGCACAACAGGTTTGGTCACACTGAGAGTGAGGCCTTGGAGTCGCCACATGGGGTGCAGCAACTATTATGCAGAATGGAAGGCGAGATGTGCGGGGTGCCAAATTTTGGAGTTGCACGGGACACTGCTAAAGTATGAGACCCGAAGATCCACAAATGACTGTTTTAAACCATGACCTCTAATGCATACATGAGGAAGATGAACATGTTTATTTTAAATCACGATTATGGTTCATACATAATGCTGCGCCAGCAATCTGCAGAAACTAAATGCTGCAAAAGTTATTGTCCTGGCAGCATGGATGGAAGAGATGGAAGAGGGACCATTGTCCAAAGTATAAGGCAGCTCCCTATTGGCAACTGCCACACATGACTCTCTTTGCAAGCTTCATGCTTTTTCCCCCACTTCTAAACAGGAAACACAATGTTGGGACTTATGAAATAGGCCAATGAGCACAGACTGCTGACTCAGTCTTTGAAACATGCCAATGAGTGGATTTCCCTTTCTCCTTGATGAAATGTTCCCTCTGGATACTGGGGTTTCTAATTCACATGTAGAGCATTACAATGCTACAGAAGAGAGCAAGAAGAACCTACACTGAATTCTGCAAGCACACCATAACTGCTAGATTGAATAGATCATATCAGCACAACCCAACAAGGTAAGTCTACTGTAAATACACATTCGGTATAAAATGTCATTAGACTAATAATGAGGAATGAGCTCAGCAAAATCCTTTATGCTGGACATTAAGAGTAGGTAGGTAGCATCCTTCCTATGACTTCCACTTTAAAACAAATTGTATATTCACTGTAGAGCTTACCTTACTCTTTATAATTGTTTTATATGTAATTTTAAAAATTGTTTTTATATATGCAATGTTTATGTAATATATTGTAAATGTATCATAAATAACTTCAAGATGCCACCGAGAAAATAATTCACAAAGGAAATAAATAATAGCTGTTGGATGCAAACTGTTATAACATTGTTGAAAACAGACATGTTGAAAAACATGTTTTTAAAAGTATTTACCACCCCTATCAGAAAAAAAATGCATCATGATCAAAAAGCTGTTAAAGACACTTATATACGTGGCATTCTTCATCACTAAGAGCTGCTTCTAACAGTACATTTTCCTTATATGCAAGTAGAATCAAGTATGGGGACCTAAAATGCAGATATAGCATTCAAATGGAAGCGTCCTCCATTTTATTTGCAAACCGATCACTCAACGTTCAACCATTAGCAACTAAAATGCACAACTAAGGCTGCCGTGTTTTATACACTTAGGGCTGGATCAAACGCTCCATCTCTCTCACTCAAAAGACCAAAATTTAAAATAATAGTAAACACATATAACATAAAAACAATGCATCGTAATTTACTTAAACTATAGGAAGACTATAAATTTAAAAGTTTTACACATTTTAATGCTGTCAACTAGCAATTTTATTCATGTGGTAAAATTCAAGAGATCACGTCGTAGTTGCTATGGTGATCCCATAAGTGATAGGCAACGATTATGTTGCTATCTAGGGCAGAGTTAACTAAACTTTTATATTAAATATTTTTTGCAAACAATATTTAATATTTAAAAACACTATATTTAGTTAGGATTTACATGGCAACATTTGGTCAAAAAGAGATGGCAACAAAAAGAAATGTCACTTGGGAGGTAATAATGGCACTCCCAACAAGCGGTCAAACTTAGCAGAAGGAGAATGAGCACAAACTAAAACATGTTTTCATAAAGGGCTATCAGCTCATACCACAAAGGCTTGGTTTACAGCACAATCCTACGCATGTCCACCCATAACTAATTCCAAATGTGTCCAATAAAGCTTACTCCCTATTAAGAGTGTTTAGGATTGCAACCTTAGACACTGATAGAATGAATCCATTGGCCCCAAACAAAGCAAAAGCATGGTACAGTATTTTTAATGCTTTCTTCCAAACATTTCAGCAAAGGCATGCCTAAAAAAGGGGGAAGCTAAAATGGACTTACATGTAAGATTTAGCACTTTGATCAAGCCACTCACATTTACTGTTGTTGGCATCCGTCTGTCTCGAGAGACAGTGGAGTGAACCTCCGGGGTGAAGTCAAACTGCTGCGTTAGCAGCACCAAAGTGACCTCCCCTGAGCGCAAGCCTGGGCAGTGTGTATGGAGGTCCTGGGCTGCCCAGACAACAAGACCCGCCCACCCAGCTTCACTGATGTGGTCCAAAGGAAAGCAGAGCAATACATTTGGCACCAGCTGGGTGTACAAGGACTTCTAGAATTTGTGTTGGGTTTACTCCTTAGCCTTTTCTTCTCCTGAAGATATTCTGCAAGGCAGCAATGGTATAAGATCAGAGTTCTCCTTCTCCTAGATGAACTACCTTCCCAGGTTAACAAGTCCCATCTGCTCCTCACTTTCTTCTACAACACCTGAAGACCGCCTTCTTGACCATTGGCCCCACTATTAGTCTTGTCTGCTCAATCCGCCAAAGCCTGTCTTTCATGCAAGGGAAGTCCTTAACTCAATGAAAGTTTAAGACCCATCAGCTACCCTCACCTGGTTTAGCTAGCCAGTCAAAGCCTTTTCCCAAAGTGTGGCTGCTGTCACATGCTGACAGCTTCTAGGAGCCACAGACGAGGACCAAAGGTGGACAAACTACTCCATTTACTGTGCATCTTTAAAAAAAAAAATCTGCAAACTAGTATGAATGAAGCTACAGGAGAGAAGTTAAACTTCCTCCATATCTGCCAATGCTAGTATGTAGGGTTCACTGCAACGTTTTAATTGTTGGTTGTATGTGAAAGCAATACCTTTTTAAAACGCACAGTGCAAAAGCTACTTGAGCTCATTCCCAGATTCTCCTGACAGTGCCTGAGTGCAATTGTTTTACTATTGATTGGTGTTTTATTAAAAAGACAAAAAAAAATCAAGCCCTTTACCATAAGAGGTAACATTTTCTAAGAGAGGTTTCACTACATACACTACAAAAAAATTTTAAAAAACAATCCTGACTTTTCTTCAAGTAGTCATGCCTTCCTAGTATGCCTATGAACTCTCAATAGAAAACCCCAAGCAAAACTACAGCTGCCTATGTATGAGCCATGTTGAAGGTGGTGGATTCTTCACCACTCCAGTCTTCTACAGGTTTGAAACGCTCCGGCAAAAATCTCCACCTTGGTCCATAGCACAGACCAAGCTGCCCAATATAGCTCTATATCCAGAAACCTAGAAGCAGAATTTCTAGTGAACAAGTCTGTCAAGCCTCAAACACTTAAATGGGAAAATGATTTTATACACTGTTCTGTCAGTTCACAATGAAATATGCAGGAGAAAATTCAAGTAATGTATCAAGTTGTTCAAATAACTACATGAGGAACAAAAACATGCAAAGCTATTTTCAATATGTAAACGCCAATCTTTGATACCACAGCCATTTCACAAAAGGCAGCTGCAAATCAGAAAGAAGGAACCACAAGACACCCTCAGGACATACAATATCTGGCACTGGCCTTCTGTTATGGATATAACACCACCACCACTAAAAAAAACCAACAACCACCAATACACCTTGTATCTTCCTAGAGTAGGAAGTATCCAGAAAAGCTGAAGGGGCCCACACCAGAGCAACCAGAAAGGAAAAGCACTTATTTTTCCAAGCATCCCAGAACCAAGCCACTGAAGCCAAATAAACAAGACCCACAGTGGCAGTAGGCAGTTCACAAAGCTCCAATCTTCTTGTTTCTATCCCAACGTGCTCTTGGTAATGTTCGGACAGATCAGTGGCAGTAACACACATTTTCATGCACACTGGACAGATGAAGCCCTGTGAAAGAGTTGCTTTTAGGCATGTATATATTTTAAAACATTGGAAGCAAACTGAATGTCAAAAAAGGCAGCACAATGCTCAAATATGTAGCAATGCATAATGCAGCAAATATATAGAAAATATGAGATTCACCAAATGGGGAACCAAACACAACGCAAAACAACATTTTATGCAATATTGCAAGATATTCAATGCAACTAAACACTGAACATTGAAATAGGTAGGGGGAGTAAGCTTCCTAGGCATTTTTTCCAAAGAGTTCAGATCCAAGGTTTAGAACAAATCTAAGTTCAATCTAAGGTAATGTATTATTATAATACAGTACCTCTGAAGAGCTCTCATTGTTGACATCCACCGCATTTCCTGGGACTGCAGATGAATCGGAGTCAGAACTCTGAGATCCAACTCTGCCTGGAGTCTGAAAACAAAAAGGCAGATGTAATATATTATATTTCCTTATTGTATTGCAAGAAATAAATAACTATTAAATCAGTTATACTTTATAAAATCTTTCACAACAGATGCACATGTGAATTGTTTAAATTCTCTGTTCTAGAGTAACAGGAAATTACACTAGTGCCTCCAACTATATTCAAATGTACAAACTGAGCAGGAGTGTTAGAGCTATAGCAACAAGCATACAGGTTGGCACTATCACAAAATAAGAACCTTTATCTTATTAGTAGAATGTGTAATAAAAACTATCAATTGTCCAATAATTCTCTAGGTTCCATGGATGTTTAAATACACATGTATGTTGCCGTGGCTTCATGCATTTCCCATAAGCAACTCAGTGAAGTACTGTAGCACAAGCTATGTTTTTAAAGCATAGATCTCGCCTTACTTATTTATTTTTTAACACAGGCATTTTGTGCATATGCTAGACACTGAATATGTTCAGTGGCATATTTTAAAAAAACTTTTGCGGAACAGCTGAACATTTTTAAGGCCTAGTGAATGCATAGATCTTCCACCTGTCCTTCTCTGGACTGAAGCTACCATGGCAGATATATTTTTTTCAAATATGGTAGCCATTCTACATTTTAACAGACACAGTAGTGCCATATTGTAAAGAAAATCTGATCGACACCAATGTACACAGTACTTATTTGATCTTTTTAAAGAAATCACATATAGAAAACTTTTCATTTGTAAATGAAGGAAAAGTATAGTAATCTTCATCACCATCATCATCATCAACAAGAGGGCAACTGGGCCATCTCAGAGTTGGGACAATTAACCTTTTCGGCCCAAGGACCACATTCAAGATTCAGCATGTGCACAACAGTGGTCACGGCCAAAGTGGTTGCGCCTATGCAGAGATGCATGAGGCCTTCTACCCACCCTTTGTAACTTCCTCCCATTATATATCAGACATGTGCCCTCTTTATTTTATTTCAGTGCCTACTAAAGATATTCCTCTTTCATCAAGCCTTCTATATGGAGATATTTATTCCAGTTGATAGTTGCACAGAGTTTGAATTGCTTTTATATATTCCTGTTGTTTTAATCATAATGTTTTATATATGCAACTGTTTCACAGGTTTTTATTATATTGTAAATTGTCTTATGGGAAGCAATTTTTAAACGAAATACCTAGTAATAGATAATAATAATAATGTGCACACCACATATCACACAGATGCATAGTGCGCGCACACAGGCACACTTCACTCACACATACACATACACTTCTCTCACACATACATGCAAGCAACCCTGCATATATAGGCATATATTACTCCATCCTAGCACTCTCGTCCTAGCACTGCAATGAGGCTATTTCTCTATCACAGCCCTGAACTAGGAGGAGAGGTTTAAAACTCTACAAAGCCCAGCACTGTGATGGAGTTTCAAATTGCATCAGTGCACATGGCTGAGATGAGAGTGCGCTGATGGGGTGATTTCTCCCCATCTGTTTACCTTCAAAGGCACCTCTTCTTCCTCTAACTCGGCACCATTATGAAGAAGATCTTACTGCTCTGGAAGAGGAAGAAGTACTCAATCCTGTTTCCCGAGCACCTACCAATGGCACTGTGCCAAAGGGAGAAGAGGTGCATTTGCAGATAAGAGAAGGCACACCCAATTCAGCAAGCAGGTGGAAGACTACTTGGCAGCAGTTTGGCAGGCTTCATCCAGCCCTCCCATGCATTTACTACCTCTAGCTCAGCACATCAGAGGGTACCTTTTTTGTTCTTATTTCACTTGTTATATATAAAGTTGGTCATTACCTGGGAAATCATAAGGAAACAGCTAGCTGCAAACTATAACAATCTTGCAGAAATTGCACCGAGCAATGAAGTACACACATTAGAAGAACAGGCTCTTAGTGATAAAAGATACTCTTAACACATCTTGAAGATCTCACCAAGTCTACGGTAAAAACATGTCTTCCTTCATCAAAAACAACTAAGCTAATTACCAGCAAACTACGCAAAAATCTTCTAAGCATTCAAAGTGGGTATCGAACATTTAGGATGCAGTTTTCACCACATGATTTTAGTGTTTCATGGCACTGGCATTATAAGACAGATATTCAGAAACTGGAGCACTCTCTTTCAATGAGCTAAGTGACTCAACTCCATTCTGAACAGCTTACAGGTAAACCCACAGAAGAGGCAAGAATCACCTTTGGTCTTCAATGAGTCAATCCACAACTGAAAAAAAACCCTCTATATTATGGTATTCTTGTTTCTATTATGTTCACTTTCAATATCTAAGTTTTTACCTACAGAAGATCCTTCCTTATCCCTTCTCCTGCTTCCATAGCATCAGAACAGAAATCAGCCCTTCTCTTTCTTACTGATTGGTGCGCTGAAATATTTCATATCAGGGTCAGTAACCTTTTTCAGTCCAAAGCTACATTCTCTCATGGTCAATCTTCTTTATAAGTTGGGTGCATACCATTAGTGCTTGGGGCAACAGATGTTACTCTTATCTTTGCATAGAAGGCTACAGTCCAGCCAAGCAAAAGCCAGAGGTTTCCATACGTACAACTCTCCAGCCAAGCAAGAGGCATTGTTACAGTTCTACAGCATTTTCCAGCATGTGTGGAGCAGGGTGTGGAGCAAAATGAGGGAAGGATGTAGCCTGCATTTGGCCCCTTGAACCAATGCTCTCCGCCCCCCCCCCCCCAGTGTATATGAAAGTACGGAAGTATCCAAGTCAGACCATTAATGAATCTAGCTCAGTACTATCCATAGATATTTTTCCAAGCCCTGCCATCACAGATCCTTTAACTGGTGAAGTCAGGGACCGAAACTGGCATGAGCATAGCATGAGCTATGATCTCACAATATCACCATGTGATAAAGGAAATAATTAGCAAGACAGATAAGAGCAAGAATTGCCGTAGCCAGGATTTTTGTTTGGGGGGGGGCAGGCTTTTGTTCGAGGGGTAGAAGCTCAGGTTTCTATTGATTTGTATTTATTTTGATTGATTTTGGCAGCAGCTGCTATGCCCAAGACAGCAAGATAGTTTTGAATATAAGCAATGACTAAGATTAAGGGCAGAGCTACAGAAGACAGCCACAGTGTTCATGGGCTAGCAAGATATTCAACATACGGTATGCTTTAACTTGGGTTTACAAGTCAACAGAAGAACAGGAAAGTCAAATAACTGTGCACTACCCAAGATTACTGTGGATATGAGCCTGGAAACTCTCACCACATAAATGTGAAGCAGAAATGCCACGATTCTGTACCTCCAGTCCAATCCCAGTAAGTTTGTTGTACTAGCCATTGGCCATGGCAAATCTAAATAAAAAATACAAGCAAAAGGGGTGTTGCGCCACAAATAATGGTCTTCATTTAGATCTCTGTGACTCCCTTACAGTTTATTGCTATATTGCCCAGGGTCTTCTTTCTGATCTTTTTGGCTGCCAAAGCAAAAAGAGTGAATTTATGAGTCACTGAAGTATCTATATTGCTAAGAAGCCATAGGACCTTCTCTGCCAGGTGAGAAATCACCTCTATTATGTACGTTATATCTGACACATCTCAGTATTCAAGCGTATATCAAAGGTGGTGATAAAGAAGGTGATCAGCAAGAGTACAGTCGTACCTTGGTTTTCAAACAGCTTAGTTCTTGAACGTTTTGGCTCCCAAACGTCGCAATCCCAGAAGTGACTGTTGCAGTTTGCGAACTATTTTTGGAAGCTGAACGTCTGGCAGGGCTTCTGCGGCTTCTGATTGGCTTCCTGCAGCCAATCAGAAGCCGCGCTTTGGAAGTTGAACAGACTTCCGGAACAGATTCCGTTCGACTTCCAAGGTACGACTGTACTAGGAAGGGTGATGGTGCATTTACTCTGAAGTAATGGTCACAGTAGTAGTTCCATGTTATGTATGTGTAAGTTCATATCATGGGCCCAAATGTGAATGTGAGACACTTCTATCTACTCAAATAAGCAAATACATAAATAATCACGCAATGGTAGGAGCCTCTGCCTCCCAAAAGTACTTCAAGCACCATTCAGTTTGCACAACAGTCATTCTGCCACTGGTTTTAAAACTCCCCCTATAATGAAAGAGGTGGGTGGTAAGAATAGAGAGGAATGTTAGGCCAGTGGTTTTTTTTTTTTTTTATTCTGGGGTAAGAAGTCTCCATGCTTTCAGTTGAATATAATTTCAAAGACCAGGGCAGAGAGCATAGAGGATGCCATGGCTTCTGAAGGCATATTTTAGTCAGGAGCTTTTAATAGTTCCCCTAGCCCTGGGAATTACTTGACCACCATGGCAGGCTAATGTCCTATGCACTCTGTGCATTAACTGCTACTAACTACTGTACTTACAAGCACAGGACTCAGCAGTGTTTTATTTGCTAGATTCTCCTCCTTTTCATTCCTCTCCTCTCTCACAGTCCATGTCAGTGGCAAATGGCATGTGCTGCCCCAACCAGTTGTCAGCCACTATTTTCCCACCTGAGAACACGGCCAACCCCAGAGGGAAGTGTACAAGATCCGAAGACATGCATACAAACATGTGCAACTTCAAACAGAGATTTAATCTGCTGCAATATTTAATAGCACGAGCCTTGGAAGAGTCAGTGAGTAATGCCTTCCACCCTCAACAGAGACACCTCCCTGTCAGAGGGAGAAACCAGCCGTGATTAACCCCGTCAAGTGCCAGGAGGCCTTCCGCACCAGGCTACTCTGCTAAGGCAACTGGAACCAGATGGGGCAGGAGGAAGGCCGAAGCCCCTTCAGAAGCTGCCTGGGCCCCACATTTTGGGGGAGGGGGAGACAAATGAGACTCCATTTCCTTCGCACTCCCCATTGCTCCCCTTCTGTAGTTCACCCCTCCTTTCCTTCGCCCCTTCCCCAGTAGCCCTGAACTTCCTCGCCCCCTATCTCGCCCTCGTCTCGCCCCCAACCCTCTGGCAGGGACCTAAAACCTAACAGCGCACCCCCAAATCCCCCCAGGGGAACAGGCGTGGGCCCTGTGCCCCCTCCTTCCCCTCCACACCCCGCCAAGCGGCAGAATCGCCCGACGCCCCTGTTGCTCCAGGCCCGGCTCAGCCAGTTGCCTGGGCCACTTTCCCCGGCCATGAATGAGCGAGGGAAGAAGAAGGGCCTAATCGCACCAGCAGCTACGGCCTGGAGAAGAGGGAAGTAAGGGAAGCGCCGCCGCCGCAGCGGTGGCGGCTGGCGAGCCGGCCCCAAGGGCCAGGAAGCGGGCAGCAGCCAGGTTCCCTGCTGCTGGGATGGGCTCGTGTCTATAGGCGTGTGCGTGAGGAAGGAAAGACCCCGGTCAGGTGCCGGTTGTCTGTTCCTCGGGCAGACTCCAGGAAGTGCGGCTCCCTCCGTCCCTCCCCATGCTCCTGCTGCTCCTGCTCCAGCCCGGGCAGGCAAGCGCTGCAGCGGCGGAAGAAACGCCCTCTCGCCGCCGCCGCCGCCGCCGCCGCTCTCTTACCCTCTGCAAAATCCTCCTAAACATTGTGGCGGAGGTCACGTCCCCTCCAGGGCGACGGCGGCGACAAGTCCGAGCTCACCACGGCGAGCTCCCGGGAGTCATGCCCTAATCACGGGGCCACTCCAAGCCCTGCTCGCTCGGCCCGGCCCAACTCGCTCCCGTCGCTCCCTGACAGAGGAGGAGGCGGAGGCGGCGCTGCCAGGACTGGGGCGGGAGCAGGAGGCGGCGCCGCGGCGGCGGCGGCAGAAGGAGGTGCCACCCTCTGGGACTGAGGTGGGCGGAGGCCGCGGGGCTCTTTCCTCCTCGGTGCGCCCCGTGGAGGAGCCGGGGTCTCGGGCGGGGAAGCGGGGCTGAGTTGCTCTTCGAAGGCTCTTCCGAGAGGGGCGAGTAGAATTGGCGGCGCTTTCCCTCAGGCACGGCGGGAACGGCCGCTTCCTCGTCGCCGCCGTCCTCCCCTAAAGCGACGCGCGGCGGAAAGGGGAAGTTTCTCATCCTCACGCCCCACTTCTGTTGACAGGGCTTAGGCGCCCAAGGATCGCCCGTGAGGAGGAGCGGGCCCCACGATCTGCTTCCAGGACCCAATCCAGCCACGGATAGGAATCAAAACGGAAGGAAAGCGTGCTCCTAGGCATGCATAGAGTGCTCTGCTCCAGGTATGGCTCCAGCCATGTCCACACATAGGAGTTGTGGTGGCATCTCCTGAGGCCTTGATATAGGAAAATTGAGCATATGTGAGTTGTCAGTCCAGGGCGTTCAGATATCTGAGGTAAGCCTGTAAATATCAGCCCCACACTTTCTTCTGGCCTCCTTAACTCCAGATCCCACGGCCCCACAGTCGTGCTCCACAGTCCCCACAGTTTCTGCACAGAATAAATTCTTGGATTGCATGTTCTGCGCTCTTGGCGAGAACTAACCCCCTCCATTTAGTACCAGACTCGGTGAACAAGGCAAGATGCCACAAGACTCTTTGTTGTTTTAATCACCAAAGCGGTCTTGAAAGCTTTACAAAGCAGTGGTTTTATGGGCCCCTACAATTAGCAAAGAACATAAGAAGAGCCCAGCTAGATCAGACAAAAGGCCTATCTAGTCAAAAGTCCTGTTTCCCAGAGTAGCAAAACAGATCCCTTTGGAAAGACCACAAACAGGACAGGAAGGTGTGAAGGAGTGAAAGCGTTTCAACGATTGTTGATTTTGGGGGTTGTAAAATGATTGCTTTCTGCTTTAGTTAGAGGCTGTTCTTCACTGGAGGATCAAAAGATCCAGGGGAGTTCAAAAGTTTCAGAGGGCTGGGGCAACCCAGACAGATGAGTGGGGTATAAATATTAGTATTAGCTACCCTTGAGATTCATCCAGAGGCTGTAGCTAGGCTGCTTGTGGGGGAAGACTACTATGTAGCTGGCAAAATTAGAAGGGCAGAAACATTTAAAAGGTGGCAAATGGTGATGGAAGGAAGGGCCAGCAGCTGCAAATCTCAGTGCTATTTGTTATCTGGAGTTCTGGACTATAGAGATGACTATCTTCTCTGTGAAGATGATGTGGGCCCAGTCAGCCTTCCTCCAAAGGGAACCATCCAAATATGTTGTTGTGACTACAGCAGGGGCAATGGGCAGTGATTGCCAGCACTTATGGGAGTTGTAGTTTGAATTCTCTAGGGCAAGCTGCTTGGAAAACCTGGGGAAATCTTCTTATTATAACAGCAAACCTCTTAACTGTCAAGTCACAGAATTGTAGTGAACAGGAAATGGATTTCCTAATTACTCTTGCAGCACTTTCTTTGCTCTTCCTTCCAGAGAAAGTCTATCACTTTTGAGTCTTGTGACAGTTGCATGGCTGTTTACTCAAAAGGAAACCCTATTGTGTCCATGGCAATGGTTCCTCCCACTAAGACCAAATGATGTGAATGGGAGCTGCACATTCCAATGTACAACATAGAAAGGCAGCATCTGCATCCAGTTAATGTATGATTTCTGATCCAATGTGTTGTACACACTTGCATCTCTTTATCTGGATCAAGGCCAGTATAACATAGGATTAAGTAAAGTTGAAAAATAAGGGGAAAGGGAAAAACACATCATTTCAACCAGTTCTTTAGTTTTCTTGAGTTTTATTCAAGCAGAGCCACCAAGTTGTATTATAAGGAAGAAGCCACTTTTCCCTAAAAGTTTATATTTTGAATTTCCTCCAAACAAAGCCATGAAGAACAAACTTTGGTTCACCACCAAACAAACCATGGAAACAAACCATGGTCCCAGGATTGTACATAGCAACAGGCCAGAGTTTGGTTTATGTCCAGGCCAGTGTAGTGTAGTGGTTAAGAGCGGTGGACTTGTAATCTGGTGAACCTGGTTCGCCTCCCTGCTCCTCCACATGCAGCTGCTGGGTGACCTTGGGCCAGTCACACTTCTTTGAAGTCTCTCAGCCTCACTCACCTCACAGAGTGTTCATTGTGGGGGAGGAAGGGAAAGGAGATTGTTAGCTGCTTTGAGACTCCTTAAGGGGAGTGAAAGGCAAGATATCAAGTCCAAATTCCTCCTCTTCTTCTTCTTCCCCATGCAGCACATTTATTTTAAACCATGATTTAACATTGCTTATGGACACAGATAATGTGAAATGTCTATTTGAAGACTGCTTGTAGATTGTTTTAAAAGTTTCATATGAAAACAGAGGAAAAACATAAATGAGGCATTAATTAGTTGTTTTGGTTCTTA
The DNA here is from genome assembly GCF_964188315.1 of Podarcis muralis. Taxonomy (NCBI): domain Eukaryota; kingdom Metazoa; phylum Chordata; class Lepidosauria; order Squamata; family Lacertidae; genus Podarcis; species Podarcis muralis. The sequence goes on from NC_135664.1 coordinate 40,812,184, forward strand.
TTAAGTAGTTAGTATTAAAATTTACAAAAGCAATAATTAGACACCATGCAGTTTAATTAAGGTCAAAATCTTGGAATATTTTAGTAGATGACTCAGAGGAATTATATCCTGCCATTGTTCACATAGAAAAAAATAACGTTTTAGGACCCAGTGCTTCACAATTAACTCACCTCATACTACATTGAATTAAGTATTCTCTTAGAACAGAAGAACTAATTTAAATCTTCTCTAAAACTGAAAAATATTTATTATTATTATTATTATTATTATTATTATTATTATTATTATTACTATGAAGTAAGAACTGTCTGCAAACATCAGACCTGAACCTCATTTCCATGAACATTATGCATGGGCCCACCTTTCCGTGGGTGTCTACTCTCAGTGTGTGAGGTACTGACATAAGAGACTCCCGCACCTTCAAGGAAGGTGCTATATTTTAGGAATGTTGCAGATATGCCATCTAGAAAGAGCAAAACTGGGAACTGTAGCTCAGTGATGGGTCACCTAACAACTTTCAGCTCCCTTAACAAGCTACAGTTCCATGATACTTTGCGGGAAAGCTGTGAGCATAAGTGTATTAAATGTATAGTGTGGATGTGATGTCAGTCTTCAGAAAGAAAAGAAAAACTGTCAAATAACTGGATCTGACTGGCATCACCTTGAGAATTCTTAAAGAACTCAAATGTGAAATTGCTGACATTCTAACAAAAATATGTAATTTGTCCCTAAGATTAGCCTTCATATCTGAGGACTGGAAACATCAGCAATCCAAGGGGGAATCCTGAAAATTGCAGGCAAGTTAGCCTTACGTCTTATTCTTGGTGGAAAAAAGATAGAATTTCCAAGCATATAAAAGAGCAAGTCTTGAAGAAGAAAAACCCACCTAATGGCTGCACCAGCCTGGACCAACATGACTTCTGCAAGGGTAAATCCTGTCTCATTCACTGTTTAGAGTTTTTTTAGTGTCAACAAGCATATAGATAGAGGTGATCCAGTTGACACAGTGTACTTAGATTTTCAAAAAACTTTCAACAAAGTACCTCACCAAAGATTTCTGAGTAACTTTAGAAGTAATGGAATAAGAGGAGAAGTCCTCTTGCTGTTCAATAACTGGTTGAGGAACAGGAAGCAGAGTATAGGAATAAATGGACAAGTCTCCTAATGTGGGATGTAGAAAGTATTTGGAGTTCAGTATTTCGACCTGTGCTTTTTAGCTTGTTTACAAATGATCTAGAGTTAGGAGTGAGCAGTGAGGTAGTTTGCTGAGCATAACCAATCGTTCAAGATGGTTAAAACTAAAAGGGATTGCAAAGGTCCAAAAGGATCTCTCCAACCTGAGTGAATAGGCAGTAAAATGGCAGGTGTAATGCAATGTAAACAAGTATAAAGTCAGCACAAAACATCTTAATTTCATATATATGCTTATGGGGTCTGAACTGGCAGTGACTGACCTGGAGCAAGACCTTGGGGTCATAGTAGATAGCTCAGTGAACATGTCAACCCAGTATGTGGCATCTGTGAAATAAAGCAAACTCCATGCTAGGGATCAGTAGGAAAGGAATTGAAAACGAAACTGCAGTAAGAACTGCTATTATACAGATCTATGGTGTGACCACAGTTGGAATAATTTGTACCATTCTGGTCGACCCACCTCAAAAAGGATACAGTGGTATCTCAGGTTACAGACGCTTCAGGTTACAGATGCTTCAGGTTACAGACTCTGCTAACCCAGAAATAGTACCTTGGGTTAAGAACTTTGTTTCAGGATGAAATGGAAATCATGAGGCAGCGACAGGAGGCCCCATTAGCTAAAGTGGTACCTCAGGTTAAGAACAGTTTCAGGTTAAGAACAGACCTCCAGAACGAATTAAGTTCTGAACCCGAGGTACCACTGTATTGTAGAATTAGGAAAGATTCAAAAAACAGCAACCCAAAGGATCAAGGTGAAGGAGCAACTCTACTGTTAGGAAAGGTTACAACATTTGGAACTTTTTAGTTTAGAGAAAAGGCAGGTAAGAGGAGACATGATAGAAGTGTGTAACATTATGTATGGTGTGAAGAAAGTGGACAAAGAAAAGGTTTTGTCGTCGTCGTCCCCCAGAACACCAGAAGTCATGGACATTCAATGAAATGGAATATTGGAAGCTTCAGGCAGACAAAAGAAAGTATTTCTTCACACAGCATATAGTTAACCTGTGGAATTCACTCCAGCAAGAGGTTGTGATGGCCAACTTGGAAGACTTTAAAATTGAATGAGACATATTTTTAGAGCATAAGGCTATCTATCAGTGGCTATTTGCCCCCATACCTGAAGCAGCCTGCCTCTGAATGGCTGTTGCTGGGTGTCAGCAAGTGGGGAGAGCACTGTTGTGTTCAGGTTCTGCTTGTGGGTTTCCATTGGGCATCTGGTTGGCCACTGTGAGAACTAGAAGCCAGACTGGAAGGGTCTTTGGCCTGATCCAGGAGGTCTATTCCGATGTTCTTTTTTTTCCTTTCTAAGTATTAGTAATAGATTCTGCCCCCAACTTTTTGCTCCAGTGTCATATCATAATCCCTTGGACATGCTGTGCTCAAGGTTTGGCAGCAGTGCCTGTGATTGACACACATGGCAGGTTTCTGGCTGCATTGTGAAGACATCCAGTACTGTATATAATTATAGATACATTGCCCTTGTCCACAAACCACTCCATCCTCTGACACCTGCATCAGCCAAGTCCCCATGTGCTTTGAAAAAAATCGACTTTGGAGGTGCATTTGTCTCCCTCACTAAATCATCTATTCCATGATCTCATATTTCCCTGTGTTTCTATTATTTAATGTGTGTTAATCCCTGTCACTTCTATCCTTCACCTCTTCCCTATTTTTTCTTTCTATTGGGAGGTTTTCTGAAAACAGTTCCCCCACCTGTCCATCTCCATTTCTCCTAGCAGTGGAATTCAGGTTCTATGCCTCATCCTATCTGCAGTTAGGAGTCTCTCAGTTTTATGACAGTGATGAAGACAAATGATGCCTTTTTGGTGAATTCATAGCCTTTACATGTTTGCTTAGCACCACATTGTAATATCGGGGTTCCCAAACTGTTGTCTGCAAGGTGTTCCATGGCACATCAATCGTGTTAAATATTCACATTTGTTTTTAATGGTATTTTAATTTCTTCTTTTATTTCTTATAATATTATTTTTGTATTCTATGCAATTCCAATTCTAATACAATACAATATATAAGAAATCATATATAAGAAATGGGGGTTGGACTAGATGATCCCCCAGGGTACCTTCCAACTGTACAATACTGTGATTCTATATATACCTAAGATTAGAGCCCTAGACATTTTTAAAAAGTAAAATAAATGAAATAGCAGTTGTTTGACGTGCAGTTTCAGATAGCTTCCACAGGAAGGGGTTTTTAAAATTTTGAATACTGTACAGGCATACCTTGTTTTATTGTGGTTCGCTTTATTGTGCTTTGCGGATATTGCTCCTTATGAGGATGTGAGGTTCAGGCAGTCTGGCTGCTTCCAGGAGAAGGAAGCTCCCACCCCGCCACCCCTTTTCTGGCCATGGGAGTGGAGCTAAGTTTGGGGCTGAGTTTCCCCCCTCCCACCCCTGCAGCCAGTGGGGTTTAGCTTAGTAGACTACAGTGTAGTGTAAGCATAACTTGTATATTTATGTTTTTGGAGGGGAAGTGTCAGAAGGGGCTAGGAGAGCACAGGGGGGAACCATCAGAAATCCTGCCTGCCAGTGCACTCGCCTTGGAAGAGCGTTCAGAGGCACAGGTTCAGCGGCCTTAGGAGAGGCTACGAAGGTGGTTGGAGAGTCATCCACAGCCTTGGTAAAGACTGCGGCCTTCAGTATGTCACAGAACTCCTATTGTAGCATTAAGTTTATGCAGATGGAGAGCACACACTGTTCAAAGAAAATATTAATGCAATAGTTTTGAAATGGTAGGCCTGTGCTGTGAAAGAGTAGGTCACCCTGTGCTTTTCTTTTTAAAAGATACATAAGTAATTATCTCATGTAGCAATAATAATAATAATAATAATAATAATAATAATAATTTGTCCTCAGTGTATGTTCTGCCTTGCAGAATAACACTGGCAACATATCTGAAATCTGAACGACACAGTGGAAGGAGGGAGGGACTATGGGGCACACCTTTTATACAGGGAGAAGTTACTTGCCTTGGTAACACACTGAGTATGGAGAGGAAAGTCAATAGAATAATTGAAGATGAAGCCAAGGCTACATGCCTGATCAACAGGGGATGTTGTTGGTGGATAGGAAGAGGAATCAAGGAGGGGAAAGCTTTTGAGGAGAGAGCAGTGGATCAGTTTTGGACAGGTTGAGTTTGAGATGGTAATGGGACATCCAAATGAGGGGGGAAAGTGGATATATGTATTTTTAAAACTTAAAACCATGCCAAAACTGTTTAAATAAATGTATCACAGATTATGATAGTCACACCAAAATATGAGTGGTCAAATCTCTGGGTGCTAGTTTCAGCTATCCCATGTGCTGCAAAAATATTCAAAACAGGTTTCACAGAGGCCATAGCAAAACACAGGAAGGAAAGATGCACAGAAATGGCAATGATGGCTGCGCAATATTCCCTTGAAGTCCTCATTTGTACAGTCATAAACAAATGAAACCTGACCAGGTATCTGCTGACAGTAGCTGATGTTGAAATGATTGGCTGCCTTAAACTGGAGCTGCAGGAGGGCAGATGATCTCTCCTCAGCCACAAGAGGGTGCACACAGTCCCAAAGTAGTTTCCTTGGCTAGAGTTGTTGAGCTTTTTTAAGAAAACCCCAAAATTGTTGAACTTTTTTTTTTTTTACAAAAACGCCCAAAAAGAGCAGCATGTATTCCTAGCCAGAAGAGGGTGTGTGTTTCTATAAAGCACAGTCTGAAATTAAGTTTGTCATCTCTGCTCCCAGACAATTTACTTGGTATAAACCGTAGGGCAGTGTGTCCATTCAGGAAGGTAATCCACACTGAGACAATGATGGAGCCATTTTGCTGACACTACACAGGCCTGATCTGTGCCTAGATGAGGGTTCACCCACAGACCCCATGTACATCACTCTGAGTTGAAGAACGTTGGGACATAGACGTACTAAAATTAATAAATAAGTAACCTACTTGAAATCACAATCATAGGGCAATACACACCTTTGCCTTTCGGATGCAATGGAGCATGTGAACGGAATCTTTAAAATTATAAACTGAAGTGGAGTTACAGTGCAATGCCCTTGAAATATGTACATCTCTTCTATGTGATTTCAAACCCCAGAGACACTATAGAGACATCCTAGTTTGAGCTAAACTGATCCAAGCACAAAATGAACAGAGATCACAATTATAATTTACAGTTCTGAACTCAAAAGGGGGTGGGGAAATGATTCCACTAATATATTTTCAAACTAACTCTGGCCTGTTTGTAAAGAGTTCAGAACAATGTGCAATGGATGTTTAAGTCACATGTTTTCATGGCAAAATAATATCCTTCTAATCTGCAAGCAGAGTTAAGTAGGGTTCAGGTTGGTGGGCTCCTGAGTGCTGCCTGAGAAACACAAGAGACCCAGTAGGAGCTGGGAGCAAATTCAGCAAGGTATTGTCTGCATCGGCAGATCCTTCACCTCTTTACTGCAACTTCCATTTTGAATTTAAGGTGTGAGATGTCAAGAAAAGAGCTAAGAATAAATTGTAAAGAAAGAATAGGAAAATATGATGAATTATAGTGAGTCATGCAATAAAGCCCTGACAGAAATACAAACTAACCTATTTGGAAATATTGTTGAAAATTTGGAATAAATAAAACCATGAGAAATGTATGCTTTCTGCTGCAGCCTGGGGAGATGACAGACAATTGGGCAACATACATTGTTGAGGAGACAGCAAACTGTAGCGAAGCTGTCTAGACAAGTAAATTACAGAAATTTATGTAGTCTCAAGAAGTAAAAAATCATTAAATTGGGTTGGGGGATTGAATTCCTGCATATTACCCTGAAAATGTACTAATCCTAATTGCTAATGGGTGTGAAAATTCTCCAGATACAAATAACGCATTGAAAGTGTGTCATAATAGTTATTATGCCCAGGAATATTTAATTATTTCATTAATTTTCACCTCACAGCACTTTGCTTAGAAATTAGCTGAAGTGCAGTGCAAGGCCTGGCAAATGGATAATGCTGAACTCCTGTCTCTACCATAAATATGCTTCAGGGACGTGGGTGGCGCTGTGGTCTAAACCACTGAGCTTCTGGGACTTGCCAATTGGAAGGTCAGCGGTTCAAATCTGTGCAACAAGGTGAGCTCCCGTTGCTCTGTCCCAGCTTCTGCCAACCTAGCAATTCAAAAGCACACTAGTGAAAAAAGATAAATAGGTACTGCTATCACAGGAAGGTAAACAGTATTTCCATGTGCTCTGGCACTCGTCACAGTGTTCCATTGCGCCAGAAGCAGTTTAGTCATGCTGGCCACATGACCCGGAAAGCTCTCTGTGGACAAACGTCAGCTCCCTCAACTTGAAGTGAGATGAGCACCATACCCCATAGTCGCCTTTGACTGGACTTAACCATCCAGGGGTCCTTTACCTTTCACCTTTAAATATGCTTCATGCCCATTAAGTTCCATGTGATAAAATATAATCAAGAGGATCACATTTGCCCCTCAACTTTTCCTTTCCCTTTTCAAAGTGATGCACGCTTATCTGCCTTTTCCTTCATTTTAATAATCTTAAAAGGTTATGTGTGACTCACCAGTTTATGGTAATTAGAGGCATCTTTCTTTTATCAATAGATTATGAGCACATTGTACGCACTAATTAAGAAATTATGTGATGATAAAACATGAAAATTGAGCAGGTCCCAGGTCACAATGCTGTGTGAAAAGATGTGTTAGACAATAAGCTCAGCTGCTGAAGACAACATTCTGCTATTTGCCTTCATCTGATAGGACCAAGCAGAGGCACCATGATGTTGCTAGAGATATTTGCCATGGCAAACAGTATACATTTTCCTCCATGTCTGATTCTCAGAAGGCTATTACTCATTCTGTATATGTAAAGCCAGGTTTTCAATAATATTTCCTGCAGTAATATTTACAGCCTTTTCAGTGTAGCTGCACTTTCACTGTCAGGCTCAGTGTGGTGCAAATGCACAACAGGTGAAAAGACCTAGGAGAGTTTGACATCTAAAGCTGTAAACAGAATTATATAGCGAGCCCCATGGCAATCTCCATCTAGCCCCCAGAATTTTCTAAACCTTTTGCCCTATCACATGCTGTTTGTTGTGCCAGAAATACATAGCATCAGCAATCAGGAAAGATCACATCAGTGCAACAAACCCAGATCACCCGACAAAGGCATAGAGAGAAGCTAAATGCCAGCATCAGGCAAGAAGGTACAGTTTACCAGGGAGTGCTAATATACATGCAGTACATGATTTTATTTGTATGCCAGCTTTCCATAGTTAAAACCAGTTTGCAACATGAAAAAATACATACTGTAATTGCAAACATAACAAAAAATAAGGAACATAAATAAGGAACATAAATAAAACATCAAAAGGTAAAAACCAAATTAAACAATGTCCATGTAAACCATAAGATCTAAAATAAAGATAAAAATAATAATAATCAAAAACAGCAACAACCCCTCTATGCTGCCACCGCTGCCCAAACAAAAGCCCCTAAACAATACTTCAACCCACGAGTCTGTTCAGCAGCCTCAGCTTTTGTAGCTGGAATCAATTGAGGCCCCACCCTCCTAGGTCAGGTGGAAAAACGCCTGCTAAGCAGGAAGCAGGTATGTTTTAGTGTTGTAGCTCCAGCCCTCTGGACTCAGAAGCAAGCTGAAATTAGACAGGCTGTTAGCATCTTGATGTTAAGGTGGCTACTGGAGATGTTTTGTGTTTGACTTGTCTGTGGTGGCTCGGTTCCACATTACCTTTGTGGCACGGGAGCAGTTACAGTGTCACTTTATCCCAGCCAACAGTGGTAAAACCAGAAGTTCCAGACCATGTATTAAGGAGCCCAGGGCCACACATCCCATAGTCTGTACAGTTTATTTACGGACCAATTAAATAGCACCAGTCTCAATGCTGTTTTTTTAACCTACCCAGCATTGTGAAAAATGTTTCCAGGACTCAGTTGTACAGCTGCAAATAAAATGTTTTAAATGTGTTGTAAAGTGCATTGTACAAATGTGACACTAGATGGCGGCAGTGAGCTATGGCAAATGCAATATTTTTTCCAAAACTTCTTTTAAAGCATTTTCACAACATTTTTTATATGTGTCTAGGTTCCACCCCAGATTCCTGTTTTTATACCAGTTACCAGTTCTTAAGAGGATGAGTCCTCTTATCCCACAGCTGCCAAATTTTATAAGAAGCCTTTGGTGAGGGGTGTTTTTGAATGTCATAGCAAGGGGCATTGCTAGTGGTGGAGCCCAAAACATCTGCCTATTTCCCCATTTTTAAACCTTCCCTCCACCTTACAGTGTGGCTGGGGGCAAAGCACAGTGCCAGTGAGACCCCAGACAGCCACCATCTTCTGTGCCCCAAGACTTTTAAGTACCCAGCAACACCTCCATGCACAAATATATAATTCTAGAGAATCACCTCTGTTGCTGTGTTGTTTTGTGTTCCAGGCAAAAGGAGTGTGCCTCTACACAGGGAACCTTTTCATACCTAAAGAGTAAACAAAATGCAAATGGCATTCCAAATGCCTATATCTTAAAGTGGGTTGCTGCTTATCTCTGTGTCAGTCAAACATGCATAGTGTAAAAGTTTCATAAGGCAGCCAGCAGCAAGGTGAAAGATGAAGAGATTGCTGAATAATAGAGAAGGGCATCTTCCAGACAGCTTAGGTTCATTTGAGAACAAACACAAAATATATTATACAATCTTTTCATTCCGCCAGGAGAGCTCCAGTCTCCCTCAGAGCTTTCTGCCACTGAAAAAGCCATACAAACGAATGATACCTCAGTCAGCAGAGGGCTTTGAGGAGCCAAGATGCAAAGTTAAGACAGTATTATTGAGGGAGGCAAATGGGTGGCATAGTGGTTAAGACTAGAACATGGGAGACCAGGGTTCAAAACTCCACTCGGCTATGAAGCTATGGGCTGTTGGGATAAAATGGGCAGAGAACCATGTGCACCACCTTGAGTTCCTTGGAGAAGAGGTAGGAAATAACTGTGATAAATACTAAATAATAAAATATCCAGGAATTAGGAAAGAGCCAAGCATACAGCCAAACTCTCCCCCCCCACACACACACAGCAAAACTCAACAACACTAATGTATTGCTTTGTGATCCAAGACAGTAAGGTCATGGAGCCAGTTGATCCCATAAGTGGGTGGACTGTCTGAAAGGAGGAACCCTCTCTTCTTTTTTCCTGGATTGCTTCCTGTAGCCGTATAATTTGTGGTCATAATTTTGGCAAAAATGCTAGCATATTTCAGCTAAGGATGTTGTCATAGTGAACACTACAATTTCCTGAAGAGATTACAAAGTCTTGCCAAGAATTGTGCAACCCTCTCTTTTATGATGTTAAGCAATATGAAGACAGGCATCGTCAAGTCCTTCGTGCAGCCTCTGCCCTATGGCACACTTTAGGGGGAAGCAATTGAATGCAGATTATTCAAAAGGTATCTCCTTAATCTAGCATGATTTATTGAACAGAACTGAGGGTAAACTGTGCTGCCTGAGGAGACCTGCCGTGGGGAAATGCTGTATATATGTCTATGTGTTTTGAAGGAACAAATATCTTGTGACCTCTGTGACTGTCAATGTACTATTACTGTATATAGCAAGCCTGTTTAGCAGTAGCTGTTTGGTGGCATGTTCGGAGAGGAGAAAGAGGGAGGATTGCTTTGAATATTTATTAGGTGGGGTTTGTATCAGGAAAATTCATTCTAATTGGTCTGCGTGACAGCAGAAGCTGATTGGCTGCAGATTCCAGCCAGACAGGGAGTTACGTGGCAGCTGAGGAGATGGAGGAAAGGGACTTCATGAGGCAGGTATGAGGAACAGACCAGAGAAAAGCTGAGAGGAAAACAGGCCTGGCTATCTGTACTCAATGTGTCTAAACTAGACACTTGTCTAGTGAAGATCAAGAGAGGAGAAATGGTGGCTGAGTTAGTCTTAGATACTTTGCCATCCAGCTAACTAAGCACCCTGCAGCCATTTTGCCACCCCAGAATCCTTTTCAGTGTCACAGAGGACACACATAAGGGCATAGCTCTCTTGCTCCAGCACAGCTGCACTCAATCCAAGAATTGTGATGTTGCAAATGGCCCACATCTCAGCTCATATGTTATTTCACTGCCACTCATAATAGTTACCAGCCATCCCCATCCCCCAGCAACTGCTTCAAGTGTTTCTGCAATCAGACTGGCCCTGGTTGTGATGACAGTATACCAGAAATCACTTAGCTGCCGTTTCAAGACCTACCTTAGGATATGTCTGAGGATACATGAAATACTTGGAGATCGACACCTGATCCCAAGTTGTTCCCTTGATATTGGGGGGTGGGACTCCACTTCAGTCATTTCTTCCCACTCCCTGCCATAGACTCCCTCCTTGTCATTCCAGATCCCAACACCCAGGCTGTAGGATATAATGATGTTACCATCTAGCATTGGATAATTCCTTCTGCGTCTTTATTCCATGACAAAGATAAGCAGAGAGGAGCTTATGGTCTAAATTTAAGCAGTGGGAGTAAGAGACGGGAGGAGAAGGGAAAAGGCAAGGCGGGCACAAAGCTAACAAGGAATATTTGCAAGCAAATGCAGTTTGCATGTCATTTTGGTTGGAGGCGCAATCCGTTGGTACTTGCTGAACTCAGTCACCCTGTGGAGCAGCAGGCTCTCCGGGCATGAAGAGTTAGAATGCAGTTCGTGACTAATGAGTTGCCTACACTTCTTTGCTTATAGTTCATGCACATCTGGGTGCAGTGGACTGTTAATCCAGCTCCATCAGAAACTGCAGGTTAATGTTTAAAGCACAGTGAGTACAATAAATCAATTACAGGACAGTCTTGGGTATGCTGCAGCATACGAGGAAGAAAAAGTCTTGACACTGCACTTGACACATGCTGCCAACAAGACTAAAGTCACAGCATGATAAGGTGCCAGTGGCCCAATCTACTTGGAAATAACTTACAAGAAAGGGGGAGGTAGTAGAAGAGATGAATGAATTAGCTCTTTTCTGGGAGTTCAGTAGCTAACTGCAAGTATAACCTTCAAGGTTAATGTAGTCTAGCAAAAAGTCATTCATCAGATCCCCACGAGTTCAGCATGAAACCAGTAAACTGGAGCTGTTATCACAAATCCATACGAGAGGATGATGTAAATGAAACACCATCAATTGCTGTTATTGTTCTGTATCAAATCCTTCTTGCCAGTTGCTGGTTCCACTCTTAGAATTGTAATCTAAAGCTTACAATATATACGACATTTATTCAAGTGTTATAGATGCACATAACTCTTTATAAGGTAGGATCGAAAAGCAGGTAGTTCTCTTGTTTTGAAGGATGCAATTAGATATGAATATTTATAAGTAATTTCAGATAGACTGAGTCCTAATAGCACCGTGTGGAGGGCATGACCCGGCCACAGTTAAGCATGTAATTTAATTCTCTCTCATGTAAACCAAATGGCTTTTACTCTCCCTCACCTTGGGAAGCAATTTGCGATGACTCAGCTTTAAAATGTGACTTTTGGCTATTTGGAGCATGGACATTTTAATCAAAGCTAGTCTCCAGTTCCCTTTCTGCTTTCTCAACATTGACACCAAAGATACAGCAGGGGGCAATGACCCACTTTGTCACCATAACCCCCACGGCTTCCAGCAAGCTGGGCTATTGAAAAAAGGTCCTCATTTAAAACATAGAGAAAGCATTCATGCACATGTTGCCATTTTAAGTGAGCCACGTTCTGTAGGTTTTTTTAATGTAAGCCAGAGGGATTCAAATGTGGCCCTTCTGTCCTCTCTATCTGGCCCTTGGGACTGTCTGCAGGCCACACACCCTTGCCCTCTCTCCTGAGGCCACAGACCCTGCTTTGCATTCCAGCTGGTGTTTTTGACTAGCTGGAATGTATCCTTGAACTCTGATAATGCCTCTTCCTTGCCTGGATGTATGAAAGAAATGGGTGTCAGAGTGTGGGTAGAAACTAGCAAATCACTGCCATGTGGCCTACAGAATGTTGCCCAGCAAGGAATGCAGCCGTCAAAATGAAAAGGTTCCCTGCTCCTAGCTTTAGAGAACTACAGTTATTGCCGAAAACATGTTGAGCAGTGACACACCAACCAGATTTAGCTTTCTACATGCAATATGTGAAGAGATTCTGCTGCAAGAGGAAATGCACTCATTTTACTGTGCAGATGTTTTCAGAATAAACTCATACCTTTCTCATTATCATAAAGAATACGATTTATGAGCCAGGCTTCCCACACTACATAACAGCATTATCTCTGAGGATCAGAACACCTTCAGAGGCATTTATCACTGGAACATGTGATCCTTGGTGCCGTGTAAAGCTTTTTATAGTGAGAATTAGCATTGTACAGTACTGTACAGCTACATGCCACCCCAGTCTCCATGAGCAATGGACCATGAGGCACAGCAGAGACACTGGTGTCTTTATGATATATGTTTTATTTACACATGTCTACAACCTGAGTCTAGATGGAAGGGTTCAAAGCATTATACTCCAAGAGGGTCTCTTGCTTTTCCCATAGGTGTAGCAGGCTTGGGTCTAAGAACAGAAATCAGCCATGCTCTCTTGTTTCTTTGTTACAGTCTGTCACAGTAAGTCTTCGCCGCCGCCCCCCTTGTCTCCTTGTCTCCGCTAACCCAGTGAAACAATTGCCCTCCAGCCTACATCTTCCAAACTGAAACCCTAGGCCTTTTTGTCTCTGTCCACTAACACACAGCTGGAGGAGGGGCAACACAAACACATAGGTTGTCTGGCACTGAATGTCCTGATGGCTCATCTTTTGTTAAATGCAGTTCTTGTTTAGGGCTACTCTCATTTTCACTCAAGAAAATCACCATTTTATAGTTCAAATTGGGAAATATAAATACAGTAAATGGACAAAAGTACAAAGATTCACAAAATGTTTAGGGGTATGTGTCCCCCTAGAAAAAAAAGCACTGGGTTAATGTCTCAGCCATCACCAGGTGATTACCTCATGAGGAAGTTAGCCTGTGTTGTTTCCTTCTTGAATCCCTGCTGGATCTGGGAGTTCAGTGTTTGCAGTTTAATTCTCAAACACTGATTAAATTCCAACACTTACTACATCAAGAAATGATGGGTTGCTTGCATCCACAAACTCTGGCACCCAAATCATCTTTGTTTCTCTCCCCTGTACATGTTCCAGCTTGTCAATATCCTTAAACTATGGTGCCTAGAACTGGACACAACAATCCCAGTGAGGTCTGACCAAATAAGAATAGAGTGGTACTATTACTTCCATTGATCTGGACACTATACTTCTTTTGATGCAGTCTAGAATAACGTTAGAATTTTTTGGCTGCTGCATCACACTGCATCACAATGCTTGCATGCATGAAGGTCTGAGAAGCCACCTGGGTTCCATGATATAAGAAAGATAATAAGATTTAAAAATGTAAGAAAATAAGTAAGAACTTGGGCTGGTTTTATTTCACTGGTGGTTATTTCACTGCCAGTTTTGATTGTGTTTTAAATGCATTTGGTTAATTTTATGGATTGCTTGGTTAGACTTGGAATTTTTTCTAATAACTGTTTTAAATTCTGGCATTTAATTTGAAATTGTGTGTTCATATTTTTTTTTTAATCCTTGCTGACTTATGCATACAGTGTCATTTAACATGACCAACTCCATATGTTGCAGTGTGGCTAAAACTTAACCGCCTTCTGACGGCTCCAAGTTGAAAATCATCCTGAAATAATGCATTTGACTGTGCTACAGGATGAAGCATGCTGTGAAGACTTTCTTCCAGTTTCCCATGCCACCCACCTCATACTATTGCCTATAGGTGATAGGCTGGAACCAAGCCAACTGTGGGGTTAATGGACTATAGGAGGAATGCAGGTGAAAGCAGGGAAGTACCAGTTATTGGTTACAGATCACTCACAAATGGCTCAGAACTGAAATGGATGTAACATCAATAGACCAATCAAAACACCAATCAAAATACAAGGCTAGGAGCTAGTCAAACCTATACAGGCCCCTGAAATGGTTAGGGCCATGAAAAACATAGGGACCACACAGCCCTTGTTGCTAGTAGCCCCTAGCTTCCCCATAACTTTTATTTATTGCCAATGACATGCTAGATATTAAAGTTCAGATACAGCACTCATTTCACACACTAGCAAGGTTATGCTTAAAATTCTACAAGGAAGGCTCAGGCAGTATGTGGACCGAGAACTCCCAGAAGTGCAAGCTGGATTTCGAAGGGGCAGAGGAACCAGAGACCAAATTGCAAACATGCGCTGGATTATGGAGAAAGCTAGAGAGTTCCAGAAAGACATCTACTTCTGCTTCATTGACTATGCAAAAGCCTTTGACTGTGTCGACCACAGCAAACTATGGCAAGTTCTTAAAGAAATGGGAGTGCCTGATCACCTCATCTGTCTCCTGAGAAATCTCTATGTGGGACAAGAAGCTACAGTTAGAACTGGATATGGAACAACTGATTGGTTCAAAATTGGGAAAGGAGTATGGCAAGGCTGTATATTGTCTCCCTGCTTATTTAACTTATATGCAGAATTCATCATGCGAAAGGCTGGGCTGGATGAATCCCAAGCCGGAATTAAGATTGCCGGAAGAAATATCAACAACCTCAGATATGCAGATGACACAACCTTGATGGCAGAGGAAGTGAAGAGGAATTAAAGAACCTTTTAATGAGGGTGAAAGAGGAGAGCGCAAAATATGGTCTGAAGCTCAACATCAAAAAAACGAAGATCATGGCCACTGGGCCCATCACCTCCTGGCAAATAGAAGGGGAAGAAATGGAGGCAGTGAGAGATTTTACTTTCTTGGGCTCCATGATCACTGCAGATGGTGACAGCAGTCACGAAATTAAAAGACGCCTGCTCTTTGGGAGAATGGTGATGGCAAACCTAGACAGCATCTTATAAAGCAGAGACATCACCTTGCCAACAAAGGTTCGTATAGTTAAAGCCATGGTTTTCCCAGTAGTGATGTATGGAAGTGAGAGCTGGACCATAAAGAAGGCTGATTGCCAAAGAATTGATGCTTTTGAATTATGGTGCCGGAAGAGACTCTTGAGAGTCCCATGGACTGCAAGAAGATCAAACGCATCCATTCTGAAGGAAATCAGCCCTGAGTGGTCACTGGAAGGACAGATCGTGAAGCTAAGGCTCCAATATTTTGGCCACCTCATGAGAAGAGAAGACTCCCTGGAAAAGACCCTGATGTTGGGAAAGATGGAGGGCAAAAGGAGAAGGGGACGACAGAGGACGAGATGGTTGGATGGTGTTCTCGAAGCCACAAACATGAGTCTGACCAAATTGCGGGAGGCAGTGGAAGACAGGAGTGCCTGGCGTGCTCTGGTCCATGGGGTCACGAAGAGTCGGACACAACTAAGTGACTAAACAACAACAACAGTTCAGAGAGTTTGGCTTCCTCAGAACATGAGTGCACTAGCGTTTTGCCATGTTTACTGCCAACTATTCCCCAAGAGGACGCGGATGGCGCTGTGGGTTATACCACAGAGCCTAGGGCTTGCCGATCAGAAGGTTGGCGGTTCAAATCCCCGCGACGGGGTGAGCTCCCGTGGCTCGGTCCAGCTCCTGCCAACCTAGCAGTTCGAAAGCACGCCAAAGTGCAAGTAGATAAATAGGTACCACTCCGGCGGGAAGGTAAACGGCGTCTCCGTGCGCTGCTCTGGTTCGCCAGAAGCGGCTTAGTCATGCTGGCCACATGACCCAGAAGCTGTACGCCAGCTCCCTTGGCCAATAAAGCGAGATGAGTGCCACAACCTCAGAATCGTCCGCGACTGGACCTAATGGTCAGGGGTCCCTTTACCTATTCCCCAAGAGTAGCATTTGAATCCCCTGGAAATTCCCAACAGTCTTCTGAGTACCACAGAAGGACACGAGTTAAATGTTCTTGGTATGAGCTTTCGTGTGCATGCACACTTCTTCAGATAAGAAGATTGGTATCTGAAGAAGTGTGCATGCACACGAAAGCTCATACCAAGAACTAACTTAGTTGGTCTTTAAGGTGCTACTGGAAGGAATTTTTTTGTTTTGACTATGGCAGACCAACACGGCTACCTATCTGTAACGAGTTAAATGGTTAGTTGTTGAAAATTGTCCCCATATTTCTATAAGCCTAAGGTTTATAGAAATAGTTTCTATCCTTATATAGAGAGAAAGTGCAATATCCACCATGCATCTCTACAAAGCAATATAGGATAGTCATTCCTAGAATGAAACAACAGAAAGTAGGAGTGGGTGTAAGTGAGGAGCCACTGTACATAAAAAGCATATTCAACATCCCATTCAAAGCACATGGTTTACCACACACACACCCTCCAGAATCCAGGACACTGTAGTTTGTTAAGGGTTCTGGGAATTGCAGCTCTGTAAGGGTGGAACTACAGTTCCCAGGATTCTTTGAGGGAAGTAACACACTTTAAATGTGCATTGAATGTATATGGTGTTTTGAAAGCAGATGCGAAGCAGGAATTACCGTATTAGAAAAGATTCTGCCAGAAAGAAAAAGGTAGTACCACAAGCCAGTAGGGATGCTGCAGGTAGGAGGCAATCTTGCCTAAGTAGATGCAAAATTCCATTTAAAAGAAGTTATGTGGGAAAATCAGCTTCCTGAGATTGCAGATCTAGGTTTTAGAATATCAGTGTCTTGTCAAGGCAAACCTGGCAGCTGAACTCTTTCACAAGAGTTTACTGGCAAAGATTACCTACTTTACTGCCAAGTTGTGGAAACAGAATTAATGCCGGTTAATTGTTCCCCTTATCTAAGCCAAGGTTACGTCTTTCTTATGTCACCTCTCTTTCCTGTATTGTAGACCTTACTCCTTCACTATGTGTTTGCACTATTTTCCCCACTCTGTTTTTAAAAAAAACACCAAGAAAAACAAAAGCAAGGATAACTCCTGCAGAACCTATATTTTGTCATTGTCAGAGCATTATACCAAGTGTTTAAGACAGATCTAAATGTTCAGGACACTGATTTATTCTGCTAGTAAAACTGGGAGAGTGGTGCGCGTTTCTTAATTCTTACAGCAATCGAGATTTCCGATGTGCTAAATGGGTGGCTTTGTTGTGAACTCGTAACACACTTCACTCTATAATTAGGTAACTGCATGCTAGTCTAGCATTAAATTGAAATGTAGTGCAGAGGAAGGAGGCAAAGTGCTAAATATAGCCTATTTCAAACACTTAATTGGCTGGGGGGCGGGCGGTTCTACCTGTACTACAGATATACTACTGCTGAAATTGGCTTGGTTATATAAATATATCCTAAGCAAGACATTGTAAAATCTCTCAGTATATAAAATGTGTGTTTCACTGATTATTGTTTTAGATATTGTATCTTTTCTAATGGCACTTCCAGATGACTTGTTTATTGAATATTCATCCTGATTTGTTTGCTGGGAGATTAGATGATGTTGACATTTGGGTCCTGAGGTTCTCCGCTCAAAGTTTAACTCACGAGTAGGGGTTGGCAGGACTGGCCACCAGCCTAAAACCACCATGGCACTCTCTGGTTTGCTCAAAGGACTGCAGCCTCTATAAGACCAAAAAAGAAACAGAGGAAACCATATCTACAATCTGACATGGCAAAAGCACAGTAATCGCTGCCAAAGAAGGGAGAATTATTCTCTGGGTTTTGTTTTTGTTGTTTTGTCTTCTTAGCTGTAGCAAGGAGAGCAAATGTGGGCTCCATACACACCATGCTTTTAAAGCACACACCCCTCCCCAAAGAATACTGGGGACTACAGTTACCCATCACAGAACTACAGTTTCCAGCACCCTTAACAAACTACAGTTCCCATGTTTCTTGGGGGGAGTGCTTTAAATGCATGATAGATATACAGCTGTAGAGATAAATCTATCTTCTCAAGGCACTGGTAAGAGGAAGGAATGAAAGAGGTAATGCCACCCTTTCCAACTTGTCTAGAAGCATAACTGACTATGTGACTACTTTCATTGCTTCCTGCCACTTGGTCTTTCACAAGTTGTGTTCAGATTCCCTTATACCAGCTCAATGACCCAGGGCACAGCAGCATATGTAACCTTCCAGATCTTCATCTCTTTCTAATAATAAGACTCATCATGCTATGCCTCTTACATAATGAGTTGGCATGGCAAAATCTCTCTCCTCACTCCCAAAAATATATATTGCGTTTTTGGGAAGTGTATCTAGCTTTGTCCACGACATCTCCATAAGTGCATTAAGTGCTGCCTGTCAGCTAATACTTTGTAAGGGCAGTAAGAGAGAGACAATGACATCAGATGTACGCCAAAGGGAAAACGTGCCAGCGTTAGCTTTGGAAAAGAGGGGGGAAACTTTCCGAAGTATGCCGCTAATATTCATCAGACTCTTATAGACTCACAAACACACACAATAGTACGGCATTTGTTGCTGGCAAGAATTCTGCTTCTGTCACTTGGTGCATGGCCGAGTGCGTCCATTAGCAAATGCAAAGTTTAAACTGGATGAGAAGTTGCAAAAGATACAAACTCTTGAGTGCAAAATTGCCAGGGCCAAGAAGGGTTTGTGTGCGCCACCAATAAGTGCCATTTATTGCTTATTATAAGTCCGATTATTTTAGCGTGCTAAAGGGGAAGCTGCTCGCATTGCTCAGCAATATTTATTGTGCACACAAAGCCTTAAGAAGCTATTGAGCCACGCAGTGTGTTCATCTTGTAAACACGGATGACTGAAGGAATGTACCCTTATCTTTGCATCAAGCCACTCATCTTTTTGATGCTGTCTAAACTGAATGGCTCGTTTTTAGCAGGAAAAGATCGGTCTGGCAACTGTAGGATCAGTGGTCAGCTTTGGCAGAGATTGGGAAACTGATGTGGACTCGGCCACACACTCCAGCAAAGGATGGTTCATCGTAGCCAAATGATCATCTGCTTGCTGTAGTCTCAGCAACACACACTGAAGACAGACAATTGTCTGTTTGTTTTCGGATACTTGGAAATGGCATGACAGAGGCATCATTGCCCTTAGTGTGAACATTCATCCCACAGTTCTGTGGTTTCACAAGGCTTGGAATCTGCTTAACCTGTTGACGAAAGACCAGTTGGTACACAATGAGAAATGAATTTGTATACCGCAAGACATGATGCCTCCATGCTACCACATTAAAATCTAGCATGCCTCTCCTGTCCATGCAGACTGCTTTAAAAATATGTTTTAGGAACAAGACAAGGAGCTTTGAAAAGCAAATAGGCAATGAATTCCTTCCTTCCAAATGAGAAGCTATGCCTTGCATATGGCTTCACGGAACAAACTCTAATGCAACTCAGAGCCTGCCTACACATGAACAAGGCCACAGAGCAATCATTGTAAAGAAGACTTGGCTTTTGCCCTCTCTTTCTGTTTCTGCAGATTATCTGTGCCAAAGTTTGATGACTGCATACATTTTATGGCTTGAGGTTTGGACTTCCAAAGCATGGTCCACACCTATCTAGGCTATCAGTGTTTTCACCAGAGGGCAAGCTTCTCAGGCAGAGCTTCAATGTCATCATCCCATTCCTGTTTACAGAGTGCTGAAAGCATTTGTGTACATACGAAAGAGAGGACCAATTCTTCTATTTTTGAAGTTGGCACATAGAAGAAACAGCCCCATGGCCCCTATGTGCATTATTAGAATGAGAGGCTCTCATTCATCCACCACACGTCTGCATGGCAAACACCAGTTTGTGACTTTTAAAATGTACCCAAGAGCCTTGGCCATTCACAGCTCACAGATACATTTAATCACACGTTTCAGATACCCATCTCTTTTTCCATATTTTACAATGCTCACCATGCAGACATGCAGTAAACAAATTGGAATTCATCGTTCCTGTAAGTGTGAAGCCATGATTAGAAGATACATATGCTTCTGACTGGTTTTGTTAATATGCATTATGAATAAAGCACCATACGGTGTTTTCCCTGCTAATAAAGCAGACTCCTTTTATAACTAACCGGAACATTTATTGCAGATTGTATATTCCTTTACAGTGATTTCTATCTGTAATTCTATCACTTTAAAAGATGCATATACTCAAATCATTCAACCATTCTAGAGAGAAAGGGGCTAATTTTCATGAAACATGTTCCATTAAACAGGTTGCACAGATTTCTCAGGCTTTTTAATAGATCATACATTCACAGCGATGGGTGAAGAAATGCACAGTTTCCACCTTGTCTCCATTCCTTCTGTTTCTACCTGCCCACCAGCAGCCAATGAGTGCCTAATAGGCACTGCCTATGCTTTGGCTAGGGCTATGTTCAACCTGACTCATTAGTGGAGCTTTGCTGGGCGGTAGGGAAGGATTTGGGTTTTTTGTTTTGCCAAAGGCAAACCACTGGAAGGGTCACTACTAAACAGGATGGTCTCTTTGGGATGTCATGTGGTGTGGGTGTCTTTTGGACTACTTATCAGAAAGAATTGCCTAGTGTTTGTGTGCATTTAATAAGCCTAGCTCATGGGCCATTGAGTGGTGTGGGAACAGGTTCCCTTTGCCATTTATTGCTTGCCCATTAGCCCTTTATTATTTGTGGCTCATCCATTGAGATTAGTGGCCCCTGGAGACATACTTTTTATTGCACATTCATGATGATTTGTTCTCTTGATGTTGTTGGGGCAGTCACACACAACCCCAGTTTCAATACTGTTTGCACCTGCAAAAGTTTTGGAGCAGTCATATTGCTTCACTTCCAGTCAATGCATAGCCCATAACTTCCTGTTGAAATCCCATAACTTTTTATACCACAAATGTTCTGGTTTATTTTTGTCCCACTTCTGTTATGCCGTAGCCCATCCAGACAGCAATTATGTGATAGCACTGGAGGAGCATTGCAAAACAAACTAAAGCAGACTAAATCCACCACTATTGCACTATTATTGTGTAAACAACATGCTGCAGAATAGACCTGCAATAAAAGTCGGCCTTGAGGACTCTTGGGTGAATGAGCTACATCAGTTGACTCAGTTCCAACCCAATAAAAGTGATTAGGGTGGGGCATATCATAAGACTTTCATTGAGAGATGGGAAGTGTTAGTTAACACTTTATTGGCCTGGATCGCACATCATACTAAGCCAAACCTAGCATGAGTATATGGGCTTGCAGGCTGCCAGAGAGGAGACCCCAACCACTTTGCTCCTCCCTGGTTATATTGTTGCTGTGCAATGCTGAGCTAAACCATAGTCATCTGGACATGAGCTCATGGCTTAGCTCTCGGCAGACTAACCACAAGTAGTTACCAAGATTTGTCCCATGATTTACGAATTGCGGATCATCTGAGAGAGCTAAACCACGATCTTGGGTTTGGGTGATACAGTGCATCAGCCAAACAAGCGAGAGCAACAAAGCAGCTGGGTTCTCTCCAGGTGCTGGCATGCTTATTTGGTTGCACAAAGTCATGGTTTGGCTTTACAATGCCTTCTTCCCATTTCCCCATTGGTTCAGGTCCAGTAGTAAAGACTCACTCCAGGTTTTATGGCCAAGACAGGTACAATTGCCCTCAACTATTAATAGCTGTTTCCTGGTAATGGCCCACGCTGACCAGCCAGGCTGTTGCTACAGAGATCTGCCAGTTCTGAGAGCTTCCTCAAGAGAGAAATTAAAAGCTTTCCTTTTAGGCTTGTATTTGACCTTTAATAATCTTAAGAGACTCTTAGAGTACACATATTTTTACTACTGCATTTATTAAATGAATTATGTTCTTAAATATGGTTTTTGTCCTTTTTTGTGCTATGTTCTGAGAAACATTACTGAAAAGCAGATTATAAAATGTGTGATTACGAAAGCACAGCTAACAAGGAAGCATAGCTTCATATATATGAATCTAGGTCTCCATACTAGCTTTGTATGCCTATGCAGTACAATGCTATGAACAAGTCCCATTATATCAGTGAGAATTAGGATTGCAGCCGGTGTGGTACAGTGGGACCTGGCAAACAAGGTTTCAAATGCCCATTCAGCCGTGAAGTTCGCTAAGTGACCTTGGGCCACTCACAGTCCATCAACCCAACCCACCTCAGAGCATTGGTGTGAAGATAAAATTGTTTACCAATCTGAGCTCCTTGGAGGAAAGGTGGGGTAGAAATGTAATAATCAATAATTAACAGAATGTGTGAGTGGTCTTGAAGAAAAGGCAAAGCAGCATCATTCTCTAGATTATGACATGAGAAACTGGTGGTGTAGCGTGGGGAGGGCAACAAGGGCAGTTGTTCCAGGCACAGAATTGTAAGGGGCACAAAATTTCAACACCTGGTGCTGCCTCAATACAGCTGCATGCTTCTACCACTGGCTTCTCCATACAAACCAGGAAGTGACCTCTCCAGACAAAGAAACAACTTTTCTGATCTCTGTGGCTGCAATCTCCTGGGTGATGCAGACGCCATTAGGCAGTTGAATGTGCATGCATACAGTAC
The DNA here is from genome assembly GCF_964188315.1 of Podarcis muralis. NCBI lineage: Eukaryota > Metazoa > Chordata > Lepidosauria > Squamata > Lacertidae > Podarcis > Podarcis muralis. The sequence continues at coordinate 40,834,836 of NC_135664.1, forward strand.
TCCTTTCATTTCCCTCCCTTCCACCCACCCCCTCCAAACGGCCCCGCGTGCTGCCAACCTACACTACGCCACTGATGAGAAAGACTACAATGGGATAACCATTTTTTCTGCTCCTCAAACATCTATTTCTCGTCTCTGATCCTAAACATGCTCAGGAGAGACAACAGAAATGAACAAATCCAGCTTCCAGTACAGAACAGAGGAGAGTGGAGCACAACACCCACTCTGTGCTATCATCATGTGTATAGACAGGTTTACAACAAACCTGCGAGTGTGTGCTTTTGTTTTGAATGACAGGGAAAGAAGTCGCTTTATATGTCAGACAACCTTGGCTGTTTGTTATCTTGGTCTCAGTCCACATTTTAGTGAGGGACAGCATAAATCCTTCTTTTATGGCTGCATCGAACCTATTAAATGTCATGATCAGAGCTTGATAATAATTAACAGATTCTCGGATTACCCAGTTTATGGTATGATCACTCAAGAATCACTTCATGAATCACTCAAGTCACTTCATTTCCCTGTTTAGTTCTGTAGCAAGTTTCACACCAGCTCCCAAATCAACCCAAATCACAGCATATCACTTTATTGTTATTTTTTAAATACTATGCTTCTATGCAAAGAAAAACTATGCACATTTCTTTCAGGCTTTCAGCTCATTGCAGTCACACTTTCACGCCTTTTAAGCGGAAGTGCAAAGTGTGTTATTAAGACACACCTTGCCTTTTTGTACATTCAGCTTGGGCGGGGGGTGGGGAGGCTGGAAGAACCAGGCAGGGATAAAATAAGCCCAAATGTGTAAAGTCACCAAGTAATATTTGATTGCTGTTTAGAGAGTTGAGTTTCTCTCTCTCTTGATGGGGGTTTTAGGAACACTAAACCCCAAAGCCTGCAGAAAACTCAGGAGATGAAAACCCTGCAACTATATCACTGCATTATATTATTGCCACCAGAGTGGTGATGCCGGTGCATACCTGGGTTTGGTTTCCCTAGAATTGAGGTCACTTGAGACTGTGATGTCTTTGTGATATACCGTATTTTTTGCGCCATAACACTCACTTTTTTCCTCCTAAAAAGTAAGGGGAAATGTCTGTGCGTGTTATGGAGGGAATACGGGTGGCATGCCTACGGATTTTCCTCCTCTAAAAACTACGTGCGTGTTATGGTTGGGTGCGTGTTATAGAACGAAAAATATGGTATCTACATGTAGGTATATACAGCCTGAGCATATAAAGGAAGAGCTGACAACATTAACACCTGAATACATACTGGCCCCTCTTTAGTAGGGATGGGGGAGAAATTTCATTCAGTTCACATTTAGTGTTGAACCTAACAAATTCACACTTTTAAAGACTATATGAGGACTTCTCTGGATTTTGTGATGTAGTTCTCTAGCCAAACAATGTTTACAAAAATGCGTATATTGGAAGAAATGGACATAAAGTGTGCATATTAAGGAAAAATGCTTGCAAAAAATGCTGTTGAATTTTCATGAGGATTTTTTTAAAAAGCAAATCTGTGCAGAAAACGTGGAGAACTGAATATTGGAGAAATGAGAAACTAAGAGTGAAATAGACAGATCCCTTCATCCCTACCCACTATGTTTCACAGTAGAGTAGAGAGCCTCTCAGTCCCATGGTGCTAGAATCTCACAGAATCTCTTGTGTTATCAGCTCCAGCTGCCAAGTTAGAATAGTCTCACTCGTATTGTTCTCTTACGCTCAACAATGGCATCACTTCCAGCTCGGCTGGGTAGGGGGGCAGAAGGCCTGCCCATCTTCAGCTAGTACAGGATTAGTCATTCTTGTAGTCTTCTAGGTATTGTTGGTCTTCAACTCTCATCATCCCTGACCATTGGTCAAGCTGATAGCTGGAGTCCAACAACATCTGAAGGACCACAAGTTTCCTGGACCTGAGGGCAAGATAGAGAATCTGACAAATTAATGAATTAAATAGTTTCTGTGGCACTGTAGTTCTGTACTCTTTAGATATGCAAAGAGACACTTCACAAACTTGATTAGAGCTATTCATTTAGCAGTCTTCTTCACAGCATCTCATCTTACAGATATAAAATCATATGCAAAGATGACATCCAGACCAATCCCCCACAAATCCCAATATAGCACTGCCAAATAAATTAGCGTTTAACATTGCATTTAGATAATATTATTCAGATAAAATGTAGGAATTCTGAGGGAAATTAAATGATTTTCAAATAAAATTGGCAACAGTTTCTCATGGAGGAGTGTGGAGAATTCACCTTTCTAGATGTGGCTGGATGGTTACGTGGGAGCCGGTTGAAGTTAAATCCTTCGAAGACAGAGGTCCTCTGGCTGGGACGGGACAATATGAGATAGAGGGGGCAACTCCCATCTCTTGCGGGGGTGCAATTAGTGCCAGCACCATCCGTTAAGAGTTTGGGTGTAATCTTCGATACCTCCCTCTCCATGGAGGCGCAGATTGCAGCTATAACAAAGGCGGCATTTTTTCATCTCTGCCAAGCTAAGCAGTTGGCTCCTTACCTCTCTCGCCCTGACCTAGCCACTGTGATCCACGCGACGGTCACCTCCAGACTGGATTATTGTAACTCGCTCTACGTGGGGCTGCCCTTGAGACTGACCCAGAAACTCCAGCGGGTGCAGAATGCCGCAGCGAGACTCCTTACGGGGTCTTCGCTGCAAGATCACATTCATCCAGTGCTATACCAGCTGCACTGGCTCCCGGTGGAGTACAGGATCAGGTTTAAGGTGCTGGTTTTAACCTTCAAAGCCCTAAACGGCCTAGGACCCTCGTACCTACGGGACCGCCTCTCCTGGTATGCCCCACAGAGGAACTTACGGTCTTCAAATAAAAACATCTTGAAGGTCCCAGGCCACAGAGAGTTTAGGCTGGCCTTAACTAGAGCCAGAACCTTTTCGGCTGCGGCTCCAACCTGGTGGAATGCTCTG